>NC_072008.2:133965000-134565000 GCF_028885655.2 Pongo abelii
ACCCCCATGTTTTCTGGCATCTCCCAAGGTCCCAGCCTGACCATGCCTGCTTGCAGTGCAACCTTAGATGTCCAGTTGCTGTGCCTCTAGGGGCTTGCATTATAGCACCTGCATGGCAGACCATGCTGACCACTGGAGAGCTCCAGGACAGTGGCCCACATCTGCACACATCAGCCCACCTGTGACCTGCCCCCACTGGAGCCTACCCTGTGCCAATTTGACAGCACACACTCACCCACAGTCACCCCTCATACCACCTTACTAGTGTGCAGGCATGTGGGCAGACCTTGTCTTCCCTTCACCAACTGCATACATATATGCATACACCCCACTCTGCCACTGTTGCTGAAGTGATGGCACCTTATCCCACCATGGCATGCTATAATTGCTGGCATGAATGCATGCAAAGAGACCACTGGTCCCACACCTTTCCCTGTGCCATCAGTGTTGCTGGTGTAAAAGTGAAAACAGAAGGTACCAGCACTGCACCTGCTAGCACCACACCCCCATAGTGACACCACTGGCACCTCCTCCAACACTGGGCCACCACAACTACTGTGAATGCCCATACAGAGGCTGGCACCTTGGTATCTGCCAGTGCACAACCAAGGCTAACAAGCATCTACCCTACCATGCTGCCACTGCTGCTGGTACCTGTAAATGGGCATGAATATTGCTGCCACTGTCTGACGAAGCACTTTGGCTGGCATCACATGGCATGTTCTGACCAGCAGCCTAAGAATGCCTTGGCCCCTCCAGCACAGCAGGTTACTAACATCAAGGGGCCACAGAACAAAGCTGGGGGCCTGATATAAGACCCTAGAGTTACAGCATGCAACCCAGGAGTCCTGAGCTGAGCTTTGACCCACTAAAATCTTCCAGAAATGAAGACAGTTACCTCCAAACTACAATCAAACCCTAAAGTACATCAAAGAAGATAAAATAAAACAAGGACAGTAACTTCAAAGACTGAAGGAACATCAACCTAAAATGATGAGAAAGAACAAGCACAGAACTCTGGAAATTCACAAATCAAGAGTGTCTTCTTATCTCCAAATTACCACACCAAGTTTTCCAGGAATGGTTCCTAACCAGGCTGAAATGGCTGAAATGGCCGACATAGAATTTGGAATATGGGTAGAAACAAAGAATATTGAGATTTGGGGAAAACCCAATCAAAAGCCAATCTAAGTGTTTTAAAAAATTCAACAAAATAATACAGGAGATGAAAGATGAAATTGTCATTAAAATAAAGACTCAAACTGATCTGATAGAGCTGAAAAACTCACTTCAAGAACTTCAGAATGCAATCACAAGTTTTAACACCAGAATTGAGCAAGCTGAGGAAAGAATCTCCTCAGCTGGCCCTCCAGAGTAACTCAGACAAAAAAGAGAAAAAAAAAAGCAATAAAGTATAATGAACAAAACTTAAAAAAATATGGGATTATGTAAAGAGACCAAATCTGCAACCATTAGCATCCTTAAAGGAGAAGGAGAGAAAGCAAGCTGCTTGGAAAACATTTCATGATATCATCCAGAAAAAATTTCCCAACTTTGGAAGAGAGAACAACATTCAAATTCAGAAAATACAGATAAGACCTTCAAAATATCACACAAAAAGATAATCTCCAAGACACATAGTCATTAGATTCTCCAATGTCAAAATGAAAGAAAATATGTTAAAGACAGCTAAAGAGAAGAGGTAGGTCATGTACAAAGGGAGCACCATCAGGCTAATAGTGTATTTTTCAGCAGAAACCCCACAAGCCAGAAGAGATTGGGATAATATATACAGCATTTTTAAATAAAACAATTTCCAACCAAAAATTTCATATCCAGAAAAAGTAAGCTTCATAAACAATGGCAAAATAAGATCCTTTTCAGAGAAGTAAATGCTGAAGAAATTTGATACCATCAGACCTACATTACAAGAGATCCTTAAAGCAGTCCTTTCCATATTCATATGGAAAGGAAAGACTGTTAGCTGTCCTTCACCATTCACATCAGTGTTGCTGATGTGAATGAGCAGCTAGAAGGCATCAGCCCTGCACCCACCAAAACCCCATCCCCATGCTGACACCACTGGTACCTCCTCCAACACCAGGCTGCCACCCCAACTGCTGTGAATTCCCATACATAGGTATTTGTGCTGGCGATCAAAGATTGTCACCAGCCACAACAAAATACACACTTAAGTACACAGACCAGTGACACTATAAAGCAACGACACAAACAAGTTTCCATAATAACCAGTGAACAACATGATGACAGGATCAAATCTGCAAATATCAATACTAACTTTAAATGTAAATGAGCTACATACCCCAGTTGAAAGGCACATAGTGGCACATTGGATAAAGAAGTGAGAACCAAAGGTATGCTGTTTTCAAGAGACCAATCACTCACACAGTGACACCCATAGGCTCAAAGTAAAGGAATGGAGAAGAGTCTATCAAGCAAACAGAAAACAAAAAGAAGCAGAGGTTGCCATACTAATTTCAGACAAACTAGGCTTTAAACCAACAAAGATCAAAAAAGATAAAGAAGGGCATTACCTAGTGGTAAAGGTCTCAATTCAACAAAAAGATCTAACTATCCTAAGCATATATGCACCCAACACAGGAACACCAGATTCATAAAACAAGTTCTTAGAGACCTGTGAAAGGGCTTAGATAACCACATGATAATAGTGAGAGACTGCAACACCTCACTGACAGTATCAGACAGATTATTGAGTCAGAAAACTAACAACGATATTCAGGACCTAAACTCAACATTGGAGCAAAGGAATCTAACATATGTCTACAGAACCTTTCACCCAATAACAACAAAATACACACTTTTCTCATCTGCATATGGCACATATTCTAAAATCAAACACACAATTGGACATGTAATAAACCTCTGAAAATTCAAAAAATCTGAAATCATACCAACCATATTCTTGAACCACAGCACATGCATGCGCGCACACACACACACACACACACATACACACACACACACAAATCAATTCTAAGAAAATTTCTTAAAACCAAACTATTACATGGAAAGTAAGTGACATGCTCCTGCGTAACTTTTGAGTAAAGAATGAAATTAAGACAGAAATCAAGAAATTCTTTGAAACTAATGAGAACAAAGATAAAACATATGAGAATCTCTGGGGCACAGCTAAAGCAGTATTAAGAGAGAAATTCAAAGCACTAAATCCCAAATCAAAAAGTTAGAAAGATCTCAAATTAACAACTTAACATCACAACTACAGGAACTAGAGAACAAAGAACAAACCAACTCCAAAGCTAGCAGATAACACAAAATAATCAAAAGCAAACCTGAACTGGAGAAAACTGAGATGTGATGAACCACACAAAAGATCAACGAATGCAGGAGTTTATTCTTTGAAAGAAAAAATAAGATATTTAGACCATTAAGACAACTAATAAAAAAGAGAGAAGTTCCAAATGAAAACAATCAGGAATGGAAAAGGGGACATTACCAATGACCCCAGAGAATTTCTTTTTCTTTTTTTTTTTAATGCTCAAGACTATTACAAACATTTCTATGCACATGAACAAGAAAACTTAAAAGAAATAGATAAATTTCAGGAAACATACAACCTCTCAAGACTGATCCAGGAAGAATATGAATCTTTGATCAGACTAAAAACAAGTTTCAAAACTTAATCATTAATCCAAAGCTGACCAATCACAAAAGTTCCAGATCCCAACAGATTTAATGGAATTTTACTAGATGTATAAGGAATTTTACTAGATGTATAAGGAAGAGCTGATATCATTTGCACTGAAACTATTCCAGATAATTGAGGTGCAGGGACTTCTCCTGAATTCGTTCTATGAGGACAGCATCATCCTGATACCAAAACTTGGCAGAGACACAACAACAACAACAAAAAGAAAACTTCGGGCCAATAACGTTAATGAACACAGATGCAAAAATTCTCCACAAAATACTAGCAAACTGATTCCAGCAGCATGTTTAAAAGGTAATCTACCACAATCAAGTAGGCTTTTCCCCTGGTATATAAAAATGGTTCGACATGCACACATCAATAAATGTGACTTATCATATATATGGGACTAAAAACAAAACTAAATGATTATCTCAACAGATGCAGAAAAAGGCTTTTGAGAAGATTCAATGTGGCTTCATGTTAAAAGCTCTTAACAAACTAGGCAAGGAAAAATAGAATTCAAAATAGTAATGGAGGAGGGTACCAACTGAGACACTACCCGTTGAACACTATGCTTATTACCTGAGTGGCAAAATAATCTGCATATTAAAACCCCATGACATGCAATTTCCCCATATAACAAATTTGCACATGTACCCCTGAACCAAAAATTTAAGTTAAAACTAAACATCAACTCAAAATGGATTAAGTACTTAAATGTAAGACATAACCATAAAAATACTAGGAGAAAACTTAGGGAAAACTTTGCTGGCATTGGTCTAGGCAAATATTTTGTGGCCCAGACTTCAAAAGAACAGATAACTATAACAAAAATAGACAAATGGGACTATACTATACTAAAAATTTTCTGCACAGCAAAAGAAACATTCAACAGAGTAAAGAGAGAACCTGTTGAAGAGAAGAAAATATTTACAAACTATGAATCCTACAGGGGACTATTATCTAGAATTTACAAGGAACTCAAACAACTCAATGACAACAACAACAATAAATAAAAACAAATCATATCATTAAAAGTTGGCAAAGAACATAAAAGGGAATTTTTCAAAGAAAGACAAACAAATTGCCAACAGGGAAATGACAAAAAAAGCTCAACATCTCTAACCATCATAGAATTGCAAATTAAAACTACAATGAGCTATCATCTTATGCCAGTCAGAATGGCTATTATGAAAAAGACCAAAAGTAACAGATGTTGGTGAGAATTGGGAGAAAAGGGAACACTTATAAACTGTTGTGCAAATGTAAATTAGTACAATCTCCATGAAAAAATGTTTGAAGATTTGTCAAAGATCTAAAAATAGAAATTTCTTCATGTCCATTAGTTCACTACTAGTTATCTACTTTAAGGAAACAAAATCATTATATTAAAAAGATATCTGCACTCGTATGTTTATCCCAGCACCATTCACAATGGCAAATATATGGATGGAATCAACCAATGTGTCCATTAATGGATAAGTGGATGAAGACAATGTGTGTGTGTCTGTGCATATATATATATATATATATATATATATATATATATATATATATCTCACCATGGAATACTATGCAACCATAAAAAGAATGAAATCCTTACATTTGGAGCAATATAGATGTAAATGGAGGCAATTATGTTAAGCAGACCAAGTCAGACACAGAAAGACAAATACTGCATGTTCTTACTTATAAGTGAGAGCTAAATAATTTGTCCGCATGGATGTAGAGTGCAGAATGATAGATAACAGAGATTGAAAGGGTGAGTAGCTGAAATGAGAATGAATCATGGGTAATTACTTAAAAACAAAATGTATATTAATGGAGACAGATACTCTAAAAGTCCTGACTTTACACTTTGAAATCTATGCGTGTTACAAAATTACACTTGGATGCCAAAAATTTATCCAAATAAAAAGACACAAAATTCAATTATATGCTACCTACAAGATATGCACTTTAGCTATACAGTCACACATAGACTGACAGTGAAGGTGTGGAGAATGATCTTCCAAGCAAACTGAAACCAAAAGGGAACTTAAGTTGCTATTCTTATGTCACATAAAATAGACTTTAAGTCAAAAACAGTAAAATAAAAAGAGACAAATAATGTTACTCTATAATGATAAAGGGATAAATTTCGCAAGAGGATAATAAAACAATTCTAACACTGGGACACCAAGATTTATAAATCAAATATCACTAGTACTAAAAAGAAAGATAAACTGCAATGCAATAAGAGTGGGGAAAATCAACACTCCACTCTCAGCGTTATATGTATCATTTAGACAGAAAATCAAGAAATAAACTTTGAATTTAAACTGGACTTTGGACCACACGGTCCTAACAGACTTTTACAGAATGTGCTATTTAGTAATTGCAGAATACCCATTCTTATCAGAGCATAAAACATTCTGTAGGGAAAACTCCTCTGGACATTGGTCTAGGCAAATATTTGATTCTGTTCTTTTTTTTTTAATTTGAGTTTTGGGGTACATATGCAGGATGTGCAGGTTTGCTACATAGTTAAATATGTTTACTGCACCTATCAACCCATCACATAGGTATTAAGCTCAGCATGCGTTAGCTATTTTTACTGATGCTCTCCCTCCCCCTGCTTGCCCCAAACAAGGCCCTGTGTGTGTTGTTCCCGTCACTGTATTTATGTGTTCTCATTGTTCAGCTTTCACTTATAAGTGAGAACATGCGGTGTTTGGTTTTCTGTTTCTGTGTTAGTTTGCTGAGGATAATGGCTTCCAGCTCCATCCATGTCCCTGCAAAGGAAATTATCTCATTCCTTTTTATGGCTGCGTAGTATTCCATGGTGTATATGTACCACAATTTCTTTATCCAGTCCATCATTGGTGGGCATTTGGATTGATTCCATGTCTTTTCTATTGTGAACAGTGCTGCAATGAACATATGCACGCATGTATCTTTATAATATAATGATTTATATTCCTTTGGGTATATACCCAGTAATAGTATTACTGAGTCAAATGGTATTTCTGGCTCTAGGTCTTTGAGGAATCACCAAACTGTCTTTTACAATGGTTGAACTAATTTACATTCCCAACAACAGTGTAAAAGTGTTCCTATTTCTCTGCAATCTTGCCAGCATCTATTGTTTCTTAACTTTTTAATAATTGCCATTCTGATGGTAGTGACAGGGTATTTCATTGTGGTTTTGATTTGCATTTCTCTGATAATCAGTGATATTGAGTTTTTTTTATATGTTTGTTGGCTACATAAATGTTTTATTTTGAGAAGTGCCTGTTCATGTCCTTTGCATACTTTTAATGTTTTTTATTTTTTTCTGGTAATTTAAGTTCCTTGTAGATTCTGGATATTAGACCTTTGTCAGATGTATAGATTGCAAAATTTTTCTCCCACCCTGTAGGTTGTCTGTTCACTCTGATGATAGTTTATTTTGCTGTTAAGAAGTCTTTTAGTTTAATTAGATCCCATTTGTCAGTTTTTGCTTTTGTTGCAATTGCTTTCGGTGATTTTTTCATGAAATCTTTGCAGACCACACGTCTACAACCATCTGATCTTTGACAAACCTGACAAAAACAAGCAATGGGGAAAGAATTTCCTATGTAATAAAAGGTGCTTGAACAACTGGTTAGCCATATGCAGAAAATTGAAACTGCACCCCTTCCTTACACCTTATAAAAATTAACTCAAGATGGGTTGAAGACTTAAATGTAACACCCAAAACTATAAAAACCCTAGAAGAAAATCTAGGCAGTATCATTCAGGACATAGGCATCAGCAAAGACTTCATGTTGTGTTCTATTCTATTTCTAAATAATGTTTCATTATTTAGAATATAACATATTTTAGGCCACCAGAGAAGCCTCAAAACATTCTTAAAAATTGAAATTATATAATGTACCTTCTCAACATTAATATAATAGAATTGAAAATCATTAACAAGAGAAAATTTGGAAACTATAGAAATACATGCAAAGTAAATAACATGCTCCAGAATGATCATTGGTACAATAAAGAAATTAAGATAAAAATTTAAACAATTATTATTAAGCAATTATTAAAACAAATGAAAATGGAAGCACACATACCAAAACTTGTGGGATACAACAAAAGCAGTGCACAGAGGAAAGCTGATTGCACTAAATGCCTACACCAAAAAAGTTTTAAAAATTTCAAACAATCTAATAACGTACCACAAGATACTAGAAAAGCAAGAAAAAAACCCCAGGAAATTAGCAGAAAAAAAGAAATAATAAAGATAAAACCAGAACAAAATAAAGACTAAAAATTGGTGCAAAAGGTCAATGAAATGAATAGATGGTTCTTTGAAAAAATGAACAAAATTGATCAACTACTACCTAGACTAACAAAGAAAAGCAAAGAGAATACTCAGATAAAATTAAAAATAAAAATATGAAATTACAACTTACGCCACAGATACCTAAAATATTGTCAGAGACTATTAAGAACAACTTTATGCAAACAAACTGGAAAGCCTAGAAGAAATGGATAAATGCGTGGAAATATGCAACATCTGAAGATTAATTCACAAAAAATAGAAAACCTGTACAGACTAATAGGTATTGAAATTCCATCAATAATAAAAGTCTCCCAAAAAAGAAAAGCTCAGGACTAGATAGATTCACTGACAATTTCTACAAAATGTATAAAGAAGAACTAATATCAATTCTCTTAAAAAATCCCAAAAAATTAAAGAGAAGGGAATTCTCTTAATTCATTGTATAAAGCTGGCATTACCCTGATACCAAAACCAGATAAGGACAAACTGAAACAAAAAAAATTGCAGGTCATATCCCTGATGAACATGGATGAAAATATCTTCAGCAAAATACAAACAAATAAAATCTAACATCACATAAAAAGATGATATACCATGACCAAGTGGGATTTATATCAAGGATGCAAGGATTTTTCAATACAAGCAAATCAGTAAACATAATAAATCATACCATCTGAATGGAAGACAAACACCATGTGATCATCTCAACAGACACAGAAAAAGAATTTGATAAAATTTAACATCCTTCATGATAAAAGCTCTCAACAAACTAGGCATAGAAGGAACATAACAAAATAAAGTAGGTTATATATGACAATCACACAGCCGACATACTTAATGGGGAAAAGTTGAAAGCTTTTCTCCTATTTAACATAGTACTGGAAGTCCTGCCAGAGCAATCAGGCAAGATAAAAAAATATATATATATCATGTAAATTAAAAAAGAGGAACTCAATGTCTCTTTTTGCAGGTAAGAAAAAAAAATAAGACTCCACCAAAAATCTCTTAGAACTGATAAACAAATTCAGTAAAATTTTAGGATAGAAAATTAATACACAAAAATCAGTAGTGTCTCTATGCACCAATTAAATATACAGCAATAATGAAATAAAAAGGCAATCAAATTTACGACAGCTACACTAAAAATAAAATACCTAGGAATAAGTTTAACTTACAAGATGAAAGATCTCTTAAAGAAAATCAATATCAATAAAACACTGATAAAAGACATTGAAGAGGGCGTAATAAAATTACCATACTTCTCAAAGTATCTACAGAATCAATGTAAAACACTGATATCATTTTTCACATAAAGAGAAAAACAATCTTAAAATTTGTATGGGACCAAAAAAAAAAAAAAAACCATCCAGAATAGCCAAAGGAATTTTAAGCAAAAAGAATAAAGCTGGAAGCATCACACTATCTACCTGACTTCAAAATACATGACAAGGCTATTACAGCAAATAAAACATTCTGGTATTGTAATAAAATAGACCCGTCAACCAATAGAAATAAACATATTTACAGCGAATTGATCTTCAGCAAACTGTCAAGAGCATATAATGTAGAAAGGACATTGTTTTCAATAAATGGTTCTGGGAAAATCAAGAAAACCATATGCAAAAGAATAAAATTTGACCCCTATATCTCACTCTATATAAAAATAAACTCAAGATGGATTAAAGACTTAAATGTAAGGCCTAAATTATAAAAGTACTAGAATATAACAGGAAAAAATACTCCTCAATACAAAGATTTTATGACTAAGACCTCAAAAGCATAGGCAATAAAAATTGAAAACTAAGAACACATTAAAATAAAAAGCTTCTGCACAGCAAAAGACACAATCAATATTGAAGAGACAACCTCTTGAATGGGAGAAAATATTTGAAAACTATTCTTCTGATATGGTTTGGTTCCGTGTTCCCACTCAAATCTAATGTTGAATTGTAATCCTCAGTGTTGGAAGTGGGACCTGATGGGAGGTGATTGGATTATAGGGGTGGTTTCTAATAGTTTAGCACCATCACCCTAGTCCTGTCTTGTGACAGAGTTCTCATGAGATCTGGTTGTTTAAAAGGGTGTGGCACCTCTCTCTTGTCTGTCTTTTTCTCCTGCTCCAGCCATGTAAGATGTGCCTACTTCCCCTTTGCGTTACGCCAGGATTGTAAGTTTTCTGATGCCTCCCCAGCCATGCTTCCTGGATAGCCTACAGAATCGTGAGCAAATAAAATCTCTTTTCTTTATAAGTTAGCCAGTCTCAGGTATGTCTTTATAGCAGTGTAAGAACGACTAATACATTATCTGACAATAAACTAATATTCAGATTATACAAGGAAGTGAAACACTTGAACAATAAAAAAATATAATTCTACCAAATAGTGGTCTAAGTATATGAATAGCCATTTCTCTAAAATAGTCAACAAACGGCCAACAGGTATATGAAATAATGCCCAACATCACTAATAATCATTGCATATCAAAACCAAAATTAGATATCATCTTACCAAGTTAGGATGACTATTATGGAAAAGAAAAAAATAACAGATGCTGGTGAAGATGTGGAGAAAATGGAACTTTTTTGTTTGTTTGTTTGAGATGGAGTCTTGCTCTGTCATGCAGGCTGGGGTGCAGTGGCACGATCTCAGCTCACTACAACCTCCACCTCCTGGGTTCAAGCCAATTCTCCTGCCTCAGCCTCCCAAGTAGCTGGGATTACAGGCACATGCCACCACACCCAGCTGATTTTTGTATTTTTAGTAGAGATGGGGTTTCACTATGTTGGCCAGGCTGGTCTTGAACTCCTGACTTCAGGTGATCCACCCACCTCGGCCTCCCAAAGTTCTGGGATTACAGGCATGAGCCTGGCCAAAAATTGAACTCTTACAGACTGTGGATGGGATTGCAAATTCACAGCCACTATGGAGAACAGTATAAAGATTTCTCAAAAAACTAAAAATAGAACTAACATACAATCTAGCAATTCTGATACTGGGTAATTATCCTAAGAAAAATAAATCAATATATCATAGTGATGCATGCAATTCCATATTTATTACAGCACTATTCACAATAGCCAAAATATAGAATCAATCTAAGTGTTCATGAATAGACACATGCATAAAGAAAATGAGATATATGTACACAATAAAATACTATTTGGCCCCAAATATAAATGAAATTCTGTAATTTGCAGCAATACAGATGGAACTGGAGGTCATTATGTTAAGTGAAATAAGCCAGGCACAGAAAGACAAATATTGCTTGTTCTCACTCATAAGTGGGTGCAAAAATAGTTGCTCATGAGGAGGTAGAGAGTGGAATGATAGAGACTATGAAGAGTATATGGGTGGGAGGGATTATGAAGAGTGGTTGGTTAATGGGTAAAAATACAGTGAGATAGAAAGAATAACTTATAATGTTTGATAACAGAGTAGGATGATTATACTTAACAATGGATTATATTTCTCAAAATAGAGGAGAGGACTTGAAAAGTAACAGACACATAAAAATAATGAATACTTGGGTGTTGAATATCCTAAATACTGTATCTTAATCACTGTACATTCTATGAATGTAACAAAATTTTAGGTGTACCTAATAAACATGTACAAATATAATGCATTGAAAGAATTTTTTAAGTGAGGTACATTGTCTGTGCTCATATTTATTGGACCAATCGGGATGCATAGTCATGCCTAACTTTAAAAAAGATGTGGGGATTAAAGTAATCCTACTTTATGCCTGGATGGAGACAAGAACCAGAACTATTGGAAAGCCTGAGTTAAGTTTATGACAATCTTCTTTAAAGGTACTGGGTTTTGAAATATGACAATTTATAGTCAAGTAGATTTTTACCACAGGAGTTTAGTGGCTTGCTGCATTTTTATCAAATGTGGGAGGTAGACAGGCAACTCTAGCTTTAGTTATAGTATGTAGCAACTTTATATATAATTCAAGAGCCACCGACTGACTTCCTGACTACCAGTATCTAATCTTCTGACTTAACGGAAGAATATTTCTTCTAGGTATACTTATTTGGCTATTTATTAACTTTATTATTAAACTTTTTTTTACCATGGTTTACCTAACAATTTTACATACATATGCATCTTAATAGTAACCATATAATTTATAGATTGTTTTAGTTTTGTAAATGAAGAACTAGAAGCTTAGAAAAGTTTAATAATTTGTTCAAGGTCCCACACCTAACAAGTGATAGAGTTATAATTTGGGGTGAGTTTTATTTGGTTCCAAACAGAGCAAAAAAATAATCACTGAGATAAAATTCAAATGCATTCTCTGAGTAAAGTAAAACATTAAATAATCAGTACACAAACAAAAGAATTGAGTTAAAAATACTGGTGATATTCCTTAACAAAATGGCTTTTTTTTTTTTTTTGGAAAATAGCCTGTCAATGTAATATAAATGCCAAAGTTTGCATTTCTTTTTAAATGGTTTAGCGTAGTGTTTCTTAAACTTTTTGTTCACATGACTTATTACAAATTATTGGAGACTCCAAATAATTTATTGTTTGTATGGTTTATATCCACTGACATTTACTATATAGATATTAAAACACATAAATTTAAAATATTTATTTAATGAACCCATTACCTGTAAACATTAAAGTATTATAAAACAATTATATTTACAAAAAGTACTACAAAGAGTAAATTTTAAAAATATTTTTGCAAATCTTAATGTATAGTTTAATAGAAAACAGTTGGCCCCTCATATGTGCATCTTCATTTGTTCTGTTATCATATGTAGTTTTGGTTCAGTTATATGAAGATGGTTTCCAAAAGATATGTAGTTGGAGAAAAGAGGACCTCATGAACCCCCTGAAGGACATTTTAGATTATGCATGAAGAGCTGTTGGTGCAGGAAACTGGCTGAGGGAAGCACTTTGGTCAATGGAACAAATATTGAATCAAATATCAAGATGCTGGGTGGCCACAGAATAATCCCATATACTTATTTCTCTCTATTTCTCGGCCCATGGGAAGACTATGAGATTTGCCATGGCCAATAAAATATAAGTAGAAAATCATGTGTTCCATTACTGGGCAGAAACTTAAGATTCAGTTTATGCTTTGCCTTGTTCTGTTTTTCATACATTACAGTGAACGACACTATTTCATATAGTAGCTTATTTAATATACTGGGTACCAAAATGTGCACAACAGCAATGTGAAGCAGAGCTCTTGGCTGCCTCAAGATAGAAGGTAGTTTTAAGCCACTGAGATTGGCAGTTCTTTGTAACTGCAGTATAAACTATCCTGTCTTTAATGATTCAGAGACCTAGGATTACCCAGTCCTGCTTCTGATGCTAACTTTTGGTTTAAGCTTGGGCAAAGCACTACAGAGTTCCAGCCTTCAGTTCAACAATAGTAAAATAAGTTTAATAATACCAACCACACACGGCTATTGCTAAAATAGTAAGGTTGAAAACAAAGTTGCTTTGAAGAACATAAACACAATATAGTGTATTATAATTTACTTTAAATTCTGTCAGAGGTGAAAAAATCATTTCCCAAGAAAAGTACATGTTAATGTATATTTTGTCAACATCAAGGATCACTTCTTAATGCACACCTGTGGTTATGCTAAATTTCTCATACAGCCCAGAATTACTGGCACATTCCAATTTTCATGAACATTTAATTTTGCAATACATGTATTTAGTAAATATATAATTAAGTGCAATTTCATTTCAGTATATTAGTATTTTTTTAATAGTACGTTAGTGATTTGAAAATACATTCTTTATGAGATATTTCTCAGTTTCTGGTTTAAAATATATAACCACCATACCTATTATATTATTCCTGTGTACAATAAATGCATAAAACATTTTAACCTATAAAGATGGCAATTTCATATGGTTCAACCTAATATGTCTGTGAAATCAAAAGACCATAGCAATTTTATACCCACAATTATTATTTAAAAATAAACTCTTCATAAATGTCAGTTTTGACTTTATATCTTTGAACTCATATTTCCCTTCTAATGGCTTCATAATATTTTAAACTAATGTAGTATATTTTGCTTGAAAACATTTTATTGCTTGTACTATCATATTTCTCTACAAAAATTAAATATATATGCATATATAAAATTATTAATAATTAGTTATCTATTCTATTTTCACTTCTAAAACATTTTAATTGCCAACTTCTTCAGCATGAAAGTTTCTGAAAATGTTTGGTTGGTACATTCTTAGGAAGAGATGCAGCCTGTATCTACTTCAATTTCACATAGACATAAAAATAGCTTTTGGTGGTATGAAATACTACTTTGTTAATTACCATGGGGTTTAAAAAATAATTATACAAATGTAGAAGTAGGGAATTACTAGTGAAGTCAATAAAAAATTTCAAACTCTGGTTTCTCCTCTACTCTGCAATGTATTTTTATATATGGCATGCTCACTACTCTCATTGTCTAACCACAATCCCAGCCATATTCTCAATCTACACTATTATCTGAATGTTTGAAAGGAGCCCTTGCTCTTGGCTCACCTACAAAGGGCCCAGATTACTCTGAAATTTATTAAGGCATCTTGGCACCTATTGGTTTTAAATATGTTTGAAGAAATTATTATTATTATCTTAGCAAAACTATAAAACTCCTAAAAGATAACATAGGATAAAATCTTGGTGGCATTGGGTTTAGTGTTCACTTCCCAGACACAGCACCAAAAACACAATTCATAAGCAATAATAATTTTGGACTGTATTAAAGTTAAAAACTTCTGCTCTGTGAAGAATACCATAGAAATAATTTAGAGAGAAGCTATGGACTAGGAGAACATTTTTGCAAAACACATGTCTGATAAAGAGCTGGCATCCAAAATTTACAAAGAACACTTAAAACACAACAGTAATAAAACACAATAGCCATTTAAAATAGGCATAAGTTTTTAACAGACACCTCAGCAAAAGTTATACAGATGACAAATAAGTACATGAAAAGATGCTCAAAATCACAGGACATCAGGGAATTGCAAATTAAAACAACAATAAGATACCGCTACACAACCATTAGAATAGCTACACTCCAAAATACCAATTACACCGACTTATGTTCACACAAAAACCTACCCATGAAAGTTTATAACAGATTTATTCATAATTGTCAATTGTTGGAAGCAAACAAGATGTCCTTCAATGGGTGAATGAATAAAATGTGATACATCTACACAATAGAATATTATTTAGCACTAAAAAGAAATGAGCCATCAAGCCATGAAAAGATAGGTTGGAGGAAATTTCAGTGCTATAAATTTAGTGAAATTTGTAACATTAACAGTGAGATTAATCATGAAATATGTAGTGAACTAAGTCAATATGAAAATGCTATATAATGCAGGATTCTGACTGTACAACATTCTAAAAAGGCAAAACTGTGGAGACTGTAGGAAAAACACTCAATAAACTAGGCATTGATGGAATGTATCTCAAAATAATAAGAGCTATTTATGAAAGGGTGTTGAATTTTATCGAAGGCCTTTTCTTCCCCTATTGAGATAAACATGTGTTTTTTGTCATTGGTTCTATTTATGTGATGGATTATGTTTATTGATTTGTGTATGTTGAACCAGCCTTGCATCCCAGGGATGAAGGTGACTTGATCATGGTGGATAAACTTTTTAGTGTGCTGCTGGATTCGATTTGCCAGTATTTTATTGAGGATTTTCGCATTGACGTTCATCAGGGATATTGGCCTGAAATTTTCTTTTTTTGTTGTGTCTCTGCCAGGTTCTGGTATCAAGCTGATGCTGGCCTCATAAAATGAGTTAGGGAGGAGTCCCTCTTCTTCCATTGTTTGAAATCGTTCTAGAAGAAATGGTACCAGCTCCTGCTTGTACCTCTGATAGAATTCAGCTGTGAATCCACCTGTTCCTGGGCTTTTTTTTTGGTTGTTAGGCTATTAATTATTGCCTCAATTTCAGAACTTGTTATTGCTCTATTCAGTGATTCAACTTCTTCCTGTTTGAGTTTTGGGAGGGTGTATGTGTCCAGGAATTGATCCATTTCTTCTAGATTTTCTAGTTTATTTGTGTAGAGGTGTTTATCATATTCTCTGATGGTAGTGTGTATTTCTGTGGGATCAGTGATGATATCCCCTTTATCATTTTTTATTGTGTTTATTTGATTCTTCTCCCTTTTCTTCTTTTACTCTGGCTAGTGTTCTATCTATTTTGTTAATCTTTTAAAAAAACCAGCTCCTGAATTCATTGATTTTTTGAAGGGGTTTTCGTGTCTCTATCTCCTTTAGTTCTGCTCTGATCTTAGTTACTTCCTGTATTCTGCTAGCTTTTGAATTTGTTTGCCCTTGCTCCTCTAGTTCTTTTAATTGTGATATTAGGGTGTCAATTTTAGATCTTTTCCGCTTTCTCCTGTGGGCATTTAGTTCTATCAATTTCCCGCTAAACACTGCTTTAGCTGTGTCCCAGAGATTCTGGTACATTGTGTATTTGTTCTCATTGGTTTCAAATAACTTATTTATTTTTGCCTTAATTTTGTTATTTACCCAGTAGTCATTCAGGAGGAGGTTGTTCAGTTTCCATGTAGTTGTGTGGTTTTGAGTGAGTTTTCTTAATCCTGAGTTCTCATTTGATTTCTCTGTAGTCTGAGAGACTGTTATGATTTCTGTTCTTTTGCATTTGCTGAGGAGTGTTTTACTTCCAATTATGTGGTCAACTTTAGAATAACTGCTATGTGGTGCTGAGAAGAATGTATATTCTGTTGATTTGGGATGGAGAGTTTTATTGATGTGTATTAGGTCCACTTGGTCCAGAGCTGAGAGTTCAAGTCCTGAATATCCTTGTTAATTTTCTGTCTTGTTGACCTGTCTAATATTGACAGTGGGTGTTAAAGTCTCCCCCTATTATTGTGTGGGAGTCTAAGTCTCTTTGTAGGTCTCTAAGAGCTTGCTTTATAAATCTGAGTGCGTTTGTATTGGGTGCATATGTATTTAGGATAGTTAGTTCTTCTTGTTGCATTGATTCCTTTACGATTATGTAATGCCCTTCTTTGTCTTTTTTGATCTTTGTTGGTTTAAAGTCTGTTTTATCAGAGACTGGGATTGCAACACCTGCTTTTTTTCTTTCTTTTTTTTTTTCTTTTTGCTTTCCATTTGCTTGGTAAATCTTCCTCTATCCCTTTATTTTGAGCCTATGTGTGTCTTTGCGCGTGAGATGAGTCTCCTGAATACATCACACGGGTGGGTCTTGATTCTTTATCCAATTTGCCTGTCTGTGTCTTTTGATTGGGGCATTTAGCCCATTTATATTTAAGGTTAATATTGTTATGTGTGAATTTGATCCTGTCATTATGATGCTAGCTGGTTGTTTTGCCCATTACTTGATACAGCTTCTTCATAGTGTTGATGGTCTTTACAATTTGGTATGATTTTGCAGTGGCTGGTACCGGTTTTTCCTTTTCATGTTTATTGCTTCCTTCAGGAGCTCTTGTAAGGCAGGGCTGGTGGTGACAAAATCTCTCAGCATTTGCCTGTCTGTAAAGGATTTTTTTCTCCTTCGCTTATAAAGCTTAGTTTGGCTGGATATGAAACTCTGGGTTGAAAATTCTTTTCTCTAAGAATGTTGAATATTGGCCTCCACTCTCTTCTGGCTTGCAGGGTTTCTGCAGAGAGATCTGCTGTGTCTGATGGGCTTCGCTTTTTGGGTAACCCGACCTTTCTCTCTGGCAGCCCTAAACATTTTTTCCTTCATTTCAGCCTTGGTGAATCTGATGATTACATGTCTTGTCGTTGCTCTTCTCGAGGAGTATCTTTGTGATGTTCTCTGTGTTTCCTGAATTTGAATGTTGGCCTGTCTTACTAGGCTAGGGACGTTCTCCTGGATAATATCCTGAAGTGTGTTTTCCAATTTGGTTCCATTCTTCCCATCACTTTCAGGTACACCAATCAAACGTAGGTTTGGTCTTTTCACATAGTCCCATATTTCTTGGAGGCTTTGTTTGCTCCTTTTCATTCTTTTTTCTCTAATCTTGTCTTCATGCTTTATTTCATTAAGTTGATCTTCAATCTCTGATATCCTTTCTTCTGCTTGATCTATTTGGCTATTGATACTTGTGGATGCTTCACAGAGTCTTTGTGCTGTGTTTTTCAGCTCCATCAGGTCATTTATGTTCTTCTCTAAACTGGTTATTCTAGTTAGCAGTTCCTGTAACCTTCTATCAAGGTCCTTAGCTTCCTTGCATTAGGTTAGAACATGCTCCTTTAGCTAGGAAGAGTTTGTTATTACCCACCTTCTAAAGCCTACTTCTGTCAATTCATCAAACTCATTCTCTGTCCAGTTTTGTTCCCTTGCTTGTGAGGAGTTGTGATCCTTTGGAGAAGAGGCATTCTGGTGTTTGAAATTTTCAGCCTTTTTGCCCTGGTTTTTCCTCATCTTCATGGATTTATCTACCTTTGGTCTTTGATGTTGGTGACCTTTGGATGGGTTTTTCCGTGGTTGTCCTTTGGTTGATGTTGATGGTATTCCTTTCTGTTTGTTAGTTTTTCTTGTAACAGTCAGATCCCTCTGCTGCAGGTCTGCTGGAGTTTGCTGGAGGTCCACTCCAGACTCTGTTTGCCTGGGTATCACCAGTGGAGGTTGCAGAACAGCAAAAATTGCTGCCTGCTTCTTCCTCTAGAAGCTTTGTTCCAGAGGGGCACCTGCCAGATGCCAGCCAGAGCTCTCCTGTATGAGGTGCCTGTTGACCCCTGCTAGGAGGTGTTTCCCTGTCAGGAGTCAGGAGGCATGGGGGTCAGGGACCCACTTGAGGAGGCAGTCTGTCCTTTAGCAGAGCTTGAGTGCTTTGCTGGGAGATACGCTACTCTCTTCAGAGCTGGCAGGCAGGAACATTGAAGTCTGCTGAAGCTGCCCCCACAGCTACCCCTCCCCCTAGGTCCCAGAGAGATGGGAGATTTATCTATAAGCCCCTGAATGGGGCTGCTGCCTTTCTTTCAGAGGAATTTCCTGCCTAGACAGGAGGAATCTAGAGAGGCAGTCTGGCTACAGTGGCTTTGTGGTGCTGCAGTCCGAACTTCCCTGTGGCTTTGTTTACACTGTGAGGGGGAAACCACCTACTCAAGCCTCAGTAATGGTGGACGCCCCTCCCCCCACTAAGCTAGAGTGTCCCAGGTCAACTTCAGACTGCTGTGCTTGCAGTGAGAATTTCAAGCCAGTGGATCTTAGCTTGTTGGGCTCCATGGGGGTGGGATCGCTGAGCAAGACCACTCAGCTCCCTGGCTTCAGTCCCCTTTCCAGGGGAGTGAACAGTTCTGTCTCACTGGCATTCCAAGTGCCGCTGGGGTATGAAAAAAACCTCCCATAGCTAGCTTTGTTTCTGCCCAAATAGCCACTCAGTTTTGTGCTTGAAACCCAGGGCCCTGGTAGTGTAGGCACCCAAGAGAATCTCCTGGTCTTCGGGCTGTGAAGACAGTGGGAAAAGTGTAGTATCTGAGCCAGATAGCACCGTCTCTCACTCATGGCTTCCCTTGCCTAGGGGAGGGAGTTCTCCAACACTTTTCACTTCCTAGGTGAGGCGATGCCCCACCCTGCTTCTGCTTGCCCTCTGTGGGCTGCACCCACTGTCTATCCAGTCCCAATGAGATGAACTGGATACCTCAGTTGAAAATGCAGAAATCACCCACCTTCTGCGTTGGTCTCACTGGGAGCTGCAGATCAGAACTGTTTCTATTCAGCCATCTAGCCCAGGAATACCTCACTCTGTCTTTATGGCTGAATAAAACTCCATTGTGTATATGCACCACATTTTCTTTATCCATCTATCTGTTGATAGACATTCAGGTTGCTTCCAAATCTTGGCTATTGTGAATAGTGCTGCAGTAAACATGAAGTGCAGATAAATTGTCAATATACTGATTTCCTTCATTTTGAGGCTTTGAGGTCCCCCAGGTCCTGGGTAGGTATAGAAGTGCTACTCAGGAGTGTGGGACTAGAGTCAAAATATTTAGAAGTCTACATTGTGTTCTATTGTATTGCAGTTCAGCTGACACTCAAACCAGAAGATGCTGTCCTTTCCACTTTTCCCTCCTCTTTCCAAAGGCAGAGATGGCTCACCTTATAGCTACCACCACCCCAGGACACAAGGAACACTGCCAGACTATTGCTGATGTTCCCTTAAGGTCCAAGGTCCCTTAAGTTAACTTCTCATAAATGCTGCCTGGTCTGGGACTCACACTTCAGGGCAGTGGGCTTCCCTTTTGCCAAAGGCAGGTGCAGAAATTCTATCCAGGAGTCAATTCTGGCATTGAATATCCTAAGAACCTGCTTAGTGTGCTACCCTTCTGTTGCTTTGCTGGTATATAAAGTTCAAAATGATATCTCCTTAACGTTTTCCTCTGTTTTTCTAAAACAGAAGGAGTTTTGCCTTATAAACACTAGAGTTGTTCATATGCTGAATGTCACATGAAGCCAGTAAGTCTAGGCATCTCACCCATTTGCCCTCATCAAAGTACTTGGATATCACTGCTGGTTATTTAGTGTCCAAGAGCTCTTCATGTAGTAAGTAATGAATGCTGTCAGGATTGGGTTCTTTTCTTAAAGGCAATAGGTTTCCTTCTGTCCCAGAGCATATCTAAAAATGTTACCCAGGAGCTAGGACCTAGAATGGGGGCCTCAGGACTCTGATCATTGCCCTATCCTACTCTTATTGTGCTGACATCCATCATGCAAAACAGAGTCTTCCCCACTCTTTCCTCTTCTTCCTCAAGAGGAAGGAAGGGGTCTCTTTTGGAGCTGTGAGTTTTGCAGACTTGGGTTAGGGGAGGGGTAATGCCAGCACTCCCTTAGCTGTCCTGGATTGTGCCTTAGTAGGTCACATGCCCACTTAGTACACTGTCCCTGGGCCTAGTTCAGCACTAGTACTCATGTAAGAGTTGCAGTCCTTATGACCTAGACTGTCTTTAAAGTTCATTTAGTGATACTGAACTCTGTAGCCAAAGGTTGCAAGGTTTGTGGTAACTCAAGTTTGCATTGCTGGGATCCGGAACTCCCCTCTGGGTAGGGCTGGTTTAAATGCTCCCTCAGTGTGCAGGCATCAGCTGAGTTTGGTTCAGTTTTCCTTTCTGCTCTAACAGGATGGCACTGAGTTCAATGCCTCACAATTGCTGTATCTCCCTCCCCTAGTAGCCAGAGATACTCTCTTCATTATGCCACCACTGCCATAGGGAAGGGGTGGTGTGGCATTTCCAGACTGATTTTTCTACCTCTTTAGTGCCTCTTTCAGTGATATGAAGATAAAAACAGGTACAATGAAGGGCTCACCTAATTTTTGGTGGTAAGAAGGTGTTTTTGTTTTTTGTTTGTTTTTTCTGTGTGGATAGTTGTTAAATTGGTGTCCTTGCAGTGGAGACAATCAGTGGAGCCTTCTATTCCACCATTTTGCTCCGCCTCTCAGGTTTTCAATTTCTTCATAGTTCAATTTTGGTAGGCTGTATATATCTAGGAATTTATCCATTTCTTGCAGGTTTTTAAGAATTTATTGGCATATAGTTGCTCATAGTAGACACTAATGACCCTTTGATTTTCTGCAATATCAGTTGTAATGTTTCTTTATCATCTCAAATTTTATTGATTTGGGTTTTCTTTCCTTCTTTCTTAGCCTGACCAAAAGTCAAATTTGTTTATCTTTTCAAAAAAAAAAAAAAAAACCTTCTCATTATGCTGATCTTTTGCATTGTTTTATTCATTGCAATTTTATTTCTGCTCTGATGTTTATTATTTCTTCTTTTTCTACCAACTTTGGGTTTGGTTTGCTCTTGCTTTTCTAGTTCTTTAACATGCATCATTATGTTTTTTATTGAAAGTTTTTCTACTTTTTTGATATAGGTACTTACAACTGAAAACTTCCCTTAGTATTGCTTTTGCTATATTTCATAGGTTTTGATATGTTGCCTTTCTGTTGCCATTTGTTTTAAGATTTTTTTCAGTTTTCTTCTGAATTTCTTCATTGACCCACTGCTCATTCAGGAGAACATGTTTTAATTTCCATGTTGCTTTATGATATCCAAATTCCTTGTTATTAATTTATACTTTTATTTTGGTCGAAGAACATATTGCCTATTATCTCTTTTTTTGAATTTATTAAGATTCTTTTTGTGGCTTAACATACAGTCTATCTGTGAGAATAATCCATATGCTGAGGAAAAGAATGTGCACTCTATTGCCATTGGATGAAGTGTTCTGTAAATATCTATTAGGTCCACTTTGTTTATAATGCAGTTTAAGTCTGGTATTTCTTTGTTAATTTTCTGTCTAGATAATCTGTCTAATGCTGAAAGTGGGGTGTTGAAATATCCAGCTATTGTGTTGTGATTGATCTCTCTCTCTAACTCTCATATTATTGTCTACATATCTCTGGGTGCTCTAGTGTTGAGTACAAATATCTTTACAATTGTCATATCCTCTTGCTGAATTGACTGGTTTGTCATTATTTAATAAACTTCTTTGTCTCTTTTTATATATTTTGTCTTGAAATCTATTTTGTCTGATATTAGTTTACCTATGCCTGCTCTTTTTTCACTTACATTTGCTTTTAATATCCTTGTGAAGTTCTATATTTTCAGTCTACGGATGTTTTTACTGGTGAAGTGGGTTTCTTCTGTAGCTAACATAGGGTTGTATCTTGCTCATTTGTCCATTCAGTCACTCTATGTATTTTAGTTGGAGAGTTTAGTCCATCTCCATTCAATGTGATTATTTATAAGTAAAAACATACTCCTACCATTTTGTTATTTGTTTCCTGGTTGTTTTGTGGTCTTCTCCTCCTTCTTTCCTTTCTTCCTGTCTTCATTTTACTGGGGGTAATTTTCTCTGGTGGTATGTATTAATTTTTTGTTTTTATTTCTTGTGTAGATGTTGTATGTTTCTTGATTTGAGGTTAAAATGAGGCTTGCAAATGATATACTATAACAAATTATTTTAAACTGATGACAACTTATGGCTAATTACATAAATGAAAAAACAATCAAGCAAAAATAAAATTAATAAGAACTCTACACATTAACTTCATTGCCCTGATTTTAAACTTTTTGTTGTTTCTACTTATATCTTATTGTACTCTCTATGTCTCATAAAGTTGTTACACATTACAGTTACAGTGTTATATTATTCTGGATTTTTCTGTGTACTTATTATTATCAGTGAGTTTTATACCTCCTGATGATTTGTTATTGCTTATTAACACCCTTTTATTTCAAACTGAAAAACTTTCTTTAGCGTTTTTTGTTGGGTAGATTTTGTGTTGATTAAATCCCTCCATTTTTGTTAGTCTGATAATGTCTTTATTCTATTAGTTTTAGAGATATTTTTTCTGGATATACTATTCTAGCATGAAAGTTATTTTTTTCTTCAGATTTTTATATATGTCATTCCACTGTCTTCTGGCCAGTATGGTTTCCACTGAGAAGTCTGTTGCAAGACATATTGGAGCTTCATGGTATGCTATTCATTTATTTTTTCGTGCTTATTTTAGGATTCTTTCTTTATCCTGGACTTTTGGGAATTTGATTATTAAATGCCTTGAAGTACTCTTTTTTCTGTTAAATCTGCTAAGTGTTTTATAATCTTCTTCTACTAGGATTTTTATATCTTTCTTTATGTCTAGGAAGTTCTCAGTTATCTCTTTGAATAAACCTCCGACCCCTATCTTTCTCTCTACTTTCTCTTTAAGGGCCAATAACTCTTAGATTTACCCTTTTGAGGCTATTTTCTAAATCTTGTAGGTATGCTTTATTTTTTTAATTCTATTTTCTTTTGTCTCCTCTGACTGTGTATTTTCAAATAGCCTGTCTGCAAGCTCACTAATCCCTTCATCTTTTTTATCAGTTCTGCAGTTAATAGACTCTGATACTCTGATGCATTTTTTAGTACATCAACTGAATTTTTTCAGTCCAGAATTATCACTTGATTATTCGTAATTTTTTCAATATCTTTATTTAATTGTAATACAATCCTGAATTTCTTCTCTGTGTTATCTTGGATTTCATTCAGCTTTCTCATTACAGCTAATTCTCTATCAGAAAGGTCACATAACTCTGCCTCTCCAGGTCTGTTCACTAATTCCTTATATAGTTCCTTTGGTGAGGTCATGTTTTTATGGACGTTACTGATGTGTCTGGATGTTCATTGTTGTCTGCACATTGCCAAATTAGGTATTTATTGTAATCTTTACTGTCTGGGCATGTGTGTACCCATCTTTCTTGGGAAGGCTTTAAAGATATTCAATGAGAGTTGGGTGTTGTGAATAAGGATTTTGTTACCGCAGCCATATCTTTATTAGGGATACTCCAAGCCTAGGAACACAGGGGATCTTGCAGACTTGTAGAGATACCACATTGGTAGTCTTCTATATAATACAGAAGAATGCTCTGGATTACCAGGAAGACTCTTCTCTTCCCTTACTTCCTCCAAAATAAACAGAATCTCTCTGCTGAGCTGCCTGGAGCTCGAGAAGGTGGGACACAGGCACACCTTTGGTTATCACCACTGGGAATGTCCTGGATCAGACCTAAAATCAACACAGCACTGAGCCTCGCCAAAGGCCTGCTGTAACCATTAACTGGCTACCACCTATGTTTGCTCAAGGCCCTATGGCTATACAATCTGCAGGAGGTGAATCCAGCCTATCTTCTGTCTTTCCCTTCAGGATGATGAGTTCCCCTGAGCCCTGGGCAGATTCAGAAATATCATACAGGTATCAAGGGCTTGGAGTCAGAAACCTTAGGAATCTACCTTGTGGTCTATTATACTGTCGCTGAGCTGGCACCCAAGCCAAAACACAATGTCCTCCCCACTCTTCCCTCCCTTTTCCACGAGCAGAACCATCTCTCCCTCTGTCCACCACTGCCACAGGCCCATAAGGATTACTGCCAGGCTACCATCAACGTTCACGCAAGACTCAAGAGCTATTCGGGCAGTTGGTGGTGAATGCTGCCAGGCCTGGGTCTCTCCATTCAGGAAAGTGGGCTCCCATCTATCCCAGTGCAGGTACAAAAATGCCATCTAATGCCTGGAATCAGGGACCCAAGGAGCCCTCTTGGTATTCCACCCTTCTGTGACTGAGCTGGTACCAAAGATGCAAGAAAAAAATCCCCTTACTTTTCCTTCTGCTTTTCTAAAGCAGAAGGAGTCTCTCTCCATAGCTACCACAACTGAGAATGTGCTGGGTCAAACCTGAAGCCAGCATGTCTCACAGAATCTCACCCAAGGTCAATGGTTTGTATTACATGCCTACTGCTGCTGATTATTCCAGTCCCAAGGGCTCCTTAGTTAGCAAGTGATAAGTCCCACCAGTACTAGGTTCTGGCATTCAAGGCAGCGGTTTTTCTTCTGGCCCAGGGTATGTTAGAAATGTCCTCTGGGAGCTAAGGCATTGAATGAAGTCCTCTGAACTCTGCCTAGTGCCTTATCTTACTGTGGGTGAGCTGGTATCCAATTTGCAAGACAAAGTCCCCTTTACTCTTTCCTCTCTTCTACCTTAAAAGTAAGCAGTTTTGGTTTTCTTGTCTTTTTTTCAGAGTTTCAAGCTGCTCTAACTTGGGTTAGGGGAACGGTGGCACAAGCACACCCTTGGCCACCCCAGTTGGTGACTCACTAGATTTTGCAACCACCAAGACCACTTATTCTGAGCCAAGCACAGCTCTAGGACTTGCCTAGCAGTTGTAATCCTTGAGGCTTAGACTGTCTTTCAAGTTTATTTAGAACCCCAGAGCTCTTTAGTGCGTGGTGACAAGGCTTGCCAGAACTCAAGTTTTGACCGCTGAGATGGATAATTTTTCTCTGGCTAGGGCTGGTCTAAATGCTTCCTCCATGGAAATCAGCTGAGTTCTCACTGGTGTTGCTTCTTGCTGTGGCAGGACAACACTGAGTTCCAATACAAAGTCCCAGAATCACTGTACTCTCCCTCTTCCAAGTACACAGATTTTTTTGTGCCATGTGGTCGTTGCCAAGGGATGATGGGGAATGTCGACTATTCCAGACTCATTTCTACACTTTTTAGTACCTCTTTAATCCCTGTACCTTGATAACTAATCAAGTTCTTCCTATATTGAACCCTTCACTTTGCTATATTTTTTTGGCTGTAAGTATTTGCTTTAATTTTTTTAAAAATTCTATAAATCCCTAGCTGCCTTGCTGTATTCAGGATTGAATTCAAGCTCTTGTTCCTATTGCAATAGGCTTGACATCCATTGTTATAGTCGTAAAGTCTTACTGCCTTTAACAAGTGTTAAATTTTTTTTTAATTTAAGAGTGATTATATTGGACCCATCCAGATATTCCAGATTAATCTTATTATATTAGCACTGCCTGATGAACAATATTAATTCCTTCTGAAAAGTCAGTACCTAGATTAGTACTTCATGAAATACCCAGAGGGCAGAATCTCTGAAAGACATCTTTAGAATTCTTTCTAAGACAAATGTAAAGTATGATACTTTAAAAAGTAATAAGGGTGATAGTGATATGTCTATGTAGGTTCACCAGTGGTAACAAACATAGCTCTC
The DNA here is from genome assembly GCF_028885655.2 of Pongo abelii. Lineage (NCBI taxonomy): Eukaryota > Metazoa > Chordata > Mammalia > Primates > Hominidae > Pongo > Pongo abelii. The sequence goes on from NC_072008.2 coordinate 133,991,539, forward strand.
TGGTGGAAGATGTTGATAATGGTGGAAGCTTTGCATATGTTGAGGCAAGGAGTATATGGATGTGTAAGTATCTTTCCTTACAGTTTACTGTAAACCTAAAACTGCTCTACAAAGTAAAGTCTTTAAAAATAAAAAGAGTAATTTGACAAATAGCTATGAAAACTACAACTGCACATAATTTTTGCCTAGTGATTTCACTTTTGTAAACCTATAGAAATAAAACATAAAGCTTAAAAGATCCGGTTCATTTTTGATTGTTGCCATATTATTTGTAGTGGAAAACAATAGATACTATCCAAATATCAACCACTAGATGAAGAGTTGAAAAAAATGTGAAATATCCATGTTTCTGTTAAGATTCCATTAGCAAAGCAGAACTACTAAGTGTGATATAAAATAAGAGATATATAATAAGGCTTAGATTTTACACACTCAAACTATATAAGTCTATTGTTCCAGTATTTAATACTGGAACTGAAGACAGCAAGGCTTGCAATAAGGAAGGCAAGACTGATGTGAAATGGAGAACCTACAAAGAAAAACTAGAACTATGTTTGTTTCTCATAGCCCTCAGTTACGATGATGCAAATGACCTGCAGAATTTGATGGTGCCTATACTACACAAAGATGGATTCATACAGTGCCAGCCTTCATGGAAGCTAAAAGGGTGGAGTCCAGTAAAAACTGAAGGAACTTCGAGCCAGCTGCTGTCCTGATTCAATATGAGCCAGAAGATTAGGAACAACATGAATGAATTACTCTTATGCTTCCTGCAGAGCAACTTTTACAGTGTCAAAATGGTTGCTACTTAACTTCTCCTTTCTAAATCTAATGCAAAACTCTCCTGTGGCAAACAATAAAATACAAGGGAAGGGAATTCTAGGAAACATAGTTCCATTTTAGCTAAATTGACACAGTACAAAGCTACCAGGCCATACTCTGATATATAATTATATAAAATATTTTATTAACTGTTGACCTTCAGAGATTTTCAAGGTACATAATTAAATGTTAGCAATGTTTCTAAATCAGGAGATGACAACCACAGTTTGTAGGCCAAATTCAATTATCCAAATGCTTTTGTATATAAAATTGCATCAGAGTACAACCACGCTCATCCTTTACCTGTTACTTATAGCTGCTTTCACACATACCTATTCTTTGCCTATTGCTTGTGTCTGCCTTCAGACTATAATAACAGAGTTGAGTTGTGGTAAGAGAAACCATATGGCCTAAAAAGCTTAAAATATTTTTATCTGGACTTTTATAGAAAAAGTTTGCTGAGCTCTGTTCTAGAGCAATGTAGTCTGTACACAAGACATCAGCAAATGCCCTATATATGTGGCTATGTTTGTACATGCTTCATAAAATGTTAGAATTTTATGGAAGGCTTTATATCCGAATATCAATATATCAGAATATAAATTTGTTTTCTCAGTTTTAATTTTAAGTAAGTAGGCAAGTTTATTAGCTTTCTCTGCACTTTTGTTTTTATTATGGGCATTTTGTATTTTATCATTTATAAATTCAAGAAAATAAAAAATTATTATGCTCAATCACCACAAAAGGACGAAATAAAGCACAAAATAAAACAAAGCTTTTAACATCCACATAGAACAAAACTATTAAAGAATATTAATATAGTTGATGTATAAAAGAAATACAATTAGATAATACATTAAAACTGAATAGATAATGGAGAAAGCAGGAAAGGCTCTGGTGTATTTTGCGTAACGTAAAATATGTAGGGTACAACTATACTATTCTGTAAAGCATTATCATGTGTAATATTCTGCACTACTCATTGAAATTTAAGTGACCTTCTGCCCTTGAAATGGTTACATGAAGTATTTCTTAATTTTTTACTTAATATTAAACTAATATTTTGAAAATGGTTAATATTTAAGTAAATTTCAGAATATTAAATTTAGTGAGTTATTCATTCTTTCTGCTGATCAGCATGCATTCTCATCTTTATGGTAACAGAACCCAGATTTTGCTTTAAGGAAAGGACTTTCTTCCCAGTTTCAGCCTTGTGATCAGCTTATTAGTCTATAGCACCCTTCTGGCCACAATGCTTGCTTCAGAGAAGACACGTAACACAGTAAGATTCAAAAAAGAGAAAAAAGAAAACTTTTCTGGGGATTTCTGAAAATACAAGCTTCCTTTCTTTCTGCAGCTACTATAAAGTCCTACTGTCATCCTTCCTGGATAAGGTGGTATGAGAATATGAATTCTAGATTTGCTGCAGCCTTTTGTATACCTAAGGGAAGAGTTCAGAGCCACGTATGAAGCCACATTTGGGGAAAAGTTAGGTTGAAGATGGTAAAAAAAATGACTGCAAATAACAGGATAGAGAGATGGTGAGAAACCGAATCCTTTTTGATACCACGGGAACCCAAGAGCTTTGCCTAAAGAAACTCTACTTCTAGGATTTTCATTTATGTGAGTGTGGTGTTTTCTACCACCAGTAACCAGTTATCTGATTCGTTAGGCACCAACTGAGCGTCCAAAAATTAAATTAAACTTTTGGAGATAGTGATAGACCCCACATTTCCCACAAGACTGCCACCACTTTCCACATCGCTTGACTGGCTATAAATTAGAGATTACCATGACCTTCTCCTTGGGTTTGATAATTTCCTTGAATGACCCACAGAACCAAAACAAAAAAATACTTTCCGTGTGTTTACTGGTTAATTATTAAGTATAATACTACAAATAGAAAAAATGCATAGGGCAAGTTATGGTGGCGGAAGTACATATCTTCCATGCCACCCTCCCAGCACTCCAGTGTGTTCACCAACCCAAAACTTCTGGGTCCTTATAGGTTAGGTGTTTTTTTTTTTTCCTCTCTCATGGAGAATTCACTGTGTAGATATGATTGATTATTAACTCAATCTCCAGTTCCTCTCTCCTTTTCAGAGGTTGAGAAATGGATAGGGCTGAAAGTGCCAGAATTCTCATAAAATTATTGTCTTTCTGGCAACAAATCTCCATCTTGAAGCTATCTTAGAGCTAACCAAAAGTCATCATATTAGATAACAAGATGCTCCTATCATTCATGAAATTCCAAAGAATTGTAGAACTATCTGTCAGAAATCAGAAAAAAAGACCAAATATATATTTACTATGTCACAGCGAGTTTTCAGCTGGCTTTCGTTCATTTGGAAATGAAGGAGTCATAAAACTATGGAGATGTTTTTATTGTAGTATAGTCCTGTGTTGCTTAATGGTGGGCTGCATTCTAAGAAATGTGTTCTTAAGTGATTCCATCATTGTGTAAACATCATGGAGTGTACTTACACAAACCTAGATGGTATAGCCTACTAAATACCGAGGCTATATGATAATCCCTACTGCTCCTAGGCTACAAACTTATACAGCATGTGACTGTACTGAATACTGTAGGCAATTGCAACACATTGCTAAGTATTTGTGTATCTAAACACAGAAAAGGCACAATAAAAATGTGTTATTATAAGCTTATGGAACCACCATAGTATATGTGGTTTACCATTTGCTGAAATGTTATGTGGCACATGACTATATTTTATAGAGTTCATTAAATGCTGGTATAGAATATAGATGTATAAGAAGAAGAAAGCTTGTGTGGTATTTTTCAAAATAAGTAACCATAAAATCATGTTGTGGTTCATTTTAATGTTTTAAAATAGAGTTTTATTAAATAATAAAATGTGTAATATTTGGGAAAATAACACTGAAAAATGATTGGACAAACAGAAACAAGAGATTGAGATTTTCAGTTGTACTAATAAAATCCAAAAGATATCACAAGAGTATAAACAAAAACTTATGAGAAAATTCCACCCAATAATAGAGAGCTTTCCTAAGAAAACTTATCTACAAATGGTGCAAAATCATATTGCATATCTACTTTGGCATTTGTAAAATTATTCAGAAAGCATTATGTAATTGCTAAAAGCACATTCTTCGCAATCAGATTGCTAGTGTATGAAAAACAACTTCCTCGTTTTCGGTGAAATATTTAGCAAATTACTTACATTTTCTCTATTTCACTTCTGTCATCTACTAAATGGGAATGCTGAAGTCAGTAAATAATTTGAAGAGTAGTTTTTATAATTAAATTTACATATGCAAACTACATTAACTGTAGATGACATAATCAATATTTAACGTGATTAAAATAATTTTAATTTTGGTAAAAATTACATAAAATTACCATCTTAACAATTTTAAGTGTACAATACAGTAGTATTAACTATACTGACACAGTTTTGCACTAGAGCTTTAGAAATTTTTTCCTGGAAAAACTGAAACATTATACCCATTTGTTGTAAATGAAATATTGCATTCCTCAAAAATTAATGTTAAAGTCTAATTCCCAATGTGATTGTATTTGAGATGAGAACTTCAACATGTAATTAAATCATGAGAGTGGAGCCTTTATAAATGGAATTAGTGCCCTTGAAGAAAGAGGAAGACAACTTTTCTCTCAGCCATTGAAAATTCAATAAAAAGATGGGTGTTTACAAACCAACAGAGGTGCCCTCACTAGACATTAGATCTGTTGTTGCCTCGATTTCAGACTTCTTAGCCTCAAGAGCTTTAAGAAATAAATGTCTGTTGTTTAAACCATCCAGCCTATGGTATTCTGTCATAGAAGCCCAAAGTGACTCGGACAATTCTATTAATGTGGCATAGTATATTTTACATTGATTAAATTTTGTACATTGAAATATATTTTATTCTTTTTCTGTTGTTATTTCTCCCTTCTGTTCTATCAATGTTTGTTTCACATATTTGAGTGCTCTGATGTTTGGTTCATATATGTTTATAATTGGTATATCTTCCTGGTAAATTAAACCACTTACCATTATATAATATCTCTTTTCTCTTGTAACAGATTTTGACATAAAGTCTAACTTGTGTAATGTAAATATGATTGCCCTTGTTCTCTTTTGGTTACCATTGCATACAATATATTTTTCTATTCTTTCACTTTTAGCCTATATGTGTCCTTAAATCTTAAAGTGAGTCTCTTGTAGATAGCATATAGATATATCTTGTTTCTCTAATCCATTCAGTTCATCTATGTCTTTTGATTTGAGAGTTGAATCCATTTATATTTAACAACTAACAGAGAAGGACTTACTATTGCAATTTGGTTAATTGTGTTCTCTAGATTTTGTAGCTAGTCTGTCCCTTTTATTCTCTCACTCTCTTCCTTTGGCTTTTGTTTGTGTTTTGGTTTGGTTTGGGTTTTATGTGCCATGTTTTGATTGTTTTCTCATTTTCTTCTGTATATATTTTACAGGCATTTTCTTTGTAGTTGCCATGGGGCTTACATAAAATATCTTAAAATTATAATAATCTATTTTAAAGTGATGACAACTTCAATTGCATACACAAATTATAGTTTTAAACATCTCTATTCTCTCATTTTATGTTACTGATGTTATAAATTACATCTGTTCATATTGTGTATCCATTTACATAGATTTGTAGTTATTTTTGTGCTTTTGTATTTTGAATTCTATATCAGCATTAAAACAGTGACTTACACACTGATATTACAACAACAGAGGATACTCTTTTTGACTCTACATTTACCTTTACCAGAGAGCTTTTGTTACAAAAACACCAGGGGTTTGATCTAAGTCCTGTTGTTCGCAGCACAGAAAGCCAATGACTGAGACAATTATAATTGCCAAGGAAGAAGGCTTTAATCAGGTGCTGCAGCTGAGGAAATAGGAGATCAGTCTCAAATTCATCTACCTGACCAACTAAAACTAGGGATTTATATAAAAGGAAAAAAATGTAACAACGTATAATAAGACAGGAACTAGGAAGAGGCAAGGAAGCAATCATGATGAATAAGGCACCTGGTATCTCATTATGTGGTTGTGATGATCTGATGAATTTCCATTCTTTGATACTTTTTGAGAAGCCTGGGGGTTCTTTCCAGAGGTAGGACCTCAGATAAGGCAAATATAAGTTTCAAGCTTTAAGACCAGAAGTGTCAATTTCTATGTTTATCAAACAGAACTATCTTTGGAATGATTATGTCGGTTTCATTTTGTATTTTATTATGTTTTCAAGTTTCTGTCTCTTTCATTTCAACTTGAAGAACTCCTTTTAGTACTTCTTCTAAGGTAGATATATTGGTGATGAAATTCCTCAGCTTTTGTTCAGTTAGGAAATTCTTAATTTCTCTATCATTATTGAAGGACAATTTTGTCAGTTTCCTTGGTGGGCAGGGTATTTTTTTCTCATTTTCAACTCTTTGAATATATTATCCCATTCTCTTCTGGCCTGCAATATTTCTGCTAAGAAACTTGTTGATGATCTTATGTGAGCTTCGTTTTACATGAGAAGTCCTCTTTATCTTGCTGCATTCAAGATTTTCTGTCTACGACTTCTGACAGTTTGATTATATGTTGCATTGAGAGTGTCTATAGATCTGTCTTAATCAATGCTTGTTAAGCTTCTTGAATTCCTATGTCCATTTCCTTCCTCATATGTGAAAAGTTTGGGGCCATTATTTCTTTAAATTCTAGAAATAAGCAATAAGTTTTAAATTGCATGCTGTTCTGAGTAGCATTATGAAATATCATACTGCCCTTCTCTGTCCCACTTGATATGCAAATAATCTTTTTGTTCAGTGATACAGGCCATATATGCCACCCACCTGTTAGGCACTTAATATCTGTATGAGTTACCAGATTGACTGTCGAGATTTTGCATTGCTTGTGTTTGAGTAACCCTTTTTTTATATTTTACTTAGTAATGGCTCTAAAGTGCAAAAGCAATAATGGTAGCAATTTGGATATGCCAAATGAAAGCCATAAAGTGCTTTTCTTAAGTGAAAAGGTGAAAGTTATAATCTTAATAAAGAAATGTATATTATATAACATGTGCATATATATATACACCTACACATATATATATTCATAGGTTGCTGAGATCTATAATAAAACAAATCCTCTGTGAAATTGTTAGGAAGTAAAAAAGTTGTGCTAGTTTTGCTGTTGCACCTCAAACTGTAAAACTTACAGCTGCAGTGTACGATAAGACTTAGTTAAAATGGAAAAGGCATTATTTGTGGGTGGAAAACATGAGCAGAAATGTGTTCCAAATGACAGCAATCAGATTTGATACTATTTGTACAGTTCCAAGCATCCACTGGGGGTCTTGGAATGTATACTCTGCTAATAAGTGGGCAATACTGTAAAGCATTGCTGTATTAAATGTCATACTGCAAGAAAAGAATGTAGCAAAATGTAGTGTGAGCACTAAATAAGTTACCTGTAATGTTAATGCTTAACATTACAATAGTTTGAAAAGACTTTCCTCTCTCTAAATGTCTAGATATTTAACAATTTTTTTCTTTCCACTTATTTCTAGAAGTGCTTAGATTTTCACAAATCTCTGTGGGTATTTCCTGCTATCCCAGCAAATATCATTTTCAGGCCCTGTGTTCCAGTCTTGTACAAGTCATCTTTTCACGTCTTGAGATTAGAAGCTTTCAGAATCTATTCCTAAATTTCTCACAGTGGTAACAGACAAAATAACCATAAAATTTAAGCTGTACTGATGGATCAGAGAAAATAGAACAGAGTAACATGATAGATAACTTAAAAATAAGATACCCATCTGATATTTTGAGTACTACAAATGTTTAATTTACATTTACATTGGTTTAGTATTTTGTCTTTATAATTTCATTGTTTAACTTGAACAATATTAAAATAAATTTATAAATAAATACCTACTATTACTGAGCTTTTCTCATATAGAAAAATCAGCTAATTGTTTTGCAAATAATATTTTAGCTCCATTTCTGTTTTCTTTTTTCTTATCTCTTAAAATTTATCCCATCCTTATGTTTTTTATACTCTATTTGTTTCTCTTATTTCTCTTTATGTTTTTATACAACACAGGTGTTGTGTTTTTAACTAATTTCTCTTAGTTTTTCATTCTACTCTTTATGTTTTTAAGCTTTCTGGTGTTATATTGTCTTATTCTTATTTACTTCAAATCTGTCATTTTAGGAGCTAGAAGAAGACCTGTCAGTTTTTCCAGGGAAAGAGATAATGAGCAAGAATTCTGATTATATGGAAAGGCTCCCAGAATTAAGAGTGCTTCCAATGAAACAAAATGAAAAACAAATATTGTTATTCATATAATTACAATGTATGCACTTGAGAATGACAAGATTTTTCTCTCTGTGGACAAATTTAAGTACAAATTACAAATCTGAAGCAATTATTCACATAATTCTGACAAGCATAACAATCTTGCTTATAAGTTTTCTAATCTCTGACTCAAACAAAAATGTACAATGTAATGAATAAATGTAAACTGAGGAATTTTTATTTAATTATTGACATTTTTTAGGAGGCCAAATCACCTGTTGCTTTTTCCTTATCAACAAGCTGATGAAGAAAATTATGTGCATGAAAGTATACTACTTATGTAATGGTTCACACTTTTAGAAATAGCTTTTATCAAATGCTTAATTGTCAGGCACCATACTAAATATTTAAATGGCTTAAATATATATACATATATATATATTTTTTTTTTTTTTGAGACAGAGTCTTGCTCTGTCACCCAGGCTGGAGTGCAGTGGCACGATCTAGGCTCACTGCAAGCTTTGCCTCCTAGGTTCACGCCATTCTCCTGCCTCAGCTGCCCGAGTAGCTGGGACTACAGGCACCCGCCACCACACCCGGCTAATTTTTTGTATTTTTAGTAGAGACGGGGTTTCACCATGTTAGCCAGGATGGCCTCGATCTCCTGACCTCGTGATCCGCCCTCCTCGGCCTCCCAAAGTGCTGGGATTATAAGCGTGAGCCACCACGCCCGGCCATGGCTTAAATATTTTAATTATTACAATAACTCTTAAAAAACTCCTATAATTACATCATTGAGCAGATGAGTATCCAAAAGCATTGAAGGTTAGGTAAAGTTCTGAAGTCATAGTTAGTAGATGAGGAAAAAATGATTCAAAAACCTAATTTACTTGGCACCAATACCCATGCTTTTTTTTTAAACATTATTTGCAGACGTATATTCAAGACAGCCTTGTGAATGCTAACAAGCAGAATGTAATTATGCCAGTGATATTCTTCCAAACTATCACATGCTTTTTGTCATGGTTCAATTTTCAGCTCTATCATTATCTAACTGTATGAACATTGGAAAATCATGGAATCTGACTATCCAGATGCTCATCTCTAAGATACGAATAATTAGAGTACCTACTATATAGAATTGCTATAAATATTAGTTCAATAATTTAGCACATATAAAACATGTTCATTAATACCTGGCACACAGCGATGTGCTGTATATGGGTTTCTTTGCTTTTCAGTATGAGTAATATGTGTTGATCTCTGGTCAAATTTATTGGTGGTTTTCTGAACTGTGTTGAGTCTAATAATGAATTTGTGGAGGGCAATCTTTCTGTCCTTTACATTTTTCTTTATTTACAGATATTCCAATATTTTGTTTTATTGTAGTTTAGTCTCCACTGATATTAGCTATTAGATCTTGCATTTTGTCTATCTTTTCCATTAGAACTTTCATCGCATTAGTCTTAATTATATTACATTTTCTGTCAAATAGTGCCAACATTCTGTGTGATATCAGAATCTGATTCTGATGATTGCTTTGTCTTTGGAGAGTGTGCTTTTTGACTTTTTATATGATTCATAATATTTTGTTGTTGTTGAAAATTTTACATCTTGTTTAGAACAGTGAAGACTGAGGTAAATAGTTTTATGCCTCAATATGAGCATTTCTTTTCTTCTGCTAGGCTTATAATAAATGGGGATGTAGTCATCTATTTAGGAGTATGGCTGTATTTGAGGACTGTTGCTTCTGTCATTATCTCGGTGTGCTACAGGCTTCATATTATTGCTGTAAAACCTTGTATTCAGGGTGGAGGTAGACTGTCAAAATATGAAGAATAACCTCAACAGGCTCACCAGGTAACTTGACACAACTAAAAATAATATATTATGCTTATTTTATATATTTGCATGTGTACTTTCACATAAAAATATCTATATAACATGTGTTATATGCTGTACAAATTCTTTCAGTTTCTTGACAGCCTAATCCAAAGATAATCATAATTTATCACGACCTCTATAAAATATGTAGAAATAAAATATATTAAAACACAATCACAGAAGTGTATGTATAAAATAAATTTCACTGTTCTAATATTTATTTGCTCACCTAATATTATATTTTTGAATGTACAGTGTAATAAGATTCTATTGCAGTCTTCAGAGCAACCACTATATTGTTTTGATTAAAATAAAGACACACAGATTGAGATTAAAAGGGATGGGGAATCTTGCCATGTAAACACAAACCATATGGTTTTTCTTCTTTAATCTGTCAATTTGGTATATTACATTGACTAATTTTTAATGTAAAACCAATCTTTCATTCCTGAGATAAACCCCATTTGAGCATAGTGTATTTTCCTGTTTACCAACTTTGCTTGTTTGCCAACATTTTGTTAATAATTTTTGTATCTATGTTGATGAGGAATAGTGGTCTTGTACTTTTCTTTTCTTGTAAAGTCTTTATCTGGTTTTGCTATTAGAATAATGGTGGTCTTAATAGAATGAATTGGGAAGCATTCTCTCCACCTAAATTTTCTGGAAGAATTTGTGTATAATTGGTATTGTGGGCTCAATTGTGTCACCCCAAAATTATAATTTGAATCCCTAAATCTCAGTCCCTCTGAATATGACTGTATTTGGAGACAGGGCCTTTAAAGAGGTGAATAAGTGAAAATGAGGATGGGTCCTAATCCAAAATGAATGGTGTCCTTATAATATTAGGAAACTTGGAAACTTAAAGAGACTCCAGCGTTGTGTATGCAGAGGAAAGACCACATGAGGATACAATGAGAAGGCAGCCATGTACAAGCCAAGGAGTGAGAATTAGAATGAAACCAATCCCTCTAACACCTTCATCTTGGACTTCTAGCATCCAGAACTAAAAGAAAAGAAATTTCCACTTAAGTTTCCCCCAAAAAAGAAAATCCTGACTCATTCAATAAGACTAGTATCACTCCAATATAAAAATCTGAGAGAGACATCTAACAAATTGTTTCGCAACCAATAACACTCATAAAAACACAAAAAACATATTCAAATACATTATAAGGTAGCAAATCCCATCTAGCAATATATATAAAAAATAGCATGACCAATTAACTTGTAACACAATAATACAAGATTGGTATAATATTTGAAAATCAATCAATATAATTCAATAGATTACCAGAAAAAAAGGATAAATCTATTACATGCTGAAAAATATTTCGGTAGTAGTTGACTCTTATTCCTAAAATTTTCACAAAAAAAGACAGAAAAGAAAAAAAGGAAAGAAAGGAAAGAAAGGAAAGGAAAAGAAAGAAAGAAAGAGAAAAAGAGAAAAAAGAAGAGAAAGAAAGAAAAAGAAGAAAGAAAAGAAAAAGGAAGGAAAGAAGGAAGGAAGGAAAAAAAGAAAAGAAAGAAAACTTCTCACAATCTGAGAAACTTGCCACAATCTAGCAAGGGAGTTTTTGGAAAACATACATGTAACACCAAACATAATGCTCAAATGATGAATATATTACATAAAATGTTGAGAAGAAGGTGAGGATATCCACTCATCATTTTATCATCATCATTGTGCTGCAAGTTTTACAAGTGAAATGAGAAGTGAGAAAGTATAAAATGGCATACATATTTGATTTGAAAAATGAAAACTCTGTATGTACTGATTACTTAATTGGTTTCATAGTTATAAATATATGTCCACAAAATACCTCTAAAAGAATTCCCTAGGTGGGCACAGTGGTTCACGCCTGTAATCCTAACACTTTGGGAGGCTGAGGCAGGTGGATAACCTGAGGTCAGGAGTTCAAGACCAGCCTGGCTAACATGGTGAAAACTCATCTCTACTAAAAATACAAAATATTAGCTGGGCATAGTGTTTCATGCCTGTAATCCCAGCTACTCAGGAGGCTGGGGCAGGAGAATTGCTTGAACCTGGGAGGTGGAGGTTGCAGTGAGCCGACATCGCAACATTGCACTCCAGCCTGGGCGACAGGGTGAGACTTTGTCACAAATAAATAAATAAATAAATATAAAAATAAATAAAAGAAGTCCCTAGCATCTTTGTTCATAATAGCTCCAAATTAGAACTAATCCAAACATTCAATAAAAGGAAAATACATAAATTGTGGCATATTTGTAATAATCAGTAAGAAAAATGAGCAAACTATTGATGCATAAAATGGTAGATAATAATATTTACAGTATTATAGCAAGTTTTCCAAATACTTGGCATAAAGCTGTTTATCAATATTACCTTATTATCTCATTAATTTCTGAAAGGTCAATGTGATGTCTCCTCTTTCTCTCCTAACATTGTTTTTTCATTTCATGTCTCTTTTTTCTTTCTTAATTAATCTAGGTTTATCAATTCTTAAAATTTCTTCAGGAAACAAACTTTTTGGCTTTTTTATATTACTTTTCTGTTTTCCATTTTATTTATTTTCACTCTGATGGTGGTGGGAGGCAGACAGGTTCCTAAGCAGGAACGGGTGGGTCGCCAGTGAGGCCCAACCTTCAAGTCAGGGATGGCCTGAAGCCTGGGAACTAGGCTGCCAGCTCCAGGTGGAGTTCATGGCCTGGAGTGAGACCTTCCTTGATGCCTTTTGGCCAATCAGATGGTGCTTTTTCCATGTCTACCCGTGCACCAATCAGCATTCACTTCCTCCATTCTGAGCCCATAAAAACCCCAGATTCAGCTAGAGTAAGACACACCTCACGACTACCTGCCTGCAGATAGGCGCAACCCACTTCGGGTCTCCTGGCTGCTGAGTGCTATTCTGTCACTCAATAAAGCTCTTCTCCACCTTGCTCACTCTATAGTTGTCTGCGTAACTTCATTGGTTCTGGATGCAGGACAAGAACTTGGGACCTGCCAAATGATGGGCATGAAAAGGGCTGAAGCACTTTCCTGGCTGGCTTGCTGAGCTGCAGGCAGGAGTGAAAAGGGCTGTAAAGCATTCCTGGATGGGTAACCATTGACACATTCCCATCTGACGGACTGTGGGAGTGAAGAGCAGTGACCCTTCTGGGGGCCAGACCCCAAGATTCCCTTAGCCAGGATGGTAACACTATAGCCCTCTCTCCCTCCACCAGCATTGGGCAGCTGTCCACAGATGGGAAGTGGCAGTGGGGCCAGGCCAGCCTGGCAGCTGTGGGCCAGAGTGAGGCAGCGGAACTGAATGAGCTGAAAACACAGTCCTCCCTCCTCCATTTGTCAAACTGCAGGTGGAACAGCAGGAACGAGAAAGCTTTAGCATGCCCTCTGCCCCCTTTGGGGCTCTGTGGTTGCTGGCATCTCCGAGTTTTCAGGTTCCATATTGTTCCCCTCATCCAGATGTCAGTGCCCACAGCAGAAACTGCTTGTGGTATGACTGGTCCAGCCACTGCCTTGCATGAAGCTGGTGCCTGTGCTAGTGCCTGGAGCTGCTCACCTCACCACAGCAGCCAGTGTGCCTGGCTGTGTGCAGTAGCCATACCATGCACTCACTCACTCACACACCCCTCACCACTCTGCACCTGGCTCTCCTTTGGCATGCATGGGATCCAGGAATGGGATCCAGGCTGGTAGCACAAGCTGAGTGCAGCCTGCTGGGCCTAGTGGGTGGAATGAGCCCAGCAGGCCAGAGCGAAACCCAAGCAGAGGCACCGCCAGCCACAGAGGTTTTCGTTTGCTGAAGTGACACCCAAAGGATCCTGTGACAATGCTCATATATACTGTTTAGTCTACTTGTTTTGGATTTTGTTTGCTCTTCTATTTTTAGTTTCTACAGGTGGCAGTGCAGGTTATTGGTTGGAGATATTTATTTCTTTTTTCTATATGTATATAGAATAAATGTCCTTCTAAGTACCACTGTAGCTGCATCCCATAAATGTTAACATTCTGCCTTTTCTTTCAGATTAAATATTTTCAAAGTTACATTGTGATTTTTCCTTTAATCCATGGGTTATTTAAAAGTGTGTTGTTTAATTTCCAAATATTGGTAAATTCCCCACATTTCTGTTTGTGATTGATTCGAATATAATTACATTGTATTCAAAGAACATACTTTTCCTGATTTCAGTTATTTCAAATGTATTGAGTTTTATGGTCCAGCATATGTTCTGTCTGTTAAATGTTTCTAAGAGGTAAAGATAAAAACAAACAAAATTTTTTTTTAAATCTCTACTCTGACACTATATTGGTTAGTTATAACCTATGTATGTTTTATCTCCTTGTTTCTATTTTTTTGCCTTCTTTTGTTTTAATTAAGCATTTTTGTGGTTCCATTTTGTTATCTTTATTGACTTAGCAATGATAACTTGTTTTGTTAATGATTGCTTTAGTGATATATATCATTAACTTAACAAAATCTACCTTTATGTGATATGCCATTATATCTATACTACAAAAACTTTGCAATAGTATAATTTCATTCTTCCCCTACCAACTATTGTGCTCAAGTTGTGAAATATTTTCTTTTTATTTATGCTACAAAGTGCATACTATATTGCATTATTTTTATATTACCAAAAATACTATTTGTATTTTTGTATTTTTATCAACTACCTTTTAAAGAGTTACAAATAGTAACAAAAAACAAATATATTTACTCATGTTGTTATCATTTCCAGTGCACTTCATTTTCTTGTTTAGATACACATTTTCATCTAAAATCATTTTTATTATGCCTAAAGTACTTCCTCTAACATGTCTTGATGTGTTAATGTGCTAGTAATTATTTCAGCTTTTGCATGTCATAAAAGGCCTTTAATTCACCTTCATTTTTGAAAGGTATTTTTAGTGAGTATAAATTCTTGTTTGGAAGTTTACTTTACATTTAGTACTTAAAACACGTTGTCCCACTCTCTTCTCACGTTGCTTCTAAGGAGAAAAATGCTGTCATTTTTGTGTTTCATCATCATTGTTGGAAGCTGCATACTTTGGCCTTTTTATAAATAAACTTTGTTCCAGGCTGCAGTAAAGTTACTTGGAAACAGATTGATCCTATCTGGTCTTGCTCATAAGATTTATTAGGATGACCAGAGATTTGTTCAATATAGGATCAATTATTTTCTACTAATGAGACACGTCATCATAAGTTTTCTCAGTCTAACTGATAAGAACTGGAATTATTCCTAGCCCTGTGTGAATATAGTGCACTTTCACCTGTCATCCTTTGGTGTTTTCTCTCACCACTCTTGCATATCATTCTCATGTACTTATCATTACTTGTCTGAATGCTCTAGGGGACATGTTTACAGATCTTCAAATTTCTCCAGGCAGCTCTCTCATCTCTGCTACTCTATACTACAAACTCTCACTGCCTTGGTCTCTCCAGATTCTCAATTTAATTTATTCAACTCATAGTTTCCATAATTGTCCTTGGTTTCTTCTCCCATTACTATGGTTTGGAAACACAAAAGCCTTCATAAGGCAAAACTAATTTGGCTTCTTAATTTGTGGTAATACTGTTTTTTGTTGCCTGATGTGCAGCATTCAAGATGACATCACACTGGGTGTTCTCCCAATTTCTCAAAGAGGGGCTCTCAAAATTTGAGGCCCCACCAGTTTATGCAAAGTGATATGTCTGCCAGGTTAAATGAATCCAAAACTAGATTTACAAAACATATGATTATCAAGAGAGAAGGGAGAGCAAGACAGCAGAATAGAAGGTTCTACCAATTGTCCCACCTGCAAGGATACCAATTTAACAACTACACACACACACACACACACACACCCCTTCATGAAAATCAAAAATCAGGTGAGCTCTAATAGTACCTGGTTTTAATTTCATATCACTAAAAGATGTACAGAAGAGACAGAAAGGACAGTCTTGAACCACAGATGCCATGCCTCTTCTTCCCTCTGGCAGTGGCAACATGTTGTAGAGAGCCTTCTGTGGGTTGGGAAGAGAGAGTTTTACACCTCAGGTACCACCTCATCCACAGGGGTGAGGAGAACCAAGCAGGCTCTTGGAGTCCCTGTTTCGAGGACGTGACTCTTGGACAGTATTTCTGGATATGCCCTGGGCCAGAGGGGTGCCCAGAGCTCGGAAGGGTGAGTCTCAGATCAAGCAGAATTCAACACAAGCTGACATAAGAGCCCTTGGGCCTTAAGGGAACATTGATGGTAGTCTGGCACCAACCCCCATGGCCTGTGGTAGCAATGGCTATGGGATGAAGCTCCTCTGTCTTTGAAAAGGGAAGAGAAGAGTGGGTAAGACTGTGTCTTCTGGTTTGAGTGCCAACTCAGCCACAGTACAATAGAACACAAGGTAGACTTCTAAGGTTTTTGATTCTTGTCCCTGATTCCGGAACAGCACCTCTGGACCCATGCCCAGCCTGGGGAAACTTGACACCTTGAAGGGAAGGGCACAGATTTGTCTGGCTTTGCCATCTGCTGATTGTAGAGTAACCGGGCCTTGAGCACACATAGTCAGTAGCAAGGGAGTGGTTATAGCAGGCCTTGGGGAAGTCCCAGTGCTGTGCTGTCTTCAGGTCTGACCCAGCACATTTATAGTGGTGGTGGACACAGAGTACTTGTCACTTCACTTCCAGCTTTACATGTCTCAAAACAGAGAGAGGGATTCTGTTTGGGAGAAAGAAAGAGAGTATACAAAATTCTCTGCCTGCTAACCCAGATAATTCTCCCACATCCTGTCCAAGACCTCTACAAGTCTGCAAGAACCACAGCATTACTGGTATTTGGGTTTCTCCTAAAGCAGATACACCTTAGATCACAACGCCCAGGTCCTTTTGAGTATGTGGAAAGTATTTGCAAGAAGGGTGGGTACAAACCAATGCAGACAGTGAAGACTACATTAAATACCTAACATGGCAATGCAAAGACACTGGAGAATATCTACTAGCATCAACATCAGCCAAGAAAACATGACCTCACTAAGTGAACTAAGTGAGGCACCAGGAACCAATCCTGGATAAAGAGAAATATGTGACCTTTCAATAGTGAATTCAAAATAGCTGTTTTGAGGAAACTCGGAGAAATTCAAGATAAAGAGAGAAGGAATTCAGAATTCTATCAGGTAAATTTAAATGAAGAGTTTGAAATAATTTTTAAAAATCAAGCAGAAATTCTGGAGCTGAAAAACACGATTGGCATAATGAATACATCAGAGTCTTTTAAGAGCAGAATTCATCAAGCAGAAGAGAGAATAAGCTTGAAGACAGGCTATTGAAAATCAACAGAGGAGATAATAAAAGAATAAAAACAATAAAGTGTGTCTACAGGATCTAGAAAATAGCCTGAAAAGGGCAAATCTAAGAGGTATTGGCCTTAAAAAGGAGGTAGAGTAAGAGACAGTGGCAAGGAGGTTATTAAAAAGGATAATAATGGAGAACTTCCAAACCTAGACAAAGATATTAATATTCAAAATAAGAATGTTAAAAAACACCTAGCATATTTAACTAAAAGATGACTACTTAAGACATTTAATAATCAAACTCCCAAAGATAGAGGATAAAGAAATAATTCTAAAAATAGTAAAAGAAAAGAAACAAATAACATACAATGACGATAATAAAAGAGAAATTTCCAAACTTAAAGAAAGAAATCAATATCTAAGTACAATAAGGTTATAAAACAAAACAAAGATTTAACCCCCAAAGCCAAGAAGAATACCTCAAGGCATTTAATTATCAAACTGGGGAAACTCTCCAGGACATCAGTCTGTGCAAAGATTTCTTGAGTAATAACCCACAAGCACAGGCAATAAAAGCAAAAATAGACAAATGGAATCACATCAAGTTTAAAACCTTCTGCACAGCAAAGGAAATAATCAACAAAGTGAGGGAACAACCCACAGAAAGAGAGAAAATACTTTCCAACTACTCATTTCACAAGAGATTCATAACCAGAATATATAAGGAACTCAAACAGCTTCATAGAAAAAAAGTCTAATAATCTCATCCAAAAAAATGGGCAAACGATTTGAATAGACATTTTTCAAAAGAAGACATACAAATGGAAAACAGGCATATGAAACGGTGCTTGACATTATGTATCATCAGATAAATGACAGTAAAACTACAACAAGATATTGTCTAACTACAGTTAAAATGACTTATATCCAAATACAGGCAATAACAAATGCTGGTGAGGATGTGGAGAAAAGGGAACCCTGGTACACTGTTGGTGAAAATGTAAATTAGTACAGCCACTATGGAGAATAGTTTGGAGGTTCCTTAGAAAAGTAAAAATTGAGCTACCGTATGATCCAGAAATCCCACTTCTAGGTATATACTAAAAAGAAAGAAAATCAGTATATTGAAGAGACATCTGCACTACTATGCTTGTTGCAGCACTGTTTACAATAGCTAAGATCTGGAAGCAACCTGTGTCCATCAACAGATAAATGGATACAGAAAATGAGGTACATGTACACAATGGGGAACTATTCAGCCATAAAAAAGGATGTGATCCAGTCATTTCCAACTACATGGGTGGAACTGGCAATCTTTAGGTTACGTTAAAAAAAGCCAGGTACGGGAAGACAAACATTGTATGTTTTCATTTATTTGTGGGATCTAAAAATCAAAACAGTTGAACTCACAGACATAAAGAGAAGAAGGATGGTTATCACAGGCTGGGAAGGGTAGTGTGAGAGGAGTGGGGGAAGGTGTGGATGCTTAATGGGTACAAAAAATACAAAGAATAAATAAGACCCACCATTTGATGGTACAACAGGGTGATTATAGTCAATAATAACTTAATTTGCATTCAAAATAACTAAAAAAGTATAATTGGATTGTTTATAATACAAAAAATAAATGCTTGAGGGAATGGATACCCCATTCTCCATGATGTGATTATTATGCTTTGCATGCCTGTATCAAAACATGTCAGGTATCTCATAAATATATACACCTATTATGCACTCATAAAAATTAAAATAGAAAAGATGAACAAAAAAACATATAATTATCAATCAATTAGGAACTATAATATACTAAAAAATTTGTATAAAGTAGTAACAAAAAGAAAACCCTATAACATCCTAAAGAGAGTAAGAGAAGAGAATTTTCAGTATGGGAACTACATGCTAAGCCTATAATATTTTGTTAATTAACATAAATTAATGCAAACTTGGTATAAAATAAATATCTGACAATGTTAAGGAAGATATAATATATCCATTATATCCTCTTTTATCTTATGTAAAATTGAGATATTTCACATGCAAAAAAGTAACGTGAAGGCCGAAAAAATAGTGGGGTAATATAACATCAATTTTTGTCGTACTAACATACACTTAGCAGATTGAAATGTGGATGAAGACATGATTTAACTAACGAATGAGAAATATATGAAAATTGAAAATATTGAAGTATAAAATTTAATGAAAATGTAATAATGCCCAATTTCTTAATACATTTTTGTACATTTCCCCCTTAGGCTTAATTTTCTAGGTATAATAAGATTGAAAGTGCTGCAGTATCAGAGAAAGTATATTAGTTGTTGACAACATACAACAGTTCTAGCCTTAGTTCTCAAGGGTCAACCTCCACATTAACTTTGCTTAATCTAATTTAAAATAATCATTTCCTAAGATTGCTTTTATAAAATATTCTATTTTACTAAAGAAGCCATGACTTAATATTTTAACATATCAGTTTTCTTCAATTAGATTTTCATTAATAGTGCCTACCAAAGATATTCTTCTATACCTAATGGCTAAGTTTTGATAAATTGAAAAAGCTTAAAATTATCAATTGAGCTTTGGCAGTATTCTATTTTTTTAAATTCTAGATGCTCCTTTCTTCAGTTTACTATCTGTCAACTCACACTGCATCTTGTATTCATGACATCTCAAAATCAAAAAAATTCTGTCATAAACATAATGTAGTTATTTAAAAGCCTACCTTTGAAAAATTCTAGTAAGATCACCAGTATTGAAGAGTCTTGCATTCAGTGAATTATGACATTTTAAAAAGGAAACTTAAGTCCCTATCTGCCAGACTTTCTTTTCACACTATCAATGCATCATAGAGTTCCCTTCTCTCTGGTTGGAGGTAGTATTAAAATTTTAGTCAAAAGTCATCATGAGACTTTTGATTTCTGGTTTAGCACGTAAACAGCTTGCAAATCATTATTTCCATACTCATAAAATAAATAAAAGCTGAACAAACTAAAAATCAATAACTCTACCTAAACTCATAAGAAAATTGAGGCCGGGCACGGTGGCTCACGCCTGTAATCCCAGCACTTTGGGAGGCCGAGGTGGGCGGATTACGAGGTCAGGAGATCCAGACCATCCTGGCTAACACGGTGAAACCCCGTCTCTACTAAAAAAAAATACAAAGAATTAGCCAGGCGTGGTGGCGGGCGCCTGTAGTCCCAGCTACTTAGGAGGCTGAGGCAGGAGAATGGCGTGAACGTGGGAGGCAGAGCTTGCAGTGAGCCGAGATCGCGCCACTGCACTCAGGCCTGGGCGACAGAGCGAGACTACGTCTCAAAAAAAAAAAAAAAAAAAGAAAAAAGAAAAGAAAATTGAAATTCCAGGACAAACTACTCCCCCAAATGTTGAAAAGACAGATGGAAGGAAACAGGAAATTACCACATATCAAAGCAGAATCCCAAAAGCAGAATTGCTAGAGTCAGTACCGGGGAACAAATTTGTAGACTGAACTGACAAATTACTGGATGCTCAGGGTAGACAAACTTGGAAGTTTAAAACTCCAAAAAGACACAGTCTTAAGAGAGGTCCTTGATTTTTGTGAGTTTTTTCTTTCGGAATTCTATTCAATGTGCAGAAAATCAAAGACAAAAAATATCTTGGTATAATTTCTATGTGGAGAAAAAAGCTACTTTTCTATAGAGGTATTAATAAAAGTGGAACCCTATGACTCATCATGTACAAAAATTAGGACGTATTAAAGTCTCAAATGTAAGAGCTAAAACTATAAACATTCTAGAAAAAAAAGCTATGAAAAACTCTTCTGGACATTGGTCTATGCAAAATAATTATGACAAAGACTTCAAATGCAAATGCCTCAGAACAAAAATTTTCAAAATGTACTTATTTACGTAAAAGAGTTACTGAGCAGCAAAGGAAACAATCAACAGAGTAAACAATCAACAGAGTAAACAAACCACCTACAAATTAGAGAAAATATTTGTAAACTATGCATCTGACAAAGAACTTATATACAGAATCCCTAGGAGCATAAATCTCAAGAAAAAATAAAACGAAGTAACCCCATTAAAAAGTGGGCAAAGGACATTAACAGATACTTCTCAAAAGAAGGTATATAAGCAGACAATAAAAATATTAAAAAATGCTCAATATTACTAAGTATCAGAGAAATGCAAATTAAAACCACAATGGGATACTATCTCGCACTAGTCAAAATGGCTATTAAAAAATAAAAAAATAACAGATGTTAGTGAGGATATGATGAAAACACAATGCTTATATATTGTGGGTAAAGCTGTAAATTAGCTTAACCCCTATGGCAAACAGTATGGAGATTTCTCATAAATAACATATAGAGCTACTATTTGACCCAGCTATCCCACTATTGGGTATCTGCCCAAAGGAAAAGAAATCATCATATAAAAAAGAAGCTTGCATTTGTATGTTCACTGCAACACTATTCACAATTATAAAGTCACAGAATCAACCTAAGTATCTATAAATGGTTGACTGGATAAAGAAAATGTGGTATATACACACGCCATGAAATAATATGCAGCCATAAAAAATAACAAAATCATGTCTTTAGCAGCAACACGGATGGAGCTGAAGGACATTATTCTAAGTGAACTAACTTAGAAACATAAAATCAAATACTTCATCTTCTTTATTACAAGTCAGAGCTAAACAATGGGCACACATTGATATAAAGATAGAAATAATAGATACTGGAGACTCCAAAAAAGGGGAAGGTAGCAGGAGAGTGAGGGTTGAAATACCATGTTTTTGGTACTATGTTCACCATTTGGGTGATGGGTTCACTAGAAGCCTAAACCTCGGCATTACAGAATATACTCATGTAACAAACCTACATATGTACCCCCTGAATCTAAAATTTAAAAAAAGAATTATTTATCTTCAGTAACCATATAAGCAAGAAGCAAGTGTATTTTAATATTTAAAATGTTGAAAGAAACAATAAAAACATCAACTTAGGATTCTGTATACAGAAAAGTTATCTTTCAAAGTGAAGAATAAGTAAAGATTTTATCAATATAAAAAGTGAGACAATTGGTCTACACAACTTTTCTGACAGCAAATGTTAAAAGACTTTTTTAGAAATAATAAAAACGATATACATTATAAACATGGATCTACATAAACAAATGAAGAGAGTTAGAGAAGAAATAAAGAAAAAATAAAATACTTTGTCCTAATTTATCCAATAGATAACAGAGTGTTAAAAATAATGATACCAAAACAAAAATAATGATACCAACAAAGAATTTAGTTAGTATATTTTGTGGGTAAATAAAATCAAGAAGAGCAATATTATAAAGGAAAGAAAGAAAGAATTCATAATACTCTGTTGTAAATTACTTGCCCTACCTGTGAACAAGTATAGTGTTATTTGAACGTGGACTGTGAGTAGCTATAAATGTATGTTGCAAACCTTAGAACATCCACTAAAAGAGTGTTAAAAAAAGTAGTGTAATTAATATATTAAGAAAAAAGTAAAAATAGAATCATACGTTATAGAAGGCTCAATTAAAAACAGCAAAGGCAGGAAAAAAACTAAGATGAAAAAGAGAAACAAAGTAAAAAATGACAAATGTGGCAAGTATCAATCCAAATATATAAATCAACACTTTATATGTCATTGATCTGAATGCATCAATTAAAAGACAGAAAACATCAAAGCAGATGATAAACAAGGCCCAACTATACATCATCTAAAAGAAAGACACTTTAAATATAAAGGTATAGATAGATTAAAAGTAAAGTGATGGAGAAAGATATAACCTACTCTCACACACACACATACACACACACACACACACAAACACACACACACACACACACACACAAAGCTGGAGCAGCTATACCAATCGCAAAGACTTTAGAGAAAGGAAATTTATCGAGATAGAGATGATCATTACATAATAATAAAGGGGTCAATTCATCATGAAAAAAAAACTTTCATGTGTATGTGCCTAATAACAGAGTGTCAAATAAATGAGAAAAAAATGATAAAATTGCAAAAAGTAGTAGATTAATTCCTGTTATAGCTTGGGACTTCAACATCACTTAAATAGTAATTGACAGATTCAGAAAAAATCAGCTAGGGCTTAGTTGAACTGAATGACACCATCAATTAACTGTATTGAATATAGCAACTTCAGAATACACATTCTTTTCATGCTCACATGAGACATTCACCAATACTGTGGTCTGTAAAACACAGAACAACAAATTTTTAAGAATAGAAATCACATAAACTATAGTCTCAGACCACAGTGAAATTAAGCTAGAAAACAATAAGAGAAAGGTGGAAATTTTCCAAAATATTTGAAGATTAAACAATATTCTCCTAAATAACACATGAGTCAAAGAAGTCGCAAGATAAATTTAATACATACTCAACTAAATGAAAATGCAAAATACAACTTATACAAATCTATGAGATGTAGTGAAATTGAAAGGAGGTCCAGCTGGGCTTCCTGGGTCAGAAAGCTGTGAAACTCACTCATTTCCGGCATCATGACTTACTTTGGTCCTGGATGAATAATATTGAAGATATATGCTTAAAATATTCCTAACACCAGGATTTGTGCATGTGTTTTCTTCCCCAAGAAAGCTATAAACAGTGAAAATTTTGCTGCAAGATTCCCTGTGTCCTCTCTCCCTCTCTCCCTTCCCCACCCCAAAACTAAAAGGAATGTTAAAAGCCCATTTTTCTGTGACCAGCGGACCTTATTGTGTTCCCAATTCCAATTCCTTGTAAACATACTTTGTACAGTCCTGTAAGATCCTGTCTCCTTTGCCATGCCTCTGCAAGGTCATAAAGTAGATAAAACCTAAGTTACAATTCCGGTTTTCCTCAAAATCTAAGACTTCGCAAAATAATTTACTGCCTTTCTTTCTCGCTCTGGAAACATCTTCCCACCTTAAAGAGTTTAGAAGTCAATCACCCAAAACCAACAGTGGCTACCCACTCGGGACCCCTTTTACTCTGTGGAAGATTTGTACTGTCACTCTGCTCAATAAAGCCTACAGCTTTTTTTCTCTCAGTTCATGTCTCTGTCACTCACCGCGGGCAGCCACCACACCAATTATTTGGCGTGGCTAAGGCAAGAATCTTTGGCGTTACAAAATCAGTGTGTAGTTGAAAATTTATAGCATTGAATGCGTATGTTAGAAAATAAGAAAGATCTTAAATCAATAATTGAGATTACACTTTAGGAAACTACAATGGAAGAGAAAATTAAAACTAAAATTGGCCAAAAAATTAATTATAAAATTAGAGTATACCCCAGTGAAATTGAAAACAGGAAATTGATACATCGTGACCAAGTAGGATTGATTCCAGTTATACAAGGTGGGTTCAAAATTTGAAAATAAGTAAATGTAATCCACCAGTCAAAAAGACTAAAGAAAAAATTATAAGATATAAATAGATGCAGAAACACCAATTAACAAAGTTCAGCACACGTTTATGATAAAATATCTCAGTAGACTAGAAATAGAAGGAAACTACCTTAATTTGATAAAGAACATCTAGATACCTTCTCACGAAGATCAGGAACAAGACAAATATGTTCCTTCTCACCACTCCTAGACAACGTCCTACAGAAATTCTTAGCGAATAAAATAAGATGAAACTAGAATAAAGTATATACTGATCAAAAGTATATATATATATTGGGAAGGAAAAGTAAAACCATTTGTTGATGACATAATTTTTATGTAGAAAATCTGAACGAATCAACAAAAATAACATGTGATGCTATAAGTAATTATAGCAAGATTGTAAGATACAAAGTCTTACAAAGATACAAAAAATCATGTCCTTTGCAGCAACATAAACAGAACTGGAGGCCATAGACAAATGTTGATTATTTTCCCACATATCATAAATGATTGAAATTTCAAATGAAAAACAAAATGTCATTTAATTTTGTTCTAAGAAAGTGAACTATGTAGGTATAAATCTGAAAAAAAAACATATCCACAAGAACTCTCAGTGGAAAACTACGAAACTCTGTTTAAACAAAGGAGATCTAAATAAATGAAGAGATATTCCATGTACATAAATAGGAAGAGTTAATATTGTCACAGTGTCAATTCTTGCCAAGTTGATTCATTGTATCCATTCAAAATTTCAGAAGTTAATTTGGATATATTGAAAAATGTATTATAAAGTTTGTGTGGAAAGCAAAGACTCAGATAGCAAACACAATATTAAAGGAGAGGAACAAAGTCAAAGGATGGACAATACTTGACTCGGAGACTTACTACATTTGCATGTCTCTGATGATTGGTGATGATGAGCATTTTTTCATGTGCTTGTTGGTCATTTGCATGTCTTCTTTTGAAAAATGTGTAGTCATGTCTTTTGCCTACTTTTTAATGGAATTATTTGGGAATTTTTTGTTGAGTTGTTTGAGTTCCTTGTAAATTCTGGATATTAACTCACTGTTAAATGTATAGTTTCCTAATATTTTCTCCCATTCTTCATGTTGAATCATATCTTTTGCAGCCACATAGAAATGAAGGCCATTATCTTAAGCAAAACAACTCAGACACAGAAAATCAAATATCACATTTTCTCATTTATAAGCGGGAGCTAAATAATGTGTACACATGGATGTAGAGTGTGAAATAATAGACAATAGAGACTCGGAAGTTTTGGAGGGTGGCAAGCGAATAGTCAATGAGCAATTACTTGAACAGTACAAAAGGTGGGAAAAAATAGAACCCAGAAAATAGAACTACACAATATCAGCAACTGATCTTTAACACAGAAGCAATAGAATTTAAAAGGAAAATGGCTAGTCTTTTAAACAAATGATGCCAGTACAGAATAGCTAGACCTTCAAATCTAAAAACAAAAACAGTATCTAAACACTGAACTACATTTTCATAAATATTAACTCAAAATTGATGATTTAACTGTTAATTTCAAAGCTATAAAACTTATTGAATATTAAACAGTAGAAAATTTAAGTGACCCCAGGTTTGGTGATGATTTTTTAGATACAATACCCAAAGCATGGTCTATAAAATAAAAAATTGATAATTTGGACTTCATTAAAATTAAAAATTTATGCTCTACAAAAGACACTGGGCCAATGTCAAGAGAATGTAAAGACCAGCCATGGACTGAGAGAAAGTCATGGCAAAACACGCATATGATAAAGTATTAATACCCAAAATATACAAACTCTTAAAACCCTTAAAATAAGAAAAAACTCTATTTTAAGAATGGGCAAAAGGTCTAAAGACACATCACTAAAGAAGATATACAGATAGAAAATGAGAAGATGAGAAGATGCTCAACATCATATATCATTAGGAAATTGCAAATTAAACCAACGATAAGATGCCACTATATACCTGCTAGGATAGGTGAAATCCAAAACACTGACAATGCCTAAATGGTGGCAACAGAAACTCTGATTCATTGCTGATGGAAGTCAGCATAATAACTTCAGCAAATAATTACGTATTGTATATTGGAAATTTTCTAAGAGAGCAGATATTAGGTGCCTTTGCCACAAGAAAGGTAACTATGTGAGATGATGGATATATTAATTTCCTTGACCATAGTATTTCACTATGTATATACATATCAAAACTTCATGTTTCATATCTTAAATATATACAATAAATAATATTAAAAATAAAATAGACAATTTTTTAAAAATAAAAATTAAATGCTGTTAATTAAAAATAATCTTAAAAGTCATAATCATTCTCTTCACAGACATCAATAATTTTCATCATAAGGAAACTGGTTCTCCCTCAAACCTACATTTAACACTAATAACATTTCAGAAGAATCATGTGGTTTTTATGTTTTACAAATTGATTTGATTATAAGAAAATAAATTAAATTTATAGAAACTGTATAATCCTCTCACATTTATAATCCTTTACCAAAAACTACCAGAAGAATCAAATATATTTACTTCAAAGTTCTTTATTTTAAACCCCATACTTATGCACTAAACTTTGTAAAAAGTCACTAATTTCACAAATATATTCATAAACAGATGTTTTAAGGAATGAAATGACTCCTCATTTAGGAAACTTTGCAGTTTGACTGCCACAGAGTATGGAATCTTGAAAATAAAGAAAAGGCATTAGATTCTGCTTCCAGGGAAGAAACAAAAAAAGAATTCTGGCTATATTTAATTTTTTACCACTGACCTAACTATGCTAATTCAGAAGAGATTTCTACTTATTTTAAAAATTATGTAACTGTATAGTCAGATAATGAATTCTTATAAGAAACCAAGTTATATGTATCCTGTAAATTTAATTATGCTGTTAGGTTTGGGAAACAAATGTAACTATATTTTTGTATCGATTAATCATCTATACAATCACCCCACCCCCAAAATCATTACCAGACTCTGGTGACTTATCATTCTACTTTGTATCTCCATGCATTCAATTGTTTTAATTTTAGCTCCTATAAGTAAGTGAGAATATGTGACATTTGTCTTTCTGTGTCTGGCTTATTTCACTTAACATAATAATCTCCAGTTCTACACATGTTGCTATAAATGACAGAATCTCATTCATTTTATGACTAAATAGTACTTCATTGTGAATATATACCGAATTTTCTTTATTCATTCATTTGTTGATGAACACTGGGTTTGCTTTGAAATCTTGGCTATTGTAAATAGTGCTGCAATAAATACAGGAGTGTGGATATCTCTTCAATATACTGATTTCCTTTCTTTTGGGGATATAACTAACAGTAGGGCTGTTGGATGGTATGACAGCTGTATTTATGGTTTTTTGAGAAAGTTCTAAACTGTTCTCCATAGTGGTTGTGTTGATTTACATTTCCACCAAGAGTGTATAAGAGATCCCTTTTCTTAAAATCCTCTCTAGCATTTGTTACTGACTGTCTTTTGGATAAAAGCCATTTTAATTGGGGTGACATAATATCTCATTGTAGTTTTGATTTTAATTTACTTAATTATAAGTGATGTTGAGCACTCTTTCATATATCTGTTTTCCATTTGTATGTTTCCTTTTGATAAATGTATATTTAGATATTTTATACATTTTAACTGAGAATTATTATTTTTTCCTGTAGAGTTGTTTCAGCTTGTTACATATTCTGGTTATTAATCCTTTACATGGTAGATAGTTTGAAAATATTTTCTCCCATTCTGTGCATTGTCTCTTCACTTAGTCAATTATATCCTTTGCTGTGTAGAAGCTTTTTAACTTGATGTGATCCCATTTGTCCATTTTTTCTTTGGTTGTCTGTGCATGTGAGGTATTACTTAAGAAATCATCAGCTAGTCCAATATCCCAGAGAGTTCCTCTAATGTTACCTTTTACTGGTTTTATCATTTGAGGTCTTATAAATAAGTCTTTAATCCATTTTCATTTTATTTTTCTATATAATGAGAGATAGTAGTCTAGTTTCATTCTTCTGCATATGGATATCCAGCTTTCCCAGCATGAGTTATTGAAGAGACTATATTTTCCCCACTGTATGTTCTTGGCATATTATTGAAAAATAGTTCACTGTAGATACATGGATTTTTTCTGAGTTCTCTATTCTGTTCCATTATTCTAAGTGTCTTTTTAAAAATATTATTTCACTTTTTTATTTTATTAAGACTTTTTTTTGGCCTAGCATATAACCTAGCCTTGAGAATGATCCATGTGGTGAAGAAACATACTTGTATTCTGCAGCCATTGGATGAAACATTCTGTATATATCTATTAGGTCTATTTCTTCTATCCTAAAGTTTAAATCTGATGTTTCTTTGTTGATTTTTCTTTCTGGATGATCTCTCCTATGCTGAAAGTGGGGTGTTGAAGTCTCCAGCTATCAGGTCTATCTCTCTCTTTACCTCTAATAATATTTGTTTTATATATCTGGGTGCTCCAGTTTTGGCTGAATATATATTTAAAATTGTTATATCCTCTTGCTGAATTGAGCCCATTATTATATAGTGAGCAACTATGATGCTTCTTATAGTTTTTGTCTTAAAATTGACTTTGTCTGATACAAATATAGCTACTCTTGCTACTTTTTAGTTTTCATTTGCATAAAATATCTTTTTCTATCCCTTTATCATCAATGTTTGTCTTTTAGGTGAAGTATGTTTCTTGTATGCAACAGATGAATGAATCTTGGGTTTTTTAAATCCATTCAGCCAGTCTATGACTTTTGATTGGAGAGTTTAATCCATTTACATTCAATGTTATTACTGATAAGTAAGGACTTATTCATGCCATTTTGTTATTTGTTTTCTAGTTGTTTTGTGGTCTTCTCTTTCTTCTTTCTTTCTTTTCTGTCTTGCTTTTACTGGAGGTAATTTTCTCTGGTGGTATGTTTTAATTATTTGCCTGTTATTTTTTATGTATCCACTGTATGTTTTTAGATTTCTCAACTTTTTCAAATAGGACTATGAATGTTTTCTCTGTGTTATCTTGAATTTTATCGAGCTTGCTCAATACAGCTATTTTGAATTTTCTGTCTGAAAGGTCACATATCTCTGCCTCTTCTGAATTGCTGACTGGTTCTTTTTTAATTTCATTTGGTGAGTTCATGTTTTCCTGGATGTTCCTGACGCTTATGAATGCTCATCAGTTTCTGGGCATTAAAGAATTATGTATTTAATGTATCCTGGCTTTACCTTTTATTTTCTAGGTTATGCAATTTAAACAATAGTTGTAGAGCAAAAATAGAAGATTTGGATAAAGTGTATATGTGTATTTATATATTTATCTATATCTACACACACATACCTTTATATATTAACATACCCATTTATCTGAAGATATGTAAAAGCTAACAAGACAAAAATTTTTTTTGTCATCAGGATCTAGGAAAAAGAAACCTGAGATGTCACCCTGGAATTTGATCCACTAGGAAAATCTGCTAACTGCATAACACATCTGAATAGCTGTAACTATAGAGAGAGATTATAAAGGACTCAGGGCAATGGGCAACAAATGGAAGTTAAGGGATAGTTAAAGAATAAATAAATTTAAAAAGCACAACCCTTCCCATGTCTTGAAATCTTATTAAAATCATGCTGTTTAATTGTGTATAATTATAACATCATTTAGAACACCAAATTATATCTACAACTTCTTTGTTCAACATCCACTTCACAATAAAAAGCATTAAAACATGTTAGGAAAGAAGATTCTATGATCAAATCTAAGAGATTGCTGAAGAAAATTAAAACAGATTCAAATACTATTGTAAATGTATTGCAACTACAGGATATAATTAACAAGATAAGGAGAAAACTGGGAGATTTACAGAGAAAAATTTAACCTTTTTAAAAGGACAAATTGGGAATTACAGAAATAAACATAAAATATTTGGAATAAAACATTTATTATATAGACTTAACAGCATACAGAACACCATAGAAGAAGCAGTTCTTCAACTTAATAATGGGATAGTATAGACAACACTGAAACTAAATCACAGGGGAATAAAGAAGAGAAATAAAATGTACAGGTGATACCAGTATGAGTAATATCAAATAATTTCATACTGTATATAAATAGATTATCAGCAGGAAAGGGGAGCAGCAATAAAAAAGTTTGAAGACAAATGTTTGAAGGCATGATAGCTATGTTTTTTCTACAATTGGAGGGACACAACATGCATATGTAAAAAGCTCAGCAATTCAAATAATAATAAATATGGTGAAGACAATACCTAGGTGTAGCATTGTCAAACTGCAGAAAACTAAAGATGAAAGAAAATCTTAATGAAAGACAAACAACACTGGATGCAGGGAATTAATAATAAAAAACATTGTTAAATTCTTGTGAGAGACAACAACCAGAAGAAAGTATAATAAAAATTTTATAAATGTTCAAGGAGGTCAGAGTGGAGGGAGTATCAACTAAGAATTCAATATCCAGGAAAAGTACTCTTGAAAATTAAAAAAATAAAGACATACAAATAAAACCCGAGAGAACTAATTCCTAAATTGTCACAACTAAAAGATAATTATGAAAGGCAGTCTTTAGTTTGTAAGAAAATGATCCACATATTAACTTGTATCTAGAACAATTAATAAAGAGAACTAGAAATGTTATTTATCTGAGTAAATATAAAATAATATCTAAATGACATTTAAAGTGTTGTGAATGTGAAACAAAGATTATTGTGAAGATAACAACTTGCATATTTGGATATGAATATAACTATGGTACATTTTTAATAAGAACAAGAAATACTATAGTTATCTAAGTTTCTTACATTGAATGCTATATTAGTCTGTTCCATGCTACTGATAAAGACATAACTGAGACTGAGTAATTTATAAAGAAAAGACATTTAATTGACTCACAGTTCCACATGGCTGGGGCAGCCTCACAATCATGGCAGAAAGTGAAGAAAGAGGAAAGTCACATCTTACATGGCAGCAGGCAAGAGAGCATATGCAGGGGAACTCCCCTTTATAAATCCATCAGATCTTGTGAAACTTATTCACTATCACAAGAACAGCATGGGAAAGACCCACCTCCATGATCCAATAGCCTCCCACCAGGTTCCTCCCATGACATGTGGGGATTATGGGAGCTATGATTCAAGGTGAGATTTAGGTGGGGACATAGCCCAACCATATTATTCTGCCCCAGCCCCTCCCAAATCTCATGTCTTCACATTTCAAACCCAATCATACCTTCCCAACAGTTCCCCAGAGTCTTAACTCATTTCAGCATAAACTCAAAAGTCCATAGTCCAAAGTCTCATCTGAAACAAGGCAAGTCCCTTCTACCTATAAGCCTGTAAAATCAGAAGCAAGTTAGTTACTTTCTAGATAAAATGGAGGTACAGGCATTCCAAATGGTAGAAATTGGCTAAAACAACAGGGCCATAGTCCCCATTGAAGTCCAAAATCCAGTGGGGCAGTCAAATATTAAAGCTGGCTCAAAAGGAACTAATTTGACTCCATGTGTCACATTCAAGTCATGCTGATGCAAGATATGGGTTCCCATGATTTGGGGAAGCTCTGCCCCTGTGGCTTTTCAGGTATAGCCCCCTTCCTTGCTGCTTTCACCAGCTGGTGTTGAATGTTTGCGGCTTTTCCAGGTGCATGGTGCAAGCTTTTGGTGGATCCACTATTCTGTGGTCTGGAGTATGGTGGCCCTCTTCTCACAGGTCCACTAATCAGGGCCCCCGTGGAGCCTCTGTGTAGGGGCTCCAACCCCACACTGCCCTAGCAGAGGTTCTCTATGAGGGTCTTGCACCTGCAGCAAACTTCTGCCTGGACATACAGGTATTTACATACATCCTTTGAAATCCAGGTGGAGGTTCCTAAACCTCAATTCTTGACTTCTGTCCACCCACAGGCTCAACACCACGTGAAAACTGCCAAGGCTTGGGGCTTGTACCCTCTGAAGCCATGGCCCGAGCTGTACCTTGGCTTTTTAGCCATGGCTGGAGCAACTGAGATGCAGGGTACCCAGTCCTGAGACTGCATACAGCAGGGGGACCCTGGGCCTGGCCCATGAAATCATTTTTCCTCCTAGGCCTCCAGTCCTGTGATGGGAGGAACTGGCATACAGGTCTCTGACGTGCCCTAGAGACATTTTTATCATTGTCTTGGAGATTAACATTTGGCTCCTTGTTATTTATGCAGATTTCTGCAGCCAGCTTGAATTTCTCCTTGAAAAATGGGTTTTCCTTTTCTATCACATTGTCAGGCTGCAAATTTTCCAAACTTTTATGCTCTGCTTCCCTTTTAAATATAAGTTCCAATTCCAAACTGTATCTTCCTAAATATATAAAACTGAATGCTTTTAAAAGGACTCAAGTCACCTCTTGAATGATTTGCTCCTTAAAAATTTCTTCTGCCAAATGCCTGAAATCATCTCTCTCATGTTCAAAGTTCCACAAATCTCTAGGGCAGGGGCAAAATGCCACCAGTCTCTTTGCTAACAACAGTCACCTTTGCTCCAGTTCCCAACAAGTTCCTCATTTCTATCTGAGACCACCTCACCCTGGACTTCATTGTTCATATCACTATCAGCTCAGCATTTTGGTCAAAGCCATTCAACACTTGTCTAGGAAGTTCCAAACTTTCCCACATTTTCTATCTTCTTCTGAGCCTGCCTAACTGTTCCAACCTCTGTCTGTTACCCAGTTCCAAAGTCACTTTCACATTTTCTGATATCTTTACAGCAGCCCCCTACTACCTTTTACCAATTTACTGTGTTAGTGTGTTCTCACATTGCTAATAAAGACATACCCGAGACTGGGTAATTTGTAAAGGAAAGAGGTTTAATTGACTCACAGTTCTACATGGCTCGGGAGGCCTCACAATCATAGCAGAAGGTGAAGGAAGAGCCAACTCACATCTTACATGGCAGCAGGCAAGAGAGCATGTGCAGGGGAACTCCCCTGTATAAAAGTATCAGATCTCATGAGACTTATTCACTATGAGAACAGCACGGGAAATACCCATCTGATTCAATTACCTCCCACCAGTTCCCTACAATTCAAGATGAGATTTGGGTGCGGATACAGTCAACCCATATCAAATGTAAAATTGAATAATATTAATTAATGACATATTTTAAGTTAGGGCTAAGGGTGTATATTTTAAACCATAGAGCCACCAGTAAAAATAGAGAGTTGAAAATAAAAAAAGCAATTGAGGAAATAAAATGGAATATCAAATCTTAATTATTGAGAATAACAGGAACCAGATCTTTCTGTCTTGCCTTAAACAGCTAAAACACACGGTAAACTATAAGACTCAATTATTATTTTCAGATCTTGAAGAACAGGCAACTCAAGATAGTGATTCCTGGATGAAGGAAAAGAAACAAGGTAAATGCTACAATTAGCGTAGCTTATTGCTTGAAGAAAGTTTCAAAGCCAAAGTGCAAATAGGGAAAACACAGAAGGGTTCAGCACTCTCACTGAAGTGAAAAGACATTTGTGAGTCTGGGGAGGTCAAAGTAGCTAAAATTTTGGTTTGGAGTACTGAAAAGTAGAAAGCTATCCACAGAAGAAGCTTAGGAGATCTGCAGAAGGTTCATTTCAGGTCTTCAGCTAAGTACTAATCATGTGAGTAAATTACCTTAGGTCAGAGAAAGAACCACTGAAAAAGCCCAGGCAAAAAATTGGCAGAGCTTTATGTGTGATTGATTGATTGTGTTCCATTAAAGTGGAATGGTTTCCTGGGTTTAGTCCTCAGAAGGGTATCACATCACTAATGTGGTCAAAGGAAACCTAAAGTAAGTGCTTTCCTGAGACTTCCCTAAAAAATCATAAAAAGAAGCCACAAAAGCATAAAAATGATTGCAAAAAACCTTAATTGCATCCTGGCCTGGGAAGGGCAATTGTATTAACAAGGGTGCAATAAAATTCAGTACTGTAAGCTTGGAAGCTGAGGTGGAAGAATTGCTTGAACCCTAGAGATTGAGGCCAGCTTAAGCAACATAGCTAGATTTTATCTCTTAAGAAAAGTCAGCACTAAAATTTGTATAAAACATACAGTTGATTTCTAGGGATTAACAAAAAGGCAGCATCTGAAAAGGAATTCAGTTAGCTGGATGGGATTTACACAGATCAGATCTTGTAGAACTAAATATTTGAACTTGAAGAAAGCTATCCAGAATGAAACAGAAGGAAAAAAAAGACTAGAAATAAATACATACAGCATCTGTGAGATATGAGCCAATTTCACAGAGCATTACGTTTGTAATAGGAATTTCAGAAAAAAATCATTAAAGATAAAAATGTTTGTGAAAAGAAGAAAAACATTTCCAGATTTGATAAAAATGAAAACCTACAGAGCCAAGAACTCAACAAAATGTAAGCATAATGAACATAAAGAAAACCATATCAAAGCAAATAATAATCAAGTTGCTGAAGAATGGTAATAAAAATAAAATCTCAAAAGCAATCAGAGTAGAAAAATTGCATTATGTATAGAATAGTAAATAAAATAATGACAGTTGACTTCCTGTAAGAATAAGATGTAATCCAGTGGACAACACAGTGATGTGTCTAAAGTATTGAAATAAAAAAAAATTATCAACACAGAATTTTATACCTTGAAAATATATGTCAAAAATAGAGACTTAATTATTTTTCAGGCATATCAAGGTTGAGAGAATTTATGGGCAGGACACCGATAGTACAAGAGTTTTCAGGCAGAAGAAAAATAATACCAAATGGAAATTTCGATGAACACAAATAAACGAAGGGCTTTGGAAATTGGAAATATGTAAAGGAATATAAAAAGTTTGTTCTTAACTTTTGAATCTCTTGAGAAGGTATACACTGTTTAAAGCAAAAATATTGTGTTTTGGAGTTTATTGTATTGTATACTTCAAAGTACCACAAGGCAAAAATACTGCATAGGTGGGAGGGAGAAATAGAAATATATATGGTAATGTTCTTACAGTACCCATGAAGTGATGTAATAGCATTTTAAACCGGGCTGAAATAAGTCAACAGTGTATTTTTAAACTCCGGAAAAATAATTTACAAAAAAACTGTTATACGTAAAGTTAGTAATAGATAAAAATAACATAATAAATTAATCTTAAAGAATAGTGCCACAAATATATGGTCAATTTTAACTAGTGGTGTTGATAATTACATTAAAATATATACAATTAAACTGTAGAGACTGTCAGATTGGCTATACAATTGGTATTCAATTTTTTGCTAATTATAATAAATATATTTTAAATAGGAAGACACAGACAGGTAAAACATAAAAAATACCATGATATGATAGCACTATTAAAAGAAATTTGGAGTAAGTATATTCAAATCAGGTGACATAGATGTCAGAGCTGGCTATATAACAAGAGACAGAGAAAGTCATTTCATAATGATAAATGGGTTAATGAATTGAGAGTGCATAAAAATGTTACGTCTATGCACCTAATAACGAAGTTTCAATATTCATAAAGCAAACATTAATAGAACTGAAAAAATGGACAAATCTAGAGGAATAGAGATTGCAGCATCCCTCTCTAACCTAATTGATAGTAATATTAGACATAAAATCAGTAAATATATAGTTGACTTAAAAACTGTTACCAAATAAGTTAGCCTATATATGATTTTGTATAAAGGTCTTATCCCAAAAAGGCAGAATACAATTTATTTTTCAAGCACAAATGCAACATTATCCAACATAAGCTATGTTTGGAGTCATAAAACATGCCTCAATAAATTTGCAGGAATTGAAATTATGTGACATAAAGTCTCCATCCACACAAAAATAAATTAGAAATTAACAACAGTGTGTTATGAAGAAATTCATGTGTTTGGAAATTGAACACACCTCTAAATAATCCATGGATGGAGAAGGAAATCACAAGGGAATTTTATTCTCAACTGAATAAAAATAAAATCCCAACATCTAAAAATTTGTAGGATGCCGCCCAAAAGTCCGTAGAGAAAAATTTACAATGTCAAACACATATATTTAAATAAAATGTCTCAAATGAGTGATGTAAGCTTCCACCTTAAGAAAACTAGCAAAAGAAAAACAACTTAATTCTAAAGTTAACAAATGGAAATAAATAATACCAATAATAGCAGAAATCAGTGACATGGAAAACATAACGCACTAGGCAAAATCAATGAAAACAACAGCATATGATTTGAGAAGATCAAGAAAATCAGCAAACTATCCATAGTAGTCTTGGAAAAACAGTCTGAGGAAAAAAAGGGGAAAGGTATATATTACCCATATCTTGAAAGAAAAAGTAAGTATCAGCTTAAAGGTATAAAAACAGAATGTTGTTATTTTATGTCAATAAATTTACCAACATAGATAAAATAAAAATTTCTCAAAAGATCAAAAATGCCAATGCCCACTAAGAAGAAATAGATAAAATAAATAGCCATACATATATTTAAAAATTTGAATTTACAGTAAAAAAAAAACTCCTTAGAAAGGAAAAATGGAGGCCTAGTTGACTTGATTTGTAAAATATGTGTGCTAAACATTTGAAAGATAAATAATACACATTTTATGTAAAGTCAACCAGAATATAGGAGAGGTGAC
This sequence comes from Pongo abelii, assembly GCF_028885655.2. NCBI lineage: Eukaryota > Metazoa > Chordata > Mammalia > Primates > Hominidae > Pongo > Pongo abelii. Next base: position 134,028,847 of record NC_072008.2, read on the forward strand.
AATTCCCAACTCATTCCATAGAACTATTACCATTATATCAAAGGGGAAAAAATACATGAAAGAAAACTGCAACCAGTCATGAACATGGATGCAATTTCTTAACAATACACTTGGAATTTGAATTAGCTATATATGAAGGAAAATACATTATAACCAAGTTGGGTTTACTCCTGGAATGCAAGTTGGTTTTAGGTTTAAAGTTTCAACCAAAGCAAAGCAGCATATAAACTAAAAGGTAAAATTATGATATTATTTCAAATGATGCAGAAAAGCATTGCAAATAATAATATTAACTCACAATAAAAACTCTCAGCAGTCTAGAAATATAATAAAATCTAGTTAAACTGACAAAGGGCATCTGTGAAAAGCTAAAACTAGGATGAGATTTAATATCAAAACATTGAACAAATTCTACCTAAGATAAGAAACAAGACAAAGACGTCTGCTGTCACCATTTCTATTCAGCATTGTTTTGGAGATTCTGGCCAGTGCAAAAGGCAAGAAGAAAAATGCATAAGATTATAAGGAGAAAGAATTATATTGCCTTTATTTTCAGACGACACAATTGTATATGCAAAAATTCTTGAAAACTAAAATTCACAAAACAAAAACACTAGAACTAGCAACTGAGATATGCACGATCATAGGATAGAGGATCAATATACAAAATCGATTTACTTTTATATACTATTGGTGAATAATAAGAAATTGAAATTTAAAATTCAAAAATATTATTTATATTACTATAAAAGTCTATGGAATACTTAGTAATATATTTAAAATATTTGTATGGCTTGTAGACTGAAAAACACAAGCATTGTTGAGATAAATTAAGTATTTGAAGAGACAAAAACTAAAAGAAAACCAAACTCTGTAAAGTATTTCAAAGAAGTTTATTCTGAGCCAATATGAGTGACCATGGTCCAGGGAGAAAACAAACCCAAAAAGCCTAGAGTAGTGGTCTTGAAGTGGTCAGACTGCAATTCTGTTTTATACATTCTAGGAAAGGGAAGCAGAAGTTACAGACAAAGTCATAAATCCATACATGGAGGTTATATATAGGTGAGTTCACGGATTTCTTAATTCGCAACTGGTTAAAGGAACAAAGCTTTGTCTAAAAACTTGAAGTCAGCAGAAAGGAATGTTTGAGTAAAGATAAGGAAATCTATTAGTCATCCTATGATATTATGCCAGAGTCAAGTTGTGAAAGCAAAACAGTAAAATGAGTCAGAGTGGCCTCTAGGGGATACCTGACTATACACGTGCCTGGTATGGCCCTAGGTCCTGTTTATAATTTGGTATCCTATTGCCACGAAGAACCTGTTCTGTTCTATCAGTCTTATGATCTTTATTTTAACATTAATGCTGAGCAGTTGTTCTGTCTGAACTGCAAAAGGAAGGGGGTATAATATATATCTAACTTCCTGTCCCATCATAGCCAGGAATTCAATTTTAAGGTTTTTCTGGGGTCCTCTTGGCAAAGAGGGGATTGTGCAAAAGCAATTCTACAAGGGCAATTTACAGCAATAAATGCCTATATCTATAAAGTAGAAAGATCTCAAATAAAAAATACAACACTGCATCTCAATAAACTTGAGAAAAAGAACACAAAAAACCAAAAATTAGTATATGGAAAGATATAATAAAGATCAGAGCAGCAATAAATAAAATGGAAATAAAAAACAATAACATCATCAAAAAAGATCAATGAAATGAAGATTTTTTTTGAAAAGAAAATCAACATTGACAAACTTTTACTTTACTAACAAAGAAAAAAATGACTCAAATAAAATCAAAGATGAGAAAGAAAATATTACAACTTATACCAGATACAAAAAGATTAGAAGAGAATATTATGATCATTGATAGATATGCCAATAAATTTTAAAACCTATAATAAATGAATAAGTTACTGAACACATAAAACCCACAAAGAGTGAATCATAATGAAATAGAAACCCAAAGAGACCAGTGGCAAGTAACAACATTGAATCAGTAATAAGAAATCTCTCATCAAAGAAAAGCCGAGGTCCTGATAGGTTCACCGCTGAATTCTAAAACACATTTAAAAAAACTAACACCATTTCTTCTGAAGCTATGCCAAAAAAAAAAAAAATAATAATAATAATGAATAGGAGGAAATTCTCTCTAACTTACTATTTGAGGCCAGCATTACCCTGATATCAAAACCAGACAAGGACACAACAAAAAAAGAGAAAACTACTGGAAAATATTCTTGATAAACAGAAAAACAAAATATTCAACAAAATAATAGCAAACTGAATCCAACAGTGCATTAAAAATATCATTCATCATAATTATGCAAATTCATCTCAGGGATGAAATAATTGTTCAACATACACATCATAATACAAACCCTCAACATATTAATTATAGAATAAATATACCTCAAAACAATAAAAGCAATATGTAACAAACCAACAACTAATGTCATACTGAACAGGGTAAAGCTGAAAGCTTTTTCTTTAGTATCTATAATAAGACAAGGGTTCCCACTTTCACCTCTGTTATTGAACATAGTTCTGGAAGTCCTAGACAGAGCAACAAGGCAAGAGAAAGGAATAAGGGGTCCCCAAGTTTAAAGGGAGGAAATTAAATTGTCCTCGTTTGCATGTAACATGTTGTCATGTATAAAAAATTCTAATGATTCCTTCAAAAACTATTAGAATTAATAAATTTAGTAAAGTTGCAGAATTTAAAATTAATATCTGAAATCAGTAACGTTTCTATACACTAATAGCAAACTATCTGAAATAAAGTCAGAAAGACAATCCCACTTATAACAGTTACAAAAAAAAAAATCAAGGAATAAATTTAACCAAGGAGAAAAATGTCTCTAAATTAAAACTATAAAACATTGGTGAAAGAAATTGAAGAGGACACAAATAAGTGGAGGTATTTCACATTTATGAATTAGAAGAATTAATATTTTTAAAACATCTGTACTACCCAAAGCAATCTACAGATTCCATGTAATCTCTATCAAAATACCAATGACATTCTCCACAGAAATGGAAAAAATCCTAAATTTTGTATAGAACAACAAAAGACCATAAATAGCTAAAGCAATATTGAACAAAAGGAACAAAGCTAGAGGTATCATACTATGTGACTTCAAAATATACTACATGTCTATAATTACCAAAACAGCATGGTGTGGGCATAAAAAAAGGCATTGATCAATGGAAGAGAATAGCAAACCCACAAAACAAATTCACACTTCTACAACCAGCTGATTTTCAACAAAGTTACCAAGAATACACACTAGGGAAGGGACAGTTTCTTCAATAAATGGTGCTGGGAAAACTGTATATTCACATGCAAAAGAAAAAATCTAGAATCGATTACTGTATGCACAAATCAACTGAAAATGTGTTAAAGACTTACATGTAAGACCTAAGAGTATAAAACTATCAGAAGTAAATATGAAGAAAGTGCTTCCTGACATTGGTCTGGGCAGGGATTTTAAAAATAAGGCCTCAAAAGCACAGTCAACAAAAGGAAAAATAAACAAATAGGATTTAATCAAATTAAAAAGATTCTTCACAGCAAAGGAAACAATAAACAGAACAAAGAAACAACCTATAGAATGGGGAAAATATTTGCAAACTATGTATCTGACAAGGGGTTAATATCAAGGATATATAAAGTAATCAGGCAAATCAAGAGCAAATAAGCGAATATTTTGATTTTAAAAATGGGCAAAAGACCTAAATAGTCATTTCTCAAAAAATACATATACATGGCACACAGTTCTATAACATATAAAGCTAAATATCACTAATAATCAGAGAAATGCAAATCAAAACCAAAATGCTGTATCATCTCACCCCAGTTAGAATAGTGTATTAGTGCATTTTCACACTGCTGATAAAGACAAATCTGAGACTGGGAAATTTACAAAAAAAAAAGAAAGAAATTAAAAAAAAGGGGGTTTATTGAACTTACAGTTCCACATGGCTGGGGAGGCCTAACAATCATAGTGGAAGGCAAGGAGGAGTCAGTCACATCTTATGTGTATGGCAGCAGGCAAAAAGAGAGCTTGTGCTGGGAAATTTTCATTTTTAAAACCATCAGAACTCATGAGACTTATTAACTATCCAGAGAACAGCACAAGAATGACCCATCCTCATGATTCAGTTACCTCCCACCTTGTCCCTCCCACAACACATGGGAATTCAAGAAGAGATTTGGGTGGGGACACAGCCAAACCATATCATTCTGCCCCGGCCTCTCCCAAATCTCATGTCCTCACATTTCAAAACCAATCATGCCTTCCCAACAGTCCCACAAAGTCTTAACTCATTTCAGCATTAACTCAAAAGTCCACAATCCAAAGTCTCATCTAAGACAAGGCAAGTCCTTCCACCTATGAGCCTGTAAAATCAAAAGCAGGTTAGTTACTTCCTATATACAGTGAGAGTACAGCCATTGGGTAAATACAGCCATTCCAAATGAGAGAAATTGGCCAAAACAAAAGGGCTACAGGCCCCATGCAAGTCCAGAATCCAGTAGGGCAGTCAAATCTTAGAGCTCCAAAATGATTTCCTTTGACTCCATGTCTCACATCCAGGTCATGCTGATGTAAGAGATGAGTTCCCATGGTCTTGGGCAGCTGTGCCTCTGTGGCTTTGTAGAGTACAGCCTCCCTCCCGGCTGCTTTCATGGGCTAGCATTGAGTGTCTGCAGCTTATACAGGTGCACAGTGCAAGCTGTCAGTGGATCTATCATTCTGGGGTCTGGAGTGTGCTGGGTCTCTTCTCACAGCTCCACTAGGCAGCACCCCAGTGGGGTGCTCCTACTGTGCTTCTGTGTGGGGGCTCCAACCCCACATTTCTGTTCTGCACTACCCTAGCAGAGGTTCTCCATGAGGGCCCTGCCCCTGCAGCAAACTACCCCAGCATTCAGGCATTTCCATACATCCTCTGAAATCTAAGCAGAGGTTCCCAAACCTTAATTTTTGACTTCCGTGCACCCACAGGCTCAATACCACATGGAAGCTGCCAAGGCTTGAGACTTCCACCCTCTGAAGCAACAGCCTGAACTGTACCTTGGCCTCTTTTAGTCATGGCTGGAGCAGCTGGGATGCAGGGAACGACATCCCTAGCCTGCATACACAGAGGGACCCTGGGTCTGGCTCAGGAAACCATTTTTTCCTCCTAAATCTCTGGACCTATGATGGGAGGGGCTGCTGTGAAGACCTCTTACATGCCCTGGAGATATTTTCCCCATTTTCTTGGTGATTAACATTCAGCTCCTTGTCACTCATGCAAATTTCTGCTGCTGGCTTGAATTTCTCCTCTGAAAATGGGATTTTCTTTTCTATCACATTGTCAGGCTATGAATTTTCCAATCTTTTATGCTTTGCTTCCCTTATGAAACTGAATGCATTTGACAAAACCCAAATCACCTCTTGAATGCTTTGCTGCTTATAAATTTTTTCTGCCAGATACCCTAAATAATCTCTCTCAAGTTCAAAGTTCCACAAATCTCTAGGGCAAGGGCAAAATGCAGCCAGTCTCCCTACTAAAACATAGCAAGAGCCAACTTTACCCCAGCTCCCAACAAGTTCCTCATCTCCATCTGAGACCACCTCAGCCTGGACTTTATTGTCCATATTGCTATCAGCATTTGTGACAAAGCCAATTGACAAGTCTCTAGCAAGTTCCAAGCTTTCCCACATTTTTCTGTCTACTTTGAGCCCTCCAAACTGTTCCTACCTCTGCCTGTTACCCAGTTCCAAAGTTCCTTCCACATTTTCGGGTATCTTTTCAGCAGTGCCCCATTCTACTAGTACCAATTTACCATATTAGTCAATTTTCATGCTGTTGATGAAGACGTACCTGAGACTGGGCAATTTACAAAAGAAAAGGATTTATTGGACTTACAGTTCTACATGGCTGGGGAGGCCTCACAATCATGGCAGAAGGCAAGGATGAGCCAGTCATATCTTATGTGGATGGCAGTAGGCAAAAAGAGAGCTTGTGCAGGGAAACTTTCCTTTTTAAAATCATCAGAACTCATGAGACTGATTCACTATCAGGAGAATGGCATGGGAAAGCCCTGCCCTCATGATTCAATTACCTCCCACCAGGTTCCTCCCACAACATGTGGGAATTCAAGATGAGATTTGGGTGGGGACACAGCCAAACCATATCAAATGGCTATTACCAAAATTAACAAAAGAAAACCACAGGCAATGATGAGGATCAAGGAGATCCATCATACACTGTTGGTGGCAATGAAAATTAGTATAGTCTTTATAAACAACAGTATGGATGTTCCTCAAGAAATCCAAAATAAAGCTACCATAGCAACCAAAAATCCTACTACTGGGTATATATCCAAAGGTCATGAAGTCAGCCTAGCAAAGAGATAGCTTACTTCCATGTTTATTGCGGCACTATTCACAAATACCAACATATGGAATTAACCTAAATTTCCATTAATGGATTAATGGATAAACAAAAAGTGGCATATATAGACAATTGAACACTATTGGTCCATAAAAAATAATAAACTCCTGTCATTTATGACAACATGGATTAGTGTATAGGGCATTATATTAAGTGAAATAACCCAGGCACATAAGGGCAAATACCATGTAATTTCATATTTCAAAAAAGATAGAAGAGAGGAAATTAAATGTTTTTACCACAGAGAAATAATAAATGTTGAGGTGATGGGTATATTAATTACTCTGATTTGATTATTATACAATGTATAGATGTATCAAAACATCACACTGCACCACATATATATGTACAATTATTATACCAATTGAAAATGAAATAAAACATAAAGACAAGATAGAAACATTAAACAACAGAGAAAATTCATAGATCTGGTTCTTTAAATCATTTAGAAGTGAGTAAAACCTCTGATAAAACTGATCAAGATTAAAAAAATAAGATACCAATGAACGTAAAGAAAATTTTAAAAATTTAGAGTAATCACAGAAGTTAAACTATGTATAATACACAAAAATAGTCATTTTAAAAATAAGATTAATATACTTTTATAAAAACAGAAGCCTTCATAATCAGCAAAAAGTAAATATAAAATGTGAATTGTCCTATTACTATTACAAAATTGTATGACAATGAATAACTTGTCTATCAAAAAATATATTCAGAATAAATGCAAAAATAAATCCAAGTCCATAGAATTTCAATGAAAGTTTACAAGCTGTTCCAAATGACAGAAATCAGTATAAAGACTCCCAACTCATTCCATAAGCCTCATTTAACTGATAATGTAAATATACAATGACATTTTTAAAAAGCAAATAAGAAATAAGCAAAACCAGAAGACAGACACTTAAAAGTTAAAAAAAAGACCAAAAAAAAATTCAAAGGCCCCTGATGCCGACGAACACAGATGTGAAAACTATATATTAAATAATACATAACTGAATGCAACATTGAATTAAAATATGTATCTTGATCTACTCATAATTACCACAATTAAGTAAGTGTGACTTTCATCATAAAAATGAATTAATATATCTTATATATTACTGAACCAAAGTATCAGAGCTGCAAGGAAATAATAAATATATATGTGTACCTTGGAGATATTGTAGGTTTTGTTCCAGATCTCTGAAATAAAGCAAATACTAAACTTAAGTGAGTCACATGATTGTACCGATTTCCCAGTGCACATAAAATTTGTGATTACACTATACTATAGTATATTAAGTGGGCAACAGTATTATGTCTAAAAATAGTTCATACTTTCACTAAAATATACTTTAAATTATTGCTAAAAAATGTTAACAATCATCTGAAAATTAACATCATTTTCTGGTGGATGGTCTTGCCTGGATATTGATGGCTGTTGGCTGATTAGGGTATTGGCTGATGATGGTTGGAGTGGTGGTGGAAATTTCTTAAAATAAGACTAAAATTTTGTCACATCATTAGACTCTGTCTCAAAAATATTTCTCTATAGCATGTGTTGCAGTTTTACAGCATTTTACCCATAATAGAACTTTTTTCAAAATTGGAGTGAATCCTCTCAAACCCTAAGTATATGTAATATTCTGAATCTGTTATTTCAACAATGTTCACAGGATCATCACCAGGAAGATTCCATTTCAAGAAACCATTTTCTTTGTTCATTCGTAAGAAGTAGATCCTTATCCATTAAAGTTTAATTATGAGATCTAGCAATTTAGTCACATCTTCAGGTTTCACTTCTAGTTCGATTGCTATTTATACCACATCTGCAGTTACTTCCCCCACTAAAGTCTTGAACCTTTAAAGTCATCCACAAGGATTGGAATCAATTTATTTCAAACTGCTAAGGTTTATATTTTGACCTTTCCTTATGAAGCATGAATATTCTTAATGGCATCTGGAGTGGTGAATCCTTTCCAGAATACTTGCTTGTAATTTATTTTGCCCAGATTCATCAGAAGAATTACTATCTATGGCAGCTATAGCCTTATCCAATATATTTCTCCAATAATAAAACTCAAAAGTCAAACCTACTCCTTGATCTGTGGGCTGAAGAACAGATGTTGTGTTAGCAGGCATGAAAGCAACATTAATTTCCTTGTACATCTCTATCAGAGCTCTTGTGTGACTAGGTTCATTGTTAATACTTTAAAAGAACCTTTTTCTGCACAGTAGGTCTCAATATTGGCCTTAAAATATTAAGTAAGCCATGCTGTTAACAGATGTGCTGTCAACTAGGCTTTGTTGTTTCATTTACACAGCACAGAAAGAGTAGATTTAGAACAATTTTTAAGAGTCCTAGGATTTTCAGAATGATAAATGAGCATTGACTTTAACTGAAAGTCACCAACTGCATCAGCCCCCAATAAGAAAGTCAGCCTGTCTCTTAAGCTTTGAGGACAGGCACTGACATCTCTCTAACTGTGAAAGTGCTAGATGGAATCTTCCAATATCAGGTTCTTTCGTTTGCATTGAAAATCTATTTTTTATTGTACCCACCTCCAATAATTACCTTAGCTAGTTCTTCTGGATAACTTGCTGTAGCTTATACATCAGCACTTGCTGCCTCATCTTGCACTATTATGTTATGGAGATGGTTTCTTTCATTAAACCCTATGAACCAAAGTACCCTAACTTCAAACTTTTCTACTGTAGCTTACTCACCTCTCTTGGCCTTTATAGAACTGAAAAGAGTTAATCTTTCTCTTGATTAGGATTTGGCTTAAGAGAATGTTGTGGCTCATTAGATCTTCTATCCAGACCACTAGAACTTTCCCCATATTGGCAGTGAGGCTTTTTCACTTTTTTATCATTTGTGTGTTCACTGGAGTAGCACTTTTAATTTTTTAAAAACTTTTCCTTTGCAGTCACAATTTTTCTAACTGCCACAAGAGGCCTAGATTTCATCCTAACTGGGCTTTTGACATGCCTTCCTCACTAAACTGAATCTTATTTCTAGCTCTTGATTTAAAGTGAGAAACATGTAACTTTTCCTTTCACTTGAACACTCAGAGGCATTTTAAGTTTTATTAATTGGCTTAATTTCAATGTTGTTGAGTCTCAGGGGACAGGAAGGCCCAAGAAGAGGAAGACAGGCAGGGGAATGACTGGTCCTTGGAGTAGTCATAACACACACAAGATTTATTAATTAAGTTTGCTCTCTTTTATGGGCATGGTTTGTGGCACCTCAAAACAATTGGAACAGAAATATCAAAGATCATTGATCCCAGATCTCTATAACAGATATAATAATAATGGAAAATTTGAAATATTATGTGACATAGAGATGCAAAATGAGCATTCACTGTTGTAAATTTGGCACCAATAGACTTGCTCAATGCAGGGTTGCCACAAATCATCAATTGTAAAAAAAAAAATGCAATACCTGTGAAGTTCAATAAAGTGAAGTGCAATAAAACAAGTTATGCATCTATAATGTTTCTAGAGGAAACCATAACAATGAATACACAGTATTTTAGTGTACTAATATTAAAATGCTATTAAAAATTAAAAATTTTTTGAATACATAAAAAGGCAATTTTTCATGAATGGAATAACTTAGCATGTCAATAATAATTTTCTCCATAATCAATAAATTGCATTTATCTATAAATTTTAATTGATCTCAATTGAATTTCTAGCCAGAAGATTTAGAAGCCTGACAATTTCAAGACAAAATGAAAGGTAAAAATAAAGGTCCATAAATAGCTAGACATCTTTGGAAAAGAACACCAAATAATGGTGTCTTAACTTTCTAGTAAGGTATCATAACGCACAGAATTAAAAACTATATGAAACTGGCAGAGTAATAGAGACTAATACACATAATAGAGAATTTTAATGGAAACACTTGAAAGTAGGAAAATAATATATGACAAAAAGAGGTGCCACAAATCTTCATATATTTTATATATACATATATAGTATGTATATATAATATAAAGTGATAAAGACCAAACTACACAAAAAGACTGATGCCTTCTGCTAACAGCCACATGAGTGAGGTTGGAAATGGACTATCCACCCCAAGTCAAGCCTTCAGCGACTGCAATCCCTCCCATTCAAAACTTGAATAGAACTTCAGGAGTGACAATGAGCCAGAACCACCCAGCTAAGGCACAGATTTATGAACCTCAAGCTATATAAGATGATACATACTTATTATTTTAAGCTTCTAAGTTTGGGAGTAATGTGTTACATGGTATACCTAATTTATTATACTGTAGAATGAAATGAGTATGACCAGCTCAACTTTGCTTTTAGTATTCAAAAAAGTAAAAAGGAAGAAGTGAAGTACACTCATCCTCCTTCCTCCTCAATTCTCACAAGATAAATAATAAGCAGAGAAGGAAAGTGGTTAAGAGTGGAACTACAGTGTTGGAAGTTCTGGCCAGGGCAATTAGGCAGGAGAAGGAAATAAAGGGTATTCAATTAGTACAAGAGGAAATCAAATTGTCCCTGTTTGCAGACGACATGATTGTATATCTAGAAAACCCCATTGCCTCAGCCCAAAATCCCCTTAAGCTGATAAGCAACTTCAGCAAAGTCTCAGGATACAAAATTAATGTACAAAAATCACAAGCATTCTTATACACCAACAACAGACAAACAGAGAGCCAAATCATGAGTGAACTCCCATTCACAATTGCTTCAAAGAGAATAAAATACTTAGGAATCCAACTTACAAGGGACGTGAAGGACCTCTTCAAGAACTATAAACCACTGCTCAATGAAATAAAAGAGGATACAAACAAACGGAAGAACATTCCATGCTCATGGGTAGGAAGAATCAATATCGTGAAAATGGCCTTACTGCCCAAGGTAATTTATAGATTCAATGCCATCCCCATCAAGCTACCAATGACTTTCTTCACAGAATTGGAAAAAACTATTTCAAAGTTCATATGGAACCAAAAAAGAGCCCGCATCGCCAAGTCAATCCTAAGCCAAAAGAACAAAGTTGGATGCATCATGCTACCTGACTTCAAACTATACTACAAGGCTACAGTCACCAAAACAGCATGGTACTGGTACCAAAACAGAGATATAGACCAATGGAACAGAACAGAGCCCTCAGAAATAATGCCACATATCTACAACTATCTGATCTTTGACAAACCTGAGAAAAGCAAGCAATGGGAAAAGGATTCCCTATTTAATAAATGGTGCTGGGAAAACTGGCTAGCCATATGGAGAAAGCTGAAACTGGATCCCTTCCTTACACCTTATACAAAAATCAATTCAAGATGGATTAAAGACTTAAACGTTAGACCTAAAACCATAAAAACCCTAGAAGAAAACCTAGGCATTACCATTCAGGACATAGGCATAGGCAAGGACTTCATGTCTAAAACACCAAAAGCAATGGCAACAAAAGCCAAAATTGACAAATGGGATCTCATTAAACTAAAGAGCTTCTGCACAGCAAAAGAAACTACCATCAAGGTGAACAGGCAACCTACAAAATGGGAGAAAATTTTCACAACCTACTCATCTGACAAAGGGCTAATATCCAGAATCTACAATGAACTCAAACAAATTTACAAGAAAAAAACAAACAACCCCATCAAAAAGTGGGTGAAGGATATGAACAGACACTTCTCAAAAGAAGACATTTATGCAGCCAAAAGACACATGAAAAAATGCTCACCATCACTGGCCATCAGAGAAATGCAAATCAAAACCACAGTGAGATACCATCTCACACCAGTTAGAATGGCAATCATTAAAAAGTCAGGAAACAACAGGTGCTGGAGAGGATGTGGAGAAATAGGAACACTTTTACACTGTTGGTGGGACTGTAAACTAGTTCAACCATTGTGGAAGACAGTGTGGCGATTCCTCAGGGATCTAGAACTAGAAATACCATTTGACCCAGCCATCCCATTACTGGGTATATACCCAAAGGTCTATAAGTCATGCTGCTATCAAGACACATGCACACGTATGTTTATTGCGGCACAATTCACAATAGCAAAGACTTGGAACCAACCCAAATGTCCAATAATGATAGACTGGATTAAGAAAATGTGGCACATATACACCATGGAATACTATGCAGCCATAAAAAATGATGAGTTCATGTCCTTTGTAGGGACATGGATGAAATTGGAAATCATCATTCTCAGTAAACTATTGCAAGAACAAAAAACCAAACACCGCATGTTCTCACTCATAGATGGGAATTGAACAATGAGAACACATGGACACAGGAAGGGGAACATCACACTCTGGGGACTGTTGTGGGGTGGGAGGAGGGGGGAGGGATAGCATTAGGAGATATACCTAATGCTAAATGGCCAGTTAATGGGTGCAGCACACCAGCATGGCACATGTATACATATGTAACTAACCTGCACATTGTGCACATGTACCCTAAAACTTAAAGTATAATAATAATAATAATAATAATAATAATAATAATAATAAATGTAAAATTCCTTGGCCAGGTGCAGTGGCTCACGTCTAAAAAAAATTAATAATAAAAATAAAAATAAAGTCAGTTTGTGAATTCTGTCTCCACCACTTACTAACTGTGTAACACTGGGTAAGTAACTTAGGCTCGCTGCCTCACAAAATGAGGATAATAGTACCTACCTAGAATGACTGTAATTTGTGAGTTTGAATAGTTTGTTTGCAAAACATTTATAACAGCAATAGTACATGGTAAGTATAATATAGTTGTTTTCTATCTAAAATTAGGTTGGTAACTGAGAGAAAAATATAACATTTCTTTTTAAATCACATACCATGTTTCAAAAATGATAAAGTATAACAGTATAAAACAATCCAAGATATAAATTCTTCATATTTTTAATAAGAAATTGTGAAATGCAATATTTTTGTTGTTTTTTTAAAAATGTCATATTAAGTTATAGTTTATTGAATTATTACATTTGATATGGTTATACACCTTAAATATTGGTGGCTATAAATCTGAATGAACTTGAGCACAAAACAACCATCATGAATTTCAGGAAAAGAAACCTACAATTGCTATCTGACTCTAAAGGGCAATTACTATAGACAATTTGGCCATTAAAACCTGTAAAAGCAGCCACAAAAATGACAGGTTTGTAACACTTTATACTTTGTTATTGCCATTTCTGTTTGTAGAAGTGAGAAATACCTTTTATAAAATCAACTGGCAAATTTATTAATTAATGAGGCATACTATCATTAGGTAAATGTGCGAATTAAAGATGAACTGTTCTATTTCTTTCAAAATAGAAATAATATTTGTCTGATACTAAAATTAATATATGCTGTTTGTAAATTTTAAAAATCAGATAATTAAGGGAACTATAAAATGATAAAAATCACTATTCATCTCATAAGACAGTGCTAGCTACTCTGAACATCGGCATGCATATTTGTTCAGGTATTAATCTATGTAAACAGATTTTTTGTTTGTTTTACTTTCAAGTACAGATAATGTACTGCATGGTATCTTTTCTAATAATATAGTTAAGATATTTTCTATATCGGTGCATTTTTAGCACTCAGGAGTAATCTTGATGGCTCTAATGTATTAGCTAATTTTATATTCATGGGCATTTATTCTTTTATTTCTAATTATTTTATATTATAAAACATAGGAAAGAAAATCTTTATGCACATTTGTGAACCTGTAACATTATTTTCTCAGGGACATTTATAGAGTTGAATCCGTGTCTGTGCAAATTTGTAACAATTTGATGCATAGTTTCTCATAAAAATAATTTCTCATATAATAATCAATGTATTCATTTTCTCCCAACTTGCCATTAAAATATCAAAGTTTTTTCATCTTTATAAATCTTATAGGAAAAGTATATTACATTACTTTAATTTATATCTCTTTAATTAATAAAGTTAAATAATTTTCATATCTATTGACATTTTCATTTCTTCACTGGTGAATTTCCTTTTAAAGAAATTTGTCTGCTTTTTCTAATGAACTGTCATTTTAAGATTTAATAGTATTTCAGTTATCGCTTTTATAATATAAATATAAATATATGCTCATTAAAAATTTCAGCAATATTTCCAAGAAAGTAGATTTTAAGTGTTTTCGCCACAAAAATGACAACTATGTGAGGTAATGCATATGTTAATTAGTTTGATTTAGCCATTCCACAATGTGTGTGTGTGTGTGTGTGTGTGTATACATTTCAAAATATCATGTTTACATGATACATATACATGTTTATCTGCTAATTTAAAAATTAAAATAAAACATTTCAGGGATAGAGGGTAAGACGACAAATGTAAAACACCCCAAATTTCACCACCTATGCGTAGTTATTTCTATCATAAATGAACCATCACTCATAATAGCTATTTTCATACATACAGGTAGGTGGCTAACAAGTATCTAGATAGAAATAAGGAGAAATTATGTCACACATGCTATATTTAATTTTATGTGAATTAATTTAGCACAAAGAATAACTCTGCAGGAATAAATCTGAAGGTATTGCTAAACTTCAAATAAATGTTTATTCAGAGTGAGAGACATCCATTTATACAGAATTTACCTGCATTGTTTGTTAAAAAGAATATGGAAAAAATTCTAAAAGGTGTAGTTTCTCCTTGTTGCTCATGTATAAAAATATACTTGAGGTTTTAAATTTTGATCTATAACTAGCAATATGTCTAATTATAAAATAGCTTAAGTTTTTTGGAGTTTTTTAATATTAATGATGATATAAGATTTAATTATTTAATCCTTAAGCCATTTATTTATATTTGTCTTACTTTACTGCACTCACTAAGACCATCCTTATAATGTTGAAATGTAGTTCTCATGGGGGGCCAATCTTTTCTTGCTCCAGATGTTAAAGGAATAGAAGTTTCCCCTTTTGTGGCAGAGGCAATGCTATGTATTTATCACATCACAAATCTTTTCTGTTTTACCGTGTACACAGAAAACTATATTTTCAATCAGTTTTTGCAGTTAGGTTGAGGATATGTAACTAGATTCAGGCCATGATGTATAGGCATAATCAGTGTAAAACTCTCCAAGATCTAGCCATTAGAATGATCTCTTAGCCTTTAAATGATCTCTCCACTTGCTTTTCCTTTTTTTGTGATACTGGTGTCTGTAAACTTCGGATGTTAACGCTATGGGATGGAAGCAGCTTCTATCTCTGAGGTACTACATGAAAAGGTGCTGTCTTGGAGAACTGTCCGACCTGAATTAGAATTCACCTAAAAGTGAAATAATGTATAAATCCACAATAATTTGGTACTCATCTATTGTTGAAGTAAATCTTTTCCTCTTTGAACCAGTTAAATTCTATCATCTACAAATCAAATCTGAGGAATACACTGTCTATTCTTGTTTGATAAAAGGCTGCATCCATTTCAATTTACGAAGAATGTTTAATTTTATCAAATACACATTTTCTCATCTATCAAGGTGATTATATTAATCTTTCAATTTGTTAATGTTTTGAATTGCATAACTAGAGTTTCTAACATTAAATCAGACTTTCATTCCCAAGATAAATGCAACTTGATAATGTATGGTCATTTTTATTAAGTGATGGATCTACAGAATGGAGCAATATGGCCCAACAGAAGGTTCCACCAATCATACCTCCTGCAGGAATACCAGTAGTAACAACTGCCTACACACAAAGAAAGCCACTTTATAAGAAGTAAAAATCAGGTGAGAATCCACAGTACCTGGTTTTAACTTTATACCACAGAAAGAGGCACTGAACAGGGTAGGAAAGACAGTCTTGAGTTGCCAACACAACTTCATACCCCAGCAACAGGTGCATGGCACAGAGAGAGAAGCCCTGCACTTGGGAGAGGGAAAAATGCAACGATTGTGAAAATCCTGCACTGTCACAGCAGAAAGCAAAATCGGATGAATTCAGCTGATGCCCCCCAATGGAGGGAGCATATAGACAAGCCCGAGATAGGGGGGAATCACACATCCCAGTGGTCAGAATTGAGTTCCAACAGGCCTCATCACTGCAGACTAAAGTGCACTGAGGTCTTACATAAACTTGAAAGGCAATCTAGGCCACAAAAACTAGAACTCCTAGGTAAATCCCAGTGCTGAGCTGGGATGAGAACCAGTGGACTTGGGGAACATATGACATACTGAGACAGCATCTAGGGCAGCTAAGGTAGTGCTAGCAGCAGCGGCTCATGGCTCCAAAAGAGACTGTTTCCTTCTGCTTGAGGAGAAGCGAGGGAAGAGTAAAAATGACTTCGTCTTGCATCTTGGTTACCAACTCAACCACAGTAGGATAGGACACCGGTCAGAGTGGCAAGGCACCCATTCCAGGCCCCACCTCAAAAATGACATATCTACACACACCATGGGCCAGAAGGAAATGTGCTACCATGAAAGGAAGGACCCAGTCCTGGTAAGACCCATCACATGCTGACTAAATATCCAATGGGCCCTGAGTAATCAGCAGCAATCCCCACTTAATATGCCATAGGTCTTGGGTGAGATACTGAGATGTTCTGGCTTCAGGTGCGACCTAGCACATTCCCAGCTGTGGTGGCAACAGTAACAGACTACTTCTGCTTGAGAAAATCAGAAGAAAAATAAGGGGACATTGTCTTGCACCTTATATACAGGCTTAGACACAGGATGTTAGGGAATCAAGTAGACTCTTGGGAGTCCTGATTCCAGGTTTTGGCTCTAGAACAGCTTTTATGGACCTTCACTGGGCCAGAGGGGAGCATACTTCTCTGAAAGGTGAGTCCTAGGACTGGCACCATTCATCACAAGATCACTCAAGGGCCTTGGGCCTAAAGTCAACATTAGTAATAGCCTGGCTGTACTCCCCATAGGCCTCTGGTGATGGCGGCCATGGGATTAGGCACTTCTTCCTGTGGAAAGGGGAGGGAGGAGTGAGAAAGAACGCAATTTATGGTTTGAGTGCCAGCTTAGCCACAGTACAATAGAACAGTAGATGGATTTCTCAGGTTATTTATTCCAGACCTGGGCTCCCAGACGGCATCTCTGGACTCATCTGGGGACTGGGGGAGCTTGCTTTCCTGAAGGGAAGATCATAAGCCTGGCTGGATTCACTCCATGCTAATTATAGAGTCCCAGGGCCTTGAGGTAACATAGGGTGTAGCCAGGGAATGGTTACAGCAGGCCATGGATGAGACCCAGTGCTGTACTGGCTTTAGGTCTGACCCAGAGCATTTTCAGTGGTGATAGCCACAGGGGTGCTTGTGTCACAACATCCTCAGCCCCAGGTGATTCAGCATAGAGATACTTCATATATTTGGGTGAAAGGAAGGGAAGAGGACAAGAGCCTCTGCCTGGAAATCCAAACAATTCTTCCACATCTTACCCAAGACCACCAAGAAGTACCTCTATGAGTCTGCAAGAACCACAGCATTACTGGACTTGGAGTGCCACTTAATGCAGATATGCCTTAGAGCACAACACCCAAGTCCTTTCAAATAACTGAAAAGCCTTCCGAAGAAGGATGAATACAAATAAGCCGAGGCTGCAAAGTCTACTATAAATAACTATTTAATGCCCAGACCCTAACTAACATCCACGAGCATCAAGAACATGCAGGAAAACATGACCTCACCAAATGAAGTAAATAATGTACCAGGAATCAATCCTGGAAAAACAGAGATAAGCGACCTTTTAGTCAAAGAATACTAAATATTCAATATTTTGTATTGAAATATTGAATATTTCAAGTATCTCAAATATTTGAGCTGCCACTCAAACCAAAAAACAGCTATTTGGAGGAAACTCAAAAACATTCAAGATAACACAGACAAATAATTCAGAATTCTATCACACAAATTTAACAGATAGATTAAATAATTATTAAAAATCAAGCAGAAAATCTGGGGTTAAAATGCAATTGAGATACTGAAGAATGCATCAGAGTCTTCTAATATCAGCATTGATCAAGCAGAAGAAAGAATTAGTGAGCTTTATGGTCAGTTTTCATAAATGATTTATGTATGCTAAATAAGAAAGTACATTTTAAATGATCAGGTTGAGAGTTCTATGTATTCTACTATGTGTGTATATAATTTTGATCATCAGTATTTTGCATTTTTCTATAATAATCAAAGATGACATAATGAAAATGCCCATATGATTTAGAATTATTCTATTTGTAAGTGACAGGGAAGCAACTTAAAACAGCTTATGCAATAAACCACAACAATAACAAACAAAAAAAAATCAGAAATGTAATGGCTTAAAACAATGCAAATTCATTATCTTGCAGTTTCGGAGGTCAAAAGTCAAAAATAAGTCATATGGAGCTAAAATCAGTGTCAGCAGGGGTGGTTTCTTCTGGAGGCTCCAAAGGAGAATAATTTTCTTATCCCTTTAGGCTTCCAGAGGCCTTGACATTCCTTGCCTCTTAGCCACATCAGTGTAATTTCTGCCTCCATCTTCACATTGCCTTCTATCCACTCTGATATCCTGCCTCTCTTTTAGAAAGATCCTTGTGATACATCACTGGACATACCTAATCAATCAAGAATAAACTTCCCATGGCAATATACTTAATTTAATCACATTTATAAAGTCTCTTTTGCCATTCAAGGTAACATACTCACAAATTCAGGGGGTTTGGATGTGGACATCCTTGGGAGAGACAGTCTTCAGTCTACCACAGAAGCAAAGAGCTCTAAAAGCAGAGACCTGGATATTTAACATTGAAATAGGGTGATAAGGAACCAGCAACCGAGGCAAAGGAGGAAAAGCCAACGAGGTAGGAAAAAAACTGTTACAGGTGCGCTGTTTTGTTAGTCAAGTGGAGAAAGTGTTTCTGATGGAAGGCCAATACAAAGTATACGAAAAACCACTGACAGGTCAAGTAAGATGAAGACTGACAATAGACCTATTCGATTTGGCAATGTGGAGGCTACCGAAGCAGGTTCAGTGGAATGACACAGACAAAAGAAAAATTAGTTTATAAAAGGAACAGGAAGAGAGGAATTTGAAATAGGACCTATAGAGAACTCTTTTGAGGAATTTCTCTATAAAAGAAAACAATAGGTCTATACTAAGAGAAATATTGGGTCAAGTTGAAGACTGTCTTTAAGATGAGAGTAACTAGAACATGCTTTTATGCTAACAAATAATATAAAAAAATAGGATAAGGAATATATAGGTCATCCAGGAGACGGGCAGGGTGGTATTTCTTTCTTTCTTTCTTTTTTTTTTTTTTTGAGACGGAGTCTCGCTCTATCGCCCAGGCTGGAGTGCAGTGGCGTGATCTCGGCTCACTGCAAGCTCTGCCTCCCGAGTTCACGCCATTCTCCTGCCTCAGCCTCCCGAGTAGCTGGGACTACAGGCACACGCCACCACGCCTGGCTCATTTTTTTGTATTTTTTTAGTAGATACGGGGTTTCACCGCGTTAGTCAGGATGGTCTCGATCTCCTGACCTCGTGATCCGCCCGCCTCAGCCTCCTAAAGTGCTGGGATTACAAGCGTGAGCCACCGCGCTTGGCCGGTATTTCTGAAATGATATCCTTGAATAGGCAGGAAGGGATAAAATCTAGCATATAAGTGGCTCAGTTTTCTGTAGATATGAACATGGATATTCAGTTTATATTAACATGAAGGAAAGCTGAATTCATGTTGACAGATGTTAATAGGAAGATATATTTTACTAGTAGTTCGTGGATATTCTTTTCTGACAGGTTCTATTTTCCAAAAGAAATAGGATACAACGTTATTTGTTAAAATTGAATAGAGAGGCAGTAAGGGAAGGAAGAAAGACTTCCATATGTGGTTGCACAGGTTGTGCCTGGCACGTTTATCCCAACAAAGAAACAAAAGGCAACAAATATCCAATCCTTGCTAAACTCAGAAAAAGAAGTCCTAATGAAAGGAGTTAGTTTTCTTCTTATTATTATTGGTTTTTGAGATGGAGTTTTTCTCTTCTTGCCCAGGCTGGAGTGCAACGGCGTGATCTCAGCTCACCACAACCTCCGTCTCCCAGGTTCAAGTGATTCTCCTGCCTCAGCCTCCTGAGTAGCTGGGATTACAGACATGCGCCACCACGCCCAGCTAATTTTGTATTTTTAGTAGAGACGGGGTTTCTCCATGTTGGTCAGGCTGGTCTCGAATTCCCGACCTCAGGTGATCCGCCCGCCTCCGCCTCCCAAAGTGCTGGGATTACAGGAGTGAGCCACTGCAATCCAGAGGCACAGTATAAACTAAAGGCAACCTAATTGGAGGTACGAGGGGGAAAAGGATTTAAAGCAGCTAAAGAGATTGCTGAACAGTATTAAAGGTGAGTTAATAGTGAGTATACATTACTTTCACATGAGATAGGTCAACATCATTATCTTTTCCCACCAGGCCAAGTTTAGCTACACTTTTGCATATAAAGAGTAGGTCGAATCTGTATGTAACCAGTATTGGAGTTTTGTCAGGTGAGTGCAATGAAATAAAAGAGTGACAAAGGAGATTAATGTGTATACAGAGGAACCTCTATTTTTTCAGTAGTGTTACTTATCTAATAATTTTTTAAATTCATAATTAAATTAAGAAAATGTATCTTTACTCCATAACAAAACCCTCTTCTTATATAGCAAAAGGAATTTATATTAGTTAAACCCAATTATCTTCTCCCATATAGTCAATCTATAGTCAATTTTTTAGTTTTTACATATGTTTTATTTTTAAATTCTCAATTCAACATTATTGTCATTATTTTATTTATTAAATGTTTGTTTACATTGTATACATACTTTGTTACTCACAATTATTTTGTAATTCTAGTTCTTATGTTTTTACATCCTGTAGAAATTCCTTTAGTTTATTTCAATCCTTATTTTCTATAATTTCACTTAAATTGGCCCAAATATGTGTTTTCAAAAAGTTTTCCTGCATAGGATGTATTGGATGACTGAATCTGAAGATGAATGTCTTCATTAATTTTGGAAAATTTTAAGACTTTATCTCTTTAAATAATATCTCTTCATTATTTTCTCCCTAATGTTCTTCTGGAACTTATATACCTTTATCATTCTATAACCAATTATAAGATTTTTATCATTCTATTCTTCATCTTCTCTTTTATGTTGCCAATATATAGTGCCTTCTGTCTAACTTTTCCATAGAAATTTTAATTTTATTAGGTAATGCCCAATTTTATTTTCCAAACTATTTACACCAATTAAACTTCCATAAGAAACATAAGAGAATATACTTTCCTCATATATTGAGTAACACTTAGTATTGTATGATGTGTATTTTAAAATTTTGCCAATTTTTTGTATGTAAAATTATATGTCATTATAGTCATAATTCCAACTTTTGTGATTATTAATACAGTTTAGATATTTTACATTTATTAGTACTTATGCTTATTCACCTGTGAAATATCTGTTTATGTTTCTGGCCCCTTTCCTCCTCAATGATTTGTACTTTTCTTACAGAGGCATAGGAGTTTTTCTGGAGATGGTTACTTTGTTGAAAATATGCATTGCGTATAGTTCTCCTGGCTAATGGCTTGTATTTTTAAATTCTTCAAAAGGGTAAAACATACCGAGAAAGTGCAAAAACTATAATTATACACATTAATGCATTATCATAGCCAAACATCCAGTAACCACTTGAAATCTCATGAGGAGATACTCTGTTCCTACCGGGGAAAAGTAGCTCATCAGAAGCCATTTTCAAATGGTTTATAATGTATACTTCTGTGATTTAAGTTGCATTGTCTTTTCTGGAATCCTAGGGGTCTATGTTGTGATAATCCTTTCGGGATTCTTTGTAAATTTCACAATGTGCCTTTTCCCATGAAGACTAACTAATAAATACCATAGTGTTCACTAATTCCTATGTGCCAACCAGCAGGGTCCCTTAAACTGCAGCCTGAACTTGTAACAGAATGCTTTCTTTCTGTGGACCTCATTTAAAGCTGACTGCCGTTTGTGTAATGCAATATATTGATTGGTTGGAGCATTATCTCCAAGTGAGCAATATACTGGTTTCAGACTCTAAAAAGGCCTTTCTGGCCTTATGCTTCCTTTCTAGTTGTTGGAGTCACATGAGCTAAAAATGTGTTGTCTAATTTAGAGAGGATGTCCAGCATGTTACAGACCCCTAGATTGCCCAAGATTCTAGGGATTAGGCAAGTCCCTGATTTGTTTTAAGGTTTATCTGCCACCTTCTTGAACACATGTACTATAAAAAGGCCTCCAACATACCAGTCAACTCTTGTTTATACAACCTAATTAATGATGACATCAATGTACTGGATCAATGTCCTATTGTCTACTGTATACAGAGGACTATGATCCCTTTAGACTAATTACAGAGGATGAAAGGAGTCACATAAATTTATACTCTTGCCCATTTGAAGTGAATCAGAACTGCTTCTTATGGCCCTCTATGATAAGGATAGAATAGAACACATTTACAAGGGACATGAAGGACCTCTTCAAGGAGAACTACAAACCACTGCTCAAGGAAATAAAAGAGAATACAAACAAATGGAAGAACATTCCATGCTCATGGGTAGGAAGAATCAATATCATGAAAATGGCCATACTGCCCAAGGTAATTTACAGATTCAATGCCATCCCCATCAAGCTACCAATGACTTTCTTCACAGAATTGGAAAAAACTACTTCAAAGTTCATATGGAACCAAAAAAGAGCCCACATCGCCAAGTCAATCCTAAGCCAAAAGAACAAAGCTGGAGGCATCACACTACCTGACTTCAAACCATACTACAAGGCTACAGTAACCAAAACAGCATGGTACTGGTACCAAAACAGAGATATAGATCAATGGAACAGAACAGAGCCCTCAGAAATAACGCCACATATCTACAACTATCTGATCTTTGACAAACCTGAGAAAAACAAGCAATGGGGAAAGGATTCCCTATTTAATAAATGGTGCTGGGAGAACTGGCTAGCCATATGGAGAAAGCTGAAACTGGATCCCTTCCTTACACCTTATACAAAAATCAATTCAAGATGGATTAAAGACTTAAACATTAGACCTAAAACCATAAAAACCCTAGAAGAAAACCTAGGCATTACCATTCAGGACATAGGCATGGGCAAGGACTTCATGTCTAAAACACCAAAAGCAATGGCAACAAAAGCCAAAATTGACAAATGGGATCTCATTAAACTCAAGAGCTTCTGCACAGCAAAGGAAACTACCATCAGAGTGAACAGGCAACCTACAAAATGGGAGAAAATTTTTGCAACCTACTCATCTGACAAAGGGCTAATATCCAGAATCTACAATGAACTCAAACAAATTTACAAGAAAAAAACAAACAACCCCATCAAAAAGTGGGCGAAGGACATGAACAGACTTCTCAAAAGAAGACATTTATGCAGCCGAAAAACACATGAAAAAATGCTCACCATCACTGGCCATCAGAGAAATGCAAATCAAAACCACAATGAGATACCATCTCACACCAGTTAGAATGGCAATCATTAAAAAGTCAGGAAACAACAGGTGCTGGAGAGGATGTGGAGAAATAGGAACACCTTTACACTGTTGGTGGGGCTGTAAACTAGTTCAACCATTGTGGAAGTCAGTGTGGCGATTCCTCAGGGATCTAGAACTAGAAATTCCATTTGACCCAGCCATCCCATTACTGGGTATATACCCAAAGGACTATAAATCATGCTGCTATAAAGACACATGCACACGTATGTTTATTGCCGCATTATTCACAATAGCAAAGACTTGGAACCAAGCCAAATGTCCAACAATGATAGACTGGATTAAGAAAATGTGGCACATATACACCATGGAATACTATGCAGCCATAAAAAATGATGAGTTCATGTCCTTTGTAGGGACATGGATGAAATTGGAAATCATCATTCTCAGTAAACTATCACAAGAACAAAAAACCAAACACCTCATATTCTCACTCATAGGTGGGAATTGAACAATGAGAACACATGGACACAGGAAGGGGATCATCACACTCTGGGGACTGTTGTGGGGTGGGGGGAGGGGGAGGGATAGCATTAGGAGATATACCTAATGCTAGATGACGAGTTAGTGGGTGCAGTGCACCAGCATGGCACATGTATACATATGTAACTAACCTGCACATTGCGCACATGTACCCTAAAACCTAAAGTATAATAATAATAAATAAATAAAATAAAAAAGGAAAAAAAAAAGAATAGAACACATTTAGCAGACATATGACTGTAAACCACATAGTTCAGCCCATGTTAATTTGCTTTAGCAAAGATGCCACACCTAGGATAGGTGCAATTGGAATTCACTTGTTTGAGATTGAAGTAGTCCAGTATCATTCTATAAGATTAGTTTAGCTACTATATGGGTTTGCATAGTGAATTAAATGCATACCACCATCCCAGCATCCTTTAGGCCATTAGAGGTAGCAATCATCTCTGTCATTTTTCCAGATCAGATGTACCGTTTCTTCTGACTGATTGACTTACTAGGTGTGGAGGCAAAAATAAATGTGCCTGACAGGCCTCTAACTACAGGGAGCACATTTGACCAAGGACCTCAGCTGATATACTCTGAATCAATCAGCATATTTGTACCAAGGCCACACTTCCTACAGATTGCTGCCTGGCAAATGACTGAGTATAGTCGAGGTACTAATGCAGGCCTGTTCCAGATACACAATAGGCTACTTTGTAGGTCAACTTTGGCTTCAGGACTTCCAAACAGTTTTGCTGAAACTTCCTTAGAGTGCATAGCTAAAGAAAACAATTTTGCCAGCAATCCCAAATTAAAAAGATGTCTTATATTATCATACAAAATTGTAATATTGATTTTCAAATTTGAGTCTTTGATTCTTCTATAATTGTCTGTCTCTCTCTCCCTCTCCCTCACTTTCTCCCCTCCTCTCTTTGTGTACACTATCACATACATTTTTGTTCATTATTTTTCATAAGGTTAACTATTTACCCAGACATCATTGATCTGCATTTCTGCACTCTCAGATTTCCAAATATGACTGCATTATTTCTAGACTCAATTTACTATCATATTAATTTATCTGGGAATCATTACCACACTATCTTAATTGTAATTATTCTCAATAACTTATATCAAGTTCCCCTGCTTCGTTCTATTCCTTTCTATTTCTGGACTGTGCTGAAAATTTTTGGCCCTTGAATCTTACATATAATGTTAGAATAAGGTAGTTGTGCTTTACAACTTAGTTGGAACTATGATTGAAATTTATTGAATCTGCAGATAATTTTGTGATGAAATGTCATCTTTATGATTTAAAATGTTTCTATCAATGAACATAGTGGGTCTCTCCATTTCTTTAGGTCTTCTTTAACAATTTTCCAAAAAAGTATTTTTTTTAAATAAAGGTCTTGAAAAAACAATTATTTTGAGAAAACATATTCTTTACTACTGTTTGTAAATATTATGTTTGTTTCTAAATTTACCTTCACTGTTTGGTGCTACCACTAGAAATGCAATTGCATATGGTAAACTTACTTTATATCCAATTAAACAATAAATCATCTCAATTCTAACACTTTTATAACTACTTTAGGTTTTCTCTTTATTTAATGTCAACTTTTGTGTTAGATATCGGGAGTGCAAGTGCAGGATTGTTACATGAATATATTGTACCCATATGATGAGTATAGTACCCAATAGGTAGTTTTTCAACTCACGCCCCCCTTCCTCCCTGCTCTAAGAGTCTGCAGTGTCTATTTTTCCCATGTTTATGTCCACGTGTTCTGAATGTTTAGTTCCCACCTATTAGTGAGAACATGTTGCATTTGGCTTTCTATTCTTTTGTTAGTTTGCTTGAGATTATGGCCTCCAGCTGCATACATGTTGCTGCAAAGGACATGATTTCATTATTTTATGGCTGGATACTATTCCATGATATATAGGTACTACATTTTCTTTATCCAATCCACCATTGATGAACACCTAGGTAGATTCCATATCTTTGCTATTGTGAATAGTGTGGCAATTATCACACAAGTGCTGTGTCTTTTTGTTATAATGATCTACTTTCCTTTGGATATAAAACCACTAATGAGATGACTGAGTCCAATGGTAGTTCTGTTTTCATTTCTTTGAGAAATCTCCAAACTGCTTTCCACAATAGTTAAACTAATTTACATTTTCATCAACAGTGTGCAGGTGATCCTTTTTCTCCACAGCCATACCATCATCAGTTGTTTTTTGACTTTTTAATAATACTTATTTTGACTGGTGTGAGAAAGTATCTCACTGTGGTTTTCATTTGCATTTCTCAAATGATTAGTAATGTTGAGCATTTTTTTTTTTTTTTTTTTTTGCAATGGTCAATTCTTTTTTTTTTTTTTTTTTATCTTTTTTTATTATTATTATTATTATTATTATACTTTAGGTTTTATGGTACATGTGCGCAATGTGCAGGTAAGTTACATATGTATACATGTGCCATGCTAGTGCGCTGCACCCACCAACTCGTCATCTAGCATTAGGTATATCTCTCAATGCTATCCCTCCCCCCTCCCCCCACCCCACAACAGTCCCCGAAGTGTGATGTTCCCCTTCCTGTGTCCATGTGTTCTCATTGTTCAATTCCCACCTATGAGTGAGAATATGCGGTGTTTGGTTTTTTGTTCTTGCGATAGTTTACTGAGAATGATGATTTCCAATTTCATCCATGTCCCTACAAAGGACATGAACTCATCCTTTTTTATGGCTGCATAGTATTCCATGGTGTATATGTGCCACATTTTCTTAATCCAGTCTATCATTGTTGGACATTTGGCTTGGTTCCAAGTCTTTGCTATTGTGAATAATGCGGCAATAAACATACGTGTGCATGTGTCTTTATAGCAGCATGATTTATAGTCCTTTGGGTATATACCCAGTAATGGGATGGCTGGGTCGAATGGAATTTCTAGTTCTAGAGAGCATTTTTTAATGTGTATTGGCACCTTGTATGTCTTCTTCTGAGAAGTGTCTGTTTATGTCCTTTGCCCTCTTTTTAATGGGTTTATTTGTTTTTTGCTTGTTGTGTTAAATTCTTTATAGATTCTGGATATCAGACATTGTTAGATGCATAGTTTGTGACTATTTCCCCCATTCTGTAGGTTTTCTGTTTACTCTATTAATAGTTTCTTTTGCTGTGCAGAAGCTTTTAGTTTAATTTCGTCCCACATGTCAATATTTGTTTTTGTTGCAATTGCTTTTGGGGACTTGGCCATAATTCTCTGCCAAGGTCAATATCAAGAAGCATATTTCCTAGTTTTTCTTGTAGAAGTTTTACAGTTTGAGGTCTAATATTTCAATTTTAATCCATCTTGAGTTAATTTTTTTATGTGTTGAAAAGTAAAGGTCCAGTTTTAATCTTCTGCATATGGCTAGCCAGTTATCCCAGCACTATTTATTGAATATTGGGTCTTTTTTCCATTGCCAGTTTTTGTCAGTCTTGCAGAATATCAGATAGTTGTAAGTGTGCAGCTTTATATATGAGTTTTCTATTTTGTTCCATTGGTCTATGTGTCTGTTTTTGTATCAGTACCATGCTGTCTTGGTTTTATAATATAGTTTAAAGTCAGGTAGTGTGATAACTCCAGCCTCATTTTTCTTTTTTGCTTAGGATTTCTTTGGGTATTTGGGCTCTTATTTGGTTCCATATACATTTTAGAATAGGTTTTCCAATTATATGATGAACA
Organism: Pongo abelii; assembly: GCF_028885655.2. Lineage (NCBI taxonomy): Eukaryota > Metazoa > Chordata > Mammalia > Primates > Hominidae > Pongo > Pongo abelii. The sequence goes on from NC_072008.2 coordinate 134,056,963, forward strand.
ATATTGTTAGTTTTATAGGAAGAGCATTAAATCTGTAGATTGCTTTGGTCTGTATGGCCATGTTAACAATATTGATTCTTCCTATTCACAAGCATGGAATGCTTTTCCATTCGTTTATGTCATCTCCAGTGTTTTTCAACAATGTTTTGTTGTTCTCCTTGTAGAGGTCTTTCACCTCCTTGGTTAGCTGTATTCCTAGGAATTACATTTTCTTTGTGGATATTGTAAATGAGACTGGGTCCTTGATTTGGCTTTCAGCCTTGAAATTATTAGTGTGTAGAAATGCTACTGATTTTCGTACATTGATTTTGTATCCTGAAACCTCACTAAAATAATTCATCAGTTTCAGGAGCTTTTTGCCAGAGTCTTCAGGGTTTTCTAAGTATAGAATCAAATCATCAGTTAAGAGAGAAAACTTGACTTCCTCTTTTTATATTTGGATGCCTTTTTATCTCTTTCTCTTGATTGATTGCTCAGGCTAGGACTTCCAGTTGTTGAATAGGACTGGTGAGAGTGGGCATCCTTTCCTTGTTTCAGTTTTCAAGGGGAATGTTTTCAGCTTTTGTCCATTCAATATGGTGTTGGCTGTGGGTCTGTCATAGATTGCTCTTATTTTTTTGAAGTATGTTCCTTTGATGCCTAGTTTGTTGATGGTTTTATCATGAAGGGATGTTGGATTTTATCGAAAACTTTTTTGCACCTATTGATATGATCATAGGGTTTTGCTTTTAATTGTGTTTATGTGGTGAATCACATTTATTGATTTGCATATGTTGAACCAGCCTTGCATCCTAGAAATAAAACCTAGTCAATCATGGTGCATTAACTCTTTGATGTGCTGCTGGACTCAGTTTACTAGAATTTTGTTGAGGATTTTTGCATCTATGTTCATCAGGGTTATTGGCCTGAAAGTATTTTGTTGTTGCATTTCTACCAGATTTTGATATTAGGTTGATGCCGGCTTCGTGGAATTAGTAAGGGAGGAGCTCCACCTCCGTAATAGTATTTGATAGTTTTAGTAGAATTTCTACCTGTTCTTCTTTGTATGTTCAGTAGAATTCAGCTGTGAATCAATCTGGTCCCGGACTTTTCTGGTTGGTAGGTTTTTTATTACTGATTCCACTTCAGAGCTTGATATTGGTCTATCATGGTTTCAATCTCTTCCTGATTAAATCTTTGGAGAGTGTGTGTTTTCAGGGATTTATCCATTTACTCTAGATTTTCTACTTTGTATGCATAGAGTTTTTCATAGTACTCTCTGAAGATTTTTTGTAATGTCATTATCAGTTATAATATTATCTTTGTCATTTCTGATTGTACTTATTTCGATCTTCTATTTTTTTCTTCAATTAGCTAGCATTTTATCATATATTTTCATTGTTTCAAAGGAACACCTCTTGGTTTCAGTGCACTTTTGTAGAGATTTTTGAATCAGAATTTAATTCAGTTCTCTAATTTTAGTAATTTCTTTTCTTCCGTTAGGTTTGGAGTTTATTTGTTCTTTTTTTCTAGTTCCTGTAGGGGCAAAGTTAGATGATTAATTTGAGATTTTTCTAACTTCTTAATGAAGGCATTAAGCACCATAAACTTTCCTCTTACTACTGCTTTAGCTGCAAACCAGAAATTTTGGTAAGTTGTGTTTCTATTTTCATTAATCTGAAATAATTGTTTTTGATTTCTTCCTTAATTTCAATATTCACTCAGGAGTTATTAAGGAGAATGTTGTTTAATTTTCATGTATTAGTGTTGTGTTGAGAAATCTTCTTGCTATTGATTTCTATTTTTATTACACTGTGGTCTCAAAGTATGCTTGGTGTTAATATTTTGAATTTATTAAGACTTGCTTTATTGCTGAGCATGCAGTCAATTTTAGAATATGTTGTGTGTGCAGATGAGAAGAATATATATTCTGTTGTTGTGTGGAGTGTTCTGTAGATACCTATTGGATCCAATTGGTCAAGTGTTGAGTTTAACTGTTGAGGTAAGAGTTTCTTTGTTAGCTTCCTATCTCAATGATTTGTCTAAGGCTGTCAGTAGGATGTTGAAGTCTTCCACTATTATTGTGTGTCTGTCTAAGTTGGTGAAGAAGAACTTGTTTTATGAATCTGAATGATACAATGTAAGGTGCATATACACTTAAGATAGTTAAGTCTTGTTGGATTGTACCTTTTATCATTATGTAATGCCCTTCTTTGTCCTTGTTAATTTTTAATGGTTTAAAAATCATTTTTTTCTGATATAACAATAGCAACTCCTGCTCTTTTTTGTTTTCCTTTTGCATGGTAGGTCTTTCTCCATCCCTTTGCTTTGAACCTGTAGGTGCCATTATATGTGAGATGGGTCTCTTGAAGACAGCAGATGGGTGGATCTTGTAATTTTATCCAGTTTGCCACTCTATGTCTTTTAATGGGGCATTTATCTCATTTACATTAAAGATTGGTATTGATATGTGAGATTCTGAGTGTGTCATCATGTTGTTAGCTGGTTGTTATGTAGACTTGATTGTGTGATTGCTTAATAGTAGCTTTGGGCTATGTGCATAATTGTGTTTTGGGAGTAGAAGCTTTCATTCTTTCAATTTCGTGTTTAGCACTCCCTTAATGACCTCTTTATAAGCCTGGTCTAGTTGAAAAAAATTCCCTCAGCATTTCCTAGTCTGAGAAGGATTTTATTCCTCCTTTACTTTTGAAGCATATTTGGGTGGGATATTAAACTCTTGAATGGAATTTATTTTCTCTAAGGATGCTGAAAATAGGCCCCCGATCTCATCTAGCTAGTAAGGTTTCTACTGAGAGGTCTGCTGCTAACCTGATGAGGTTCCCTGTGTTTGTGACTTAAACTTTCTCTCTAGTTGCTTTCAAGATTTTTTTCTTTTGTGTCGAGATTTGTGAATCTTTTATTATATGACCTGAGATGGTCTTCTTACATAATATCTAGCTGGGGTTCTCTGTATTTCTTGGCTTTGCATGTTAAATTCTCTAGCAAAATTTGCATGGAGTATATCCTCAAATATATTTTTCAAGTTGTTTATTCTCCCTCCTACTTCATCAGGAATGCCAATGAGCCATAATCTCTTTACATAATCTTATAGATCTTCGAAGTTTTGTTCAGTTCTTAAAATACTTTTTTCTTTCATTTTTGTCTGACTGAGTTGATTTGAAGAACTAGTCTTCAAGGTCTCAGATTCCTTCCTCATCTTTGTCTATTCTGCTATTAATACTTCTGATTGTAAATATACAATGCTTACAGTAAATTTTTCACTCTAGAAGTTCAGTTTGCTTCTTTGTTAAAATGGCTATTTCATTTTTCAATTCTTATATCATTTTACTAGATTCCTTGCACTGGATTTCACCTTTCTCCTGAATCTCTATGAACATCCTTGCAATCCAGATTCTAAATTATATGTTGTCATTTCTGCCTGGTTAAGAACTATTGCAGGGAAGCTAGTGAACTTGTTTAAAAGTAAGGAGACATCTTGGATTTTTGAATTATCTGAGTTATTGTATTGGTTTTTCCTCAACTGGGAAGGTTGATGTTCATTTAACTGTGGTGTAAGTAGAGTATAGACAGTTGGCTTCATTTATGGATGTTTTCAGAGGGCCAAGCCTCTGTGCAGTGTCTTGATTTGTGGCTGAATTATTGCCCTTTGTTTCATAGGGGGATATATTAGCAAAATTTTTTTTTTGCTTTGTAATTTGGGTTGTGATATAGTAGATGGGGGTTAAGAGTAATGGCTGGTAAATGGGCTCTTAGCCATGTGGCTTTTTTGTATTTTCTTTAATTCATAGTTCTCTGTTGTGCAGTGAGAAGAAAGGTGACCCCTTCACCAGGTCCATTCCTGGGCCTTCGGCGAGCCCCCTCTAATCATTGGCACTGCATTGTTTCCTTTTTGTTGTTGTTGTTAGGTGTTCCAGCCGGTGAGGTTCCCTTGGGTAGAGGCCATGTCAGGGAGATAGGTCACACCCCTTCTGGACTGGTCTTGTGGAGGTTGTCATGCCCTCTTTCCACAGCAGCCCATGAACTTGTGCAGCTCACCCCTCTTAGTGCTCGGAGAATGCGGACTCCTCTTCCACTCAAGTGGTAGCCACAGACCTCAGTTCAGCACTCCTGAGCTGGGCACTGCAGCCCTCTAGTGAGCTCAGGCTTTTTGTTCCATCCACAACTTGGTGGGCAGAAGAGGCAGGGATCATGGTGGTGGCAATGGCAGAGAGACTGTCAGTTGTCTGTGGGAGCTCCACCCCAGAGAAACAAACAGCCATGGCTGATCAAAGTGATCATCCAGGAGTCGGGTGGCTGTGATGTAGGCCCAAGCCAGGGGGCCCTGCCTTGTGAAGAGCAGGTGAAGTAGAGTCTCCTGGAGAAGATAGTCTAGTCTTCTCTCTATAGGTCAGCTTCAGTATTATGAAGGTATGAGAAAAGCAATCAGGCTCTTTGTTCTCTCCCCAGCCAGCAGATAGCAAGAGCAGGTACCACAGAGGTGGCAGTAGCAGAAGGGCCTTCAGTGGCCCCTGGGAACTCTACCCCAGAGAAGTAAAGAGCCACTGCTGATCAAAATGATTGGCTGGGGGTGGGGCAGCTGCACTGTGGGTCCAAGCCAGAAGGCCATGTTTGGTGAGGAGCAGCAGGGGCAGGGGCTCATGAGGAAAACAGTAAGGCCACCTTTCTGTGTGAGAGTTATGGCATTTTGGAGGCACACAACAGTTCTGTAGTTCTTTGCTCCCTCCTCAGCCTGAGGGCAAAAAGGGTCGGGTGGGACCTTGACAGTGGCAATCACAGAAGGTATGCTAATTACATCTGGGAGCTCCATCCCAGGTATTTGCAGAGCTTCCACCAACTGGAGCACGCAGGTAGAGGTGGAGAGGCTGCACTGGGGGCCCAGGCCAGTCTGGAGTTTGTCTGCTCCTCAGCACTGTGGATGCAGACTCTATCCTTATGGCATGTGAGAGGGGCTGGCCTCCCTTGATGGCAGGGCTATAGCAGCTAACACTGGGGTTTTCAGGGATCCAAGGATCATGGAGCTTCATGTGTGCTTGAGGCAGATCTCTGTGTTAATCTGGAGGTATAGGGGGTCAGGAGGGATCTCTCCTGCCCCAGATTGCTAAGATCCATGGTAGAAGTGTGGATCCCCAAGAACTCTTGCTCACTCTCCTTTTCCCCATGGTAGGAAACCTCCCCTGGCTCCATGCCAATCCCAGTGGGAGGCTGTCCTGCCTCTCTTCTCTCTGCTCTCTGTAGGTTGCCACTGCTTCCTTAATTAATTCTAATGTAGCCTCCTGGGTGATCAACTTAAAGAGCCAGTGTTTACTCATCACTTTGGCATCTCTTTGTGAGAACAACACACTCTAGCTGATTCCAGTCAGCCATCTTGGTGCTTCTGACTTTAGGTGTTTTGAAGAATATTCTATAATTTCTGAGTAATGACAATTGCATTTATTCTTTCCTAATTATTACACTTTTCATTTCTTCTGTCTTCAATGATTTTATTAGTATGTCCATTTATTTTATCTTTATAAAGAACAAATTATTCTTTGTTTATCCTCCTTATCTTTCTGTGATAGCTCATTGATTTATCATGTCCTGCTTTTTACTTCCTAGTAATTTATCTGGGTTAATTCTGTTTGCTTTATTAAATTCCACAATTGGGTACTTAGCATATTTATATGCAGCATTTCTTTATTTACTAATAAACCATTTAAGTCTATACGATTCTTACTAATTTCAATTTTACCTGCATTCCAGTATCTTGATATCTAGTATTTTGTTATCATTCACTTTTTGTATGTAAATTCATTACAATTTCTTTTTTGTCTAATTCTATTTAAAACTGTTGTTTGATCTTTACATTATTTGAAAATTAACTTAATATTTAAGGTTTTTACAATCCGAATTTAAATTAATGTAAGGGTTATTTAGTTATTTAAGTTATTTAAATTATTAAGTAATGTAAGGGTAATTTAAGTATTTTTGTTAATTTTTAAGGTTTTATAGTCAGAATTTCTTCAGTTTCAACATAAAGATTCTAAGTTTAATTAATAGTTTTCTTTCTGAATAATGCAAATGTATTTAAATATTTTAAATTCAAACCAGTATTCATGATTTGTGGCTATGTTTCTAGAATGGAAGGTTTATTGTCTATTTTACTACTATAAATTTATACCAGCCAGGCGTGGTGGCTCACGCCTGTAATCCCAGTACAGCACTTTGGGAGGCCAAGGTGGGTGGATCACCTGAGGTCAGGAGTTTGAGACCCGCCTGGCCAACATGGCAAAACCCCGTCTCTACTAAAAATAACAAAAATTAGCCGGGCATGGTGGTAAGCGCCTGTAATCCCAGCAACTCGGGAAGCTGAGGCAGGATAATCACTTGAACCCAGGAGGTGGAGGTTGCAATGAGCCAAGATCACGCCATTGTACTCCAGCCTGGACAACAAGAGCGAAATTCTGTCTCAAATAAATAAATAAAAGCCATCAATATTTTTTAATTTACCCCCATTTTCAGCATTTTAAAATTTTATTATTTTTTCTAACATGTTGTCTTATTCTGGGGTTATTTCTATATGCCTTAAGTAAATCTTATAAGATTTTCTGTGCTAATAGTATGCTGACAGTAAGTACTTTTAGTTATTATTCAAAAATGTCTCTTATTTTATTACCATCTTTCTTGTAATGGTTTTCCTGGGTATATAATACTATATTGACAGTAGAGTTTTTCTAGCTCTTTTTGAAGGTGTTATTCCACTATCTTATTTGTTTGTGGTTTTGATTAGTTATCTGTAAACAGAAGTTTGCTGTTAAGCCAACTCTCTCAAATAAACATAAAAATGAAAAGAATTGACTTACAGTGACTATAGGCCTTGACAATTTTCATTGTTGTATTTAGGCTAGCAATGATGAGTAGATATGTGAAAAATATAATTTTTTAGATGAATGGTTTTATTTCATTCAGGCTGAAATTTATAATATAATAATTTCTTTTTTTTAATTTGTTACACCATTTCCTTCCAGCTGCATTACCTCTCATTCCATTCTTCTTCAAGTTGCATAAACTATGTAGTGTCTTTACTTTTGTACTTTTCTCCAAATGCTTATAATTATATAAAATCACATTTATTAATATATGTATTAACTTAATGAGAAGAAATATTTCTGTATGCATAATTTATTCAATGATTATTTTATTGATAACTATTGTTTCTAGTGTTTTATCCATAACAAAATGATGCTATATAGAGCCCTGAAATTAAAAATGATAAAAAAACAATAATTTAGAAATACTGATTCTTAATGCTGCAACGGGGAACAAGGACCCTGAGCTTAGAGAGCCTTAGAAAATGGTGATTTCTATGCCCAATTTTTTCTCCATTCTAATTAGCATTTTTGATCTCATAACAGCACAGCAAGAACCCTATTGCACTAACTAAACAACAAACCAGGTAAAAGGACTTGAACTCTAAGACTAGTGGAGGATTTCCAGTTCTGCTTCATTTCCTTCCTTTTCCCACACTTTTCCTCGTGATTTATTCTCCTGGGAACTGGGTCTATTAAAACCACCCAAGATCATAATTTAATTTAAAGATTCTTGAGATTCTACCAAATCAAGTTCCTCGGTATGAGCCCCAGGCACCGTTTGCTACAAATCCTCTATATGAACATAACCTCAACATATAACCCAAGATTTTCTTAGGAGAAAAAAACTTAACAGGCCCATAGGAAAGAAGAGAGTAATAGAGCAACCTAAAGATTCATGACATGACTCATATATTATGGTGCTACTAAGAATAAACTGAAACTTGAAATGGCAAAACTTTTATTGAACATCATGCTGAAGCCCAGAAGAAAATGCCATCTCCCACTGGTACTCCTGTAATCTGGCACTTCAAGATGTCTCCTCTGCTCAAGGATCTTTAAAAGCACCTTTTTTGAACCACAGATGTCCCATACTCCTTGAAGTCTGCAGAGGTGACCCACATCTGCTTGAAACTGCTCATAGAGGTCATGATGGATGCACCAATCCATGCAGAGAAGCATCTATCAGGAGAAGCCGTGATCTTGATGGGAGTACCTTTGGAAGCCAGCTGTTCCACTTCCTTCATGAGCCTTTCCTCCAGCCCAGGGAGGAGAGTGGTGCCCCCGGAGAGTACAATGTCTGCATAAAGTTTATTCTGGATGTCAGTGTCACACTTCATGATGCTGCTGGAGACCATTTTTGAGAGTCCCGGGCTGTCTATGCCCAGCTGGTCAGGTGCAAAAAGAACCTCGGGCACTTGGTACAGCTCATCCCCAAAGTGGATGACATGTCCATCTGGCAGTCTGTATGCTCCCAGGACCTTTCCCCGGCTCCTGCGTAGCTCTTTCTCTGGCTCCAAGGCGATGTAGCACAGCTTCTCTTTGATGTTATTTACCACGGCCTTGTTGAGTATGCAAGGGAAGTTAAACCCGCTAGCAAAGAGGAGCCGGGTGAGGTGCTCTGTGATGTCCCTCCCTGCCATACAGAGTTTGGTGACTGCATGAGGCAGGGAGTAACCCTCAAAGATGGGGACAGTGCAAGTGACCCCATCTCCACTGTCCACCACCAGGCCTGTGACACAGGCAGAGGCATAGAGCGCTGCCACTGCATGATTAGACAGGTAGAAACCAGGCACACTGAAGTTCTCAAACATCATTTCTGCTAGCTTTTCTCGAATTTCCCTAGGATTCAAAGAGGGCTCAGTCATAAGTACAGGCTGTTGGCTGGGTTTTACTCCAAGCCCCCACTCAAAGAGATATTTCCAGAGTTTCTCCATGTCATCCCATCCTGTTACCAGTCCGCGCTCAATGGGGTAGTGCAAATGTAGGTTCTCATACTTGTACAGGGCTTCTTGCCCCACGAAGTACTTCTGATTAAGTCTTGCTAAAGGCATGTTGAATTTACAATGTCCCAAGACGGAGCTGATGACATGGCGGGGTCCAATCTCTCCAGACAGGCCTGCTTTGCAGAGTCCTGAACCATTGTCAAAAATTACAGCAGGAACATCTAATGCATGTGGATTAAACATGTCTGTAATATGCTCTCCTGGACTTCCCCCAAATAAAGAAAGAACACTTACGTCACTCTCTGAGATGACAGGCACCTTTAGAATTTTTTAAACTTCAGGGTTCTGAAGTTCTCAAGTTGTCACCCATGTAGAGCTAGAAGGCTACCTTCAGTCCACCAGGACACCCCATCCTCAACCTCTGAATCTTGTCTCCATTCTGTAGGCTCAGGGCCTGCTGAGGCAACATGAGGGGGGATTGCCCTCTATGTCACAATCCAGCCAAGGCAACAATTGTCCTCAGTGAGCATCAGAGGGGCGGGGTGGGGCCTCTGAGCCAATAGTACTCCCTACTTGGTCAGATACAAAGCCAAGGAAAGCAAATCATACCTACAGAGGTATGAAAAACACTATTCTACATGCTTTTGCTTGGAATTATGTTTTCATTTTTTTAGATATATATTTGAGAATAGAATTGCTGAGTTATATGACAACTGTATGTTAAATCATTTGATTTTAATTTCTGTAAGTTCTTTGTTCCAAAGTGGCTGTGACATTTTACATTCCCACAGTCACCGTAGGAATGCTCCTACTTCTCCACATGCTTCTAAATTCTATTATCTGACTTTATGATTCTAGGCATTCTAGTGTGTGTGAAATGTTATCTTATTGACAACATTGATTTACAGCTTTAAGTATCAATGTTGAGAATCTTTATTATGTGCTTATTGGCCATTCTAATACCTTCTTGGGAGAAATGTCTATGCAGAACCTTTGCTCCTTTTTTATTAGATTGTTTTTCGATTATTCCATTCTAACTGTTCTTTACACATTCAAGAGTCTAGTGTTTATCCGATACATCATGTGCATATATGTTCTTTTATTCTTGTATTGTCTTTTCACTTTTTTGTTAGTGTTCTTGAAATTACAAAACTTTTAAATTTTAAAGTAGTCCAGTTTTTCTGTTATCATTTGTTGTTCATATTTTGTGTCATATGTAAGCATTCATTATAAAATTTAAGATTCTTAAATTTATCTTTTTGTTTTCTTGTAAGAATTTTAAACTTTTAACTATTACATTTAGTTTTTGTTAATTTTGAGTTTATTTTTATTTATGGTGTGCATTAAGTTTTCAACTTCATTCTTTTGAATATGGTTCTATCTGGCTGTTCTAGCACCATTTGTTGAACAGGATAATTTTTGCCCCATAGAATGACTAGTACCTTTTTCAAGCAACAATTGACCATAGACAGACACCTGGGTTTATTTCTGGACTCACTGTTCTATTCCATTGATCTATGTCTGTCATCATGCTGGTAGCACACTGCATTGATTTCTGTCACTCTGTGATAAATTTTGTAGTTAAGAAGTTTGAGTACTTCTTTGTTCTTCCTTTTCAAGATTGTTTTGGCCATTTTGGGTCCTTTGCAATTCAATATGCATTTCAGGATCAACTTTCCAATTCCTACGCAAATGTCGTATGGAATTTGGTAGAGATTGCCTTGAATCATTAGATCAATTTAAGGAATATTACCATCTTAATAACATCAACTCTTCCAACCCATGAACATGTGATTTTATTTTGCCATTCACTTGCATATTATTTTAGTTTCTTCATGGAATATTGTCATTTTTGGAGTAAAACTTTTATACCAGTTTTGTCAAATTTTTATTTCCAAGTATTTTATTTTTCTTTTATAACTGGAGTTTTTTTGTTTTGTTTTGTTTTTGTTTGTTTTGTTTTGTTTCTTGTGACGGAGTTTCACTCTTGTTACCCAGGCTGGAGTGCAATGGCTCTATCTTGGCTCACCACAACCTCCGCCTACCGGGTTCAAGCAATTCTCCTGCCTCAGCCTCCCGAGTAGCTGGGATTACAGGCGTGTGCCACCACGCCCAGCTAATTTTGTATTTTTAGTAGAGACAGGGTTTCCCATGTTGGTCAGGCTGGTCTTGAACTCCCGACCTCAGGTGATCCACCTACCTAATTTTATCTTTGATTCAGAGGGATACATGTGCTTATTTGTTACATAGGTATTGCATGTATAATGGTGGGAGTTGGGATTCTAGAGTACCCATTAACCAAATATTGGACATTGTATTCAATAGGTTGTATTTTATCTTTCACTCTTCTCCCACTGTCGTCCCTTTGGAGTCCCCAGAATATATTTTGCCCATCGTTATGTCCATGTGTATCATTTGTTTATCTTCTACTTATAAGCGAGAGCATCTGTATTTGATATTCTGCTTCTTTGTTAGTTTACTTAGGATAATGGCCTTCAGCTCCATCCATGTTACTGCAAGAGACATGACTTCATTCTACCGTATGGCTGCATATTATTCCATTGTGTATATATACCACATTTTCTTTATCCAACCGTTTGTAGACTCTTAGGTTGGTTCCATCACTTTGCTATGGTAAATAGTGCAGTGATAAACATACAAGTGCAGATGTCTTTTTTATATAATGCATTCTTTTCCTTTGCTTAGATACCCAGTTGCAGGATTGTTGGATCAAATGGTAGTTCTATGTTTAGTTCTTTGAGATATCTACATACTGTTTTTCATAGTGGTCGAAGCAGCTTACATTCCCACTAGTGGTGTATGAACATTCCCTTTTCTCCAGATCCATGACAACATATGTTGTTTTCTGACTTTTTTTAACAATAGATATTCTTACTGGTGTAAGATGGTATCTATGTGGGGTTTTAATTTGTGTTTCTCTGATGATTAGTGATGTTCAGCATTTTCACGTGTTTGTTGGAAGCTTGTATGTCTTCTTTTGAGAAGCATCTATTCATGTTCTTTGCCCACATTTTAATGGGGTTATTTGTTTTTTTTTCTTTTTGATTTGTTTAAGCTTCTTACAGATTCTGGATATTAGCCTTTCGTCGGATGCATAGTTTACAAATATTTTCTCCCATTCTATCGGTTGTCTGTTTCTCTTGTTGATTATTTCTTTTCCTGTGCATGTTTAGTTTGATCAAGTCTCATTTATCTACTGTTGTTTTTGTTGAGTTTGCTTTGTGGGTATTTGTCATAAATTGTTTGCCAAGGCTGATGTTCAGAAGAGTGTTTTCTGTTTCCTCTGGAATTTTTACAGGTTTAGGTCTGTAATCCATCCTGAGTTAATTTTTCTATATGGTGAGAGATAATGCATTTAGTCTCTTTTTCTTTCTGTACAGCCCCACTAGTTGTAAACTGATTGCTCTACTGATTTTGAATATTGCCTTTAAAGTGATAGTTCCTGAAGTCAGTTTTTGTGATGTGCTATGATCCCAGGGTATCTAGTCATAGCTGTTTCTTTTCAGCTTTCTCCAGTAAACTACCCAACCTAAGGTTTATCCTACAGCTTCATAAATTTACCAATATTTTCCCAATTACTCTTCACCAAAACATCAAGTGGTTTTTTTGTTTTGTTTTGTTTTTTGATTTTTTTGAAAGTGCCCTGTGGCTTGAACTTTTTCACATTGTGTTTTGAATAAAGTAAGTTCCCTTTTCAAGGAGTTAGGAGCTATCCATTTTCCAGACTGCTTCTCCTTTCCGGTATAACTAGTAACACAGGCTCTGAAATTGGGGTTTAAAAAATGGCATGGCTCTCTTTGAATGACCCTTCTGCTATAGGAGCTGAGCATTCAGTATGTGGGGAGAGTGGCCTCAAGCATTCTTAGCTTGCTGTGTCTGGTGTGCCACTGCTACCATATGAGCCAGGACGTGGGTTATCATCACCCAAGTATTCTCAGTGGTACTGTGCCATGGTTGAGCCTCTGTGCCACTGTGTGGACTCAGTAGAAAAGAAGAGAGCCCACATCTCCTAGTCAGCCACATTCACTAACAGTCATAGAAAGAGGTAGCTGGGGGCAGTATAAGAAATGCTCTTCCCCTTCTAGGAAGATAGTACTCTATCTGAACGCTCTGAAAAAAAGAGAGTTCTGTATTCTTGGTTGAAGTAGTCTGAAGTTTCTCTCTCACTGAGTTGGAAAGGGGAGGAAGGGACTAAGTCTCAGTTCAGATGCCACAAACTCTCATTGCTATTTCCAAATTTCAGTAGATTTTCTTGAATAAATGTTTCATTTGCAGCATGTCTTTAGGACCATTTCCATTGACATTGAATAGCTGTTTTTCCGCTTCAAAAAATTTTGCAGTTTTTCTTGAAGAATTTTTACTCTGTCATTCTATAAGTCCATTCATACAAATCAGAGCTGCAAAGTGACATGAACTGGTTCTATCACACCACTATCTGTAAATATGTTCCTCATTTCTTTGTTCGGTAATATGTTTTTATTTCCCCCTCTCTGTTCTATTTTTTTTTTTTTTTTTTTTTTGGTAGCTGAGTTGTCTACAATAATTTGTGAAGCTATACTTTTTAAATAGTTTTTCCAGCTTTATATTCATTAGCTATTTGCATTTGTGGATTTGTCTCATTCATCAGTTCTAGAAAGCTCTTCATTTCCCTCAGTGTTATTCTTTCCTATTATCTCTTGCCTTTATAGTATTCATATAAGCCACATTTTAAACTCTATTTCAATCCTTATTTTAACTTAATTTCTAGATGTTGCAGCCTCATTTTATGCCACTTCCTGAATAATTTTTATCTTTAGGTTCACTAATGTTCTGTATAGCAGTGTCAATTTACATTTGACACATCTACTGGATATAGAATATTATTTTATTTGTAATATCAATAATCTCATTTCTAATTTCTAGAAGTTTGTCTTATCCTTTTCTAAATACGTTTCATTATGTTTAATGGTCAGATGTCCCTTTGTAATATATTTAAATGGTAACTTAATTTACTTAATTACAATATAATTTTATTTCGTATACTGTAAAGTATAATTAAAAACATTTTGGCTAGGTGCAGTGGCTCACACCTGTAATCTCAGCACTTTGGGAGGCCTAGGCAGGCAGATCACCTGAGGTCAGGAGTTCGAGACCAGCCTGGCCAACATGGTGAAACCCTGTCTCTACTAAAAATAGCTGGGTGTGGTGGCACATGCCTGTAATCTCAGCTACTTAGGGGACTGAGACAGGAGAATCCCTTGAATCCAGGAGGCGGAGGTTGCAGTGAGCCGAGATGGCGTCACTGCACTCCAGCCTGGGCAACAAGAGCGAAACTCTGTCTCGAAAACAAACAAACAAACAAACAAACAAAACTTCAGTGTTTTCAGGTCTAATACTGGGATTTGTCTTGTGTTCTGTATCTAGCTGACTGCAGCTTATACACATTAGATTTCTTTTGAGACAAAGTCTTGCTCTGTTGCCCAGGCTGGAGTCCAGTGGCACACTCATGGCTCACTATAGCCTTGACCTCCTGGGCTCAAGCAATCCTCTCACTTCAGCAACCACAGGCACATGCCATCATGCCTGGCTAATTTTTTTATTTTTATTTTTATTTCTTCGCTTTTGTAGAGACAGGATTTCCCAGTGTTACCCAAGCTGTTCTCAAACTCCTAGGCTCAAGCGATCCTCCCACCCCAGCCTTCCAAAGTGCTGCGATTACAGGCATGAGTCACTACACCCAACCAAGACTAGATTATTAATGTTTTATTAATATTTTCATTATGAAATAATGTTCTTGCTTGTTATGGTTTGAAAGTCTATGTCTCTCCAAAATTCATGTTGAAATTGAATCCTCAATGCAAGTCTGTAGTATGGAGAGGTGGAGTTTTTGGAAGTGATTAGGTCATGAGGATGAATCCCTCATGAATGGGATTAGTACCCCTATAAAAGGCCTTGAGGGAGTCTCTTAGTCCTCTTCACCCCTTTCCCCTTGTGCCATGTGAGAACACAGCAACAAGGTGCCATCTATGATGCAGAGAACAAGCCTTCATCACTGAATCTGCTGGCTTCTTGAAATTTCCAGACTCCAGAACAATGAGAAATAAATGTCTAATTATTTATGAATTACCCATTCTGAGGTATTCTGTTAAAGCAGACCAAACAGACTAAGCCACCCATCATCTGTAGAAATTAATTTAATTCTGTATTTAAAGTGAATTCTATTAGAGAAAATTTGCTTTTGCTCTTGATATTGCAAAACTGGAACCATTTTAATTTAAAATTTTTTACTCAGTGTTTTACAAATCATACAGGTACATCAAATACTATTCTCAAACCACATTAAGAAAGTGTGAGATATGTTTAAGAATTCTCAGGAGAAGCTTTATCTCTTACTCACTGTATATGACTCTTTCTTTGAAGGTCTGATTTTTATGTGTTGGATTCAAATGTTCATCTTTCACCATATTTGTGTTTTCTATTTTCCTCGTTTCTGTGTATATTACCAAAGACTTAGGCCACCAAAATATAGCAAGATTCATTGCAAAAACATCATATCTAACTCTCTACCACTCTGGATCAAAGTTTTATTTTTACAGGCTTTTGGGGAATTTCCTTTCTTCAAGGACAGTCATAAATGGAAATATTAATACATTTTATATGGCATTTTCAATGTCCTATAGAAAATTAAATACATTATTTATTAAATATTACCCTTATGCTTTCAAATTTATATTAACCTCCATTTCAAATAAAGGTTTTTTACTTTGTTCTCACAATAAATTGAAAGCTAATAACCTTTTAATATATGCATTATGAACTCAAGGAACTCACTCTGTAGTGTCTACAGTGTCTCCAGGTAATTTCATAAGCCTTTCAGTGTTCATTATTGACTTATGATAGTAATTTATCTCAGTTTCTTGTCTAAATATAAAATAATCTTACAGCTATGATACTCAGATATTATGCCATTCAGCAGGAGATTTAAAATGCTCTTGCAAGTTTTTAACTTTAAATGAAGTAAGTTTCTAGGAATGTTTCCAAAAAATGGATGTCAGAAAGAGTATTTATTTGATTTGATTTAATCAAGCCAACATCTCCCAAAGTAAAGAAAGGGCATAATTTCTAACTAATATTAGACTTTCAAATATTCCCATCAAATTATTGTTTCATGGGAATTCTCCAAGTGAATAATTTGTATAAATTGAATAAGACATTATTTAATAAAATTGCTGAATCTCAATATAAACACCATGCTCTGTGGTATCTTTAACTTGCTCTGTTCCTACTCCCTCTCCTCACCTCTAGATCCACACTTGTACCAGCAGATGACAATCACAGTAAAAGTTAGGAAACTGGTAGCACTTGGAGAGGGCAGATTTGGGTTAAAAGACTTATTTCCAAAAAAAAAAAGAAAGAAAGAAATATCATTATTACAATTGTCTATGGTATCCTGGGAGACTCACTGTGCAATATTGTCTTTATTTTATCTAAGTCATAGCTTTCCCAGAGTGAACTGATTTTTCCATAATGCATTATTGAAAAAAATCAGAGGCAATTGTTGAACATCCCTGGTTCCTGAGATGATGGATAACAGCTGTGACAGACAGGATGGAATAGAAGGCTCCACTGATCATCCCCCCCTGCAAAAACACAAATTTAACAACTATCTACACACAGAAAATAAACCAAAAACCTTCATAAAAACCAAAAACCAGGTGAGCACTCAGAGCACCTGATTGTAACTTCCTATTGCTGAAAGAGACACTAAAGAGGTAGAAAAAATAGTCTCGAACCACTGGCACACCCTTCCCCCACCCCACAGAAGCAAGAGCTTGGAAAGAATCTCAGAGCTTGAAGACTAGCTTTCAGAAACAAGACAGGCAGACAAGAATAAAGAAAAAAGAACAAAAAGGAATAAGCAAAACCTCTGAGAAACATGGGATTATGTAAAAGACTGAACCTACGACTGATTAGGGTACCTGAAAAAGATGGGGAGAATGGAATCCAGTTGAAAAACATACTTCAGGATATCATCCAGCAGAACATCCCCAATCTAGCAAGACAGGCCAACATTCAAACTCAGGAAATCCAGAGAATGCCAGTAAGATACTCCATGAAAAGATCAACCCCAAGACAGTAAGATACTCCATGAAAAGATCAACCCCAAGACAGTAAGATACTCCATGAAAAGATCAACCCCAAGACAATCATCAGATTCTCTAAGGTCAAAATGAAAGAAAAAAGTTTAAGGGCAGCCACAGAGACAGGCCATGTCACCTACAAATGGAAGCCCATCAGACTAACAGTGGACAGCTCAGTGGAAACCCTATATGCCAGAAGAGATCGGGGGTCAATATTCAACATTGCTGAAGAAAAGAATTTCCAACCCAGAATTTCATATCTGGCCAAACTAAGCTTTGTAAGTGAAGGAGAAATAAGATCCTTTTCAGACAAGCAAATGCTGAGGGAATTCATCACCACCAAGCCTGCCTTGCAGGGGCTTCTGAAGGAAGCACAGAATATGGAAATGAAAAACTGTTACCAGCCACTACAAAAACACACTGAAGTGCACATGTCAGTGACACTATGAAGCAATAACATAAACAAGTCTGCAGAATAACAAGCTAGCATTATGATGACAGAATCAAATTCACACACAACAAAACTAACCATAAATCTAAAAGGGCTAAATGCCTTAATTAGAAGACACAGAATGGCCAGCTGGATAAAGAGTCAAAACCCATCAGCATGCTATCTTCAAGAGACCCATCTCATGTGCAAAGACACACATAGGCTCAAAATAAAGAGATGGAGGAAAATTTACCAAGCAAATGGAAAACAAAAAAGCAGAGATCACAATCCTAGTTTCTGACAAAACAGACTTTAAAACAACAAAGATGAAAAAAAAGACAGGTTATTATATAACAGTAAAGGGTTCAAGTCAACAAGAAGAGCTAACTATCCTTACTATAAATGCACCCAATACAGGAGAACCCAGATTCATAAAGCAAGTGCTTAGAGACCTACAAAGAGACTTAGACTTGCACACAATAATAGCGGAGACTTAACACCCCACTGAAAATATTAGATAATTGAGACAGAAATTTAACTAAAATATTCAGGACTTGAACTCAGCTCTCGATCAAACAACTTCGCAGATATCTCCATAACTTTCCACCCCAAAACAACAGGTTATACATTATTCTCATCACCACAAGGGACTTACTCTCAAGTTGGTCACTTAATCAGAAGAACTGAAATAATAACGAACACTCTCCCAGACCACAGCACAATCAAATTAAAACCCAACAATAAGAAACTCACTCAAAATCACAAAACTAAATGAAAATTGAACAATTTCCTCCTGAATGACTCCTTAGTACGTACTGAAATTAAGGCAGAAATTAAGAAGTTCTTCGAGACTAATGAGAACAAAGAGACAACGTACCAGAATCTCTGACATACAACTAAAGGAGTGTTAAGAAGGAAATGTATTGCACTAAATGCCCACATCAAAAAGCTAGAAAGACCTCAAATTAAAAACCTAACATCACAACTAAAAGAACTAGAGATCCAAGAACAAGCAAACCCCAAAGCTAGCCGAAGACATGAAATAACAAAGATCAGAACGGAACTAAAGGAGATAGAGATATGAAAAAACTCTTCCAAAAATTAACGAACCCAGGAGTTGTTTTTTAAAAAAAAATAAATAAAATAGAGAGGTCACTAGATAGACTAATAAAGAAGAAAAGAGAGAAGAATCAAATAGATCGACACAATCAGAAATGATAAGGGGGATAGCATCACTGATCCCACAGAAACAAAAATAACCATCAAATAACACTATAAACACCTCTATGCACATAAACCAGAAAATCTAGAAGAAATGGATAAATTCTTGGACACATACACCCTCCAAAGCCTGAACCAGGAAAAAATTGAAACTCTGAATTGACCAAGAAAGAATTCTGAATTTGAGGCAGTAATAAATAGCCTACCAACCAAAAAAAGCCCATGACCAGACAGATTTACAGCTGAATTCTACCAGAGGTGCAAAGAAGAGCTGGTACCATTTCTTCTGAAACTATTCCAAAAAAAAAAAATTGAAAAGGAGGACCTCCTCCTTAACTCATTTTATGAGACTAGCATCATCTTGATACCAAAACCTGGCAGAGACACAACAAAATGTAAACTTCAGGCCAATATCCCTGATGAACATTGATGCAAAAATCCTCAAATACTGGTAAACTGAATCCAGCAGCACATCAAAAAGCTTATCTACTATGATCAAGTTGGCTTCATCTCTTGGATGAAAGGTTGGTTCAACTTATGCAAATCGATGAATGTAATTCATCACATAAACAGAATTAGACCCAAAAGAAGATTATCTCAATAGATGCAGAAAAGGTTTTGATAAAATTCAACATCCCTTCATGTTAAAAATTCTCAATAAACTAGGTATTGAAGGAACATACCACAAAATAATGAAGAGCTATATATGGCAAACCCACAGCTAATATTATATTGAATGGACAAAATCTACAAGCATTCCCCTTGAAAACTGGCAGAAGACAAGAATGTCCTCTCTCTCTACTCTACTCAACATAGTATTGGAAGTTCTCGCCAGGGCAACCAGGCAAGATAAAGAAATAAAGGTATTTGAATAGGAAGAGAGAAAGTCAAATTATCTTTGCTTGCAGATGACGTGATCCTATATTTAAAAAACCCCATCATCTCAGCCCAAAAGCTTCTTAAGCAGATAAGCATCTTCAGCAAAGTCTCAGGATACAAAATCAATATGCAAAAATGCTAGCATTCCTATACCTCAAGAACAGGCAAGCAGAGAGACAAGTTATGAATAAACTTCCATTTACAATTGCTACAAAGAAAATAAAATGCCTAGGAATACAGCTAACAAGGGAAGTGAAGACCACTTCAAGAAGAACTTCAAATGACCGCTCAAGGAAATCAGAGAGGACACAAACAAATGAAGAAACATTCCATGCTCATGGCTAGGAAGAATAAATGTCATGAAAATGGCCATACTGTCCAAAGTAATTTATAGATTCAATGCTATTCCTATTAAACTACAATTGACATTCTTCACAGAATTAGGAAAAAAAAACTATTTTAAAATTTATGTGGAACCAAAAAAGAGCGGGGATAGCCAAGACAATTCTAAGCGAAAAAACAATGCGGGAGGCATCTTGCCACCTGAATTCCAACTATACTTCAAGGCTACAGTAACCAAAACAGAATGGTACTGGTACAAAATCAGACACATAGATCAATAAAACAGAATAGAGAACCTGGAAGTAAGACTGCATATCTACAATCATTTGATCTTTAACAAACCTGATGAAAACAAGCAATGGTGAAAGGATTCCCTACTTAATAAGTGGTGCTGGGAGAACTGGCTAGTCATATGCAGAAAATTGCAACTGGACCCCTTCCTTACACCTTATATAAAAATTTGCTCAAGATGGATTAAAGATTTAAATGTAAAACCTGCAACTATAAAAACCCTAGAAGAAAACATAGGCAATACCCTTCAGGACATAGGAATGGGCAAAAATTTCATAATGAAAACTCCAAAAGCAATTGCAACAAAAGCAAAATTTGACAAATGGGATCTAATTAAACTAAAGAGCTTCTGCACCGCAAAATAAACTATCATCAGAGTGAACAGACAGCCTAAAAATGGAAGAAAATTTTTGCAGTCTATCCAACTGACAAAGTCTAATATCCAGAGTCTACAAGGAACTTAAACAAATTTACAATAAAAACATATAACCCCATTAAAAAGTGGGCAAAGAACATGAATACACACTTCTCAAGGGAAGACATTCATGCAGCCAACAAACATATAAAAAAAAAAACCTCAACATCACTGGTTATTAGAGAAATGCAAATCAAAAGTACAATGAGAAACCATCTGACACCAGTGAGAATTATAATTATTAAAAAGGTCAAAAAACAACAGATGCTGGTGAGGTTGCAGAGAAAAGGGAGCACTTTTCCACTCTTGGTGGGAGTGTGAATTAGTTCAACCATTGTTGAAGACAGTGTGTCAATTCCTCACATATTTAGAGGCAGAAATACCATTAGACCCAGACATCCCATTTCAGGGTATATGCCCAAAGGACTGTAAGTCATTCTATTATAAAGATATATGCAAGCATATGCTCATTACAGTATATTCACAGTAGCAATGACATGGAATCAACCCAAATGCCCATTAATGATAGACTGGATAAAGAAAATGTGGTACATATACACCATGCAATGCTATGCAGCCATTAAAGAGAATGAGATTATTTCTTTTGTAGGGACATGGATGGAGCTGGAAGCTGTTATCCTTAGCAAACTATGCAGGAACAGAAAAGCAAACACCACATATTCTCATTTATAAGTGGGAGCTAACTGATGAGAACACATGGACACACGGTGGGGAACAACACACACTGGGGCCTGTTAGGGGTGGTGGGGAGAGGGAGAGCGTCAGGAAGAATAGCTAATGCATGCTTGGCTTCATACCTAGGTGATGGGTTCATAGATGCAGCAAACCATCATGGCACACATTTACCCATGTAACAAACCTGCACATCCTGCACATGTACCCCAGAACTTAAAATAAAAGATGAAAAAAAAAAGAAAATCTAAAACCTAAACAGACCAATAACAAGTAAAGAGATCAAAGTCATAATAAGAAGTCTGCCTGTAAATAAATGCCCGAAACCCAATGGCTTCACTGCTGAATTCTACCAAACATTTAAAGAAGAACTAATACCTGTCCTACTCAGACACTTATAAAAATAGAGCAGAGGGAACATTTCCAAACTCATTATAGGAGGCCAGTATTACCACGAAACCAAAATCAGGCAAACACACATCAAAAAAAGCAACTGCATACCAATATTTCTAATCCATGCTGACGCAAAAATCCTCAAGCAAATACTAGCATACTGAATTCAGCAGTACATTAGAAAGATCATTCATTGTGAACAAGTGGGATTTATGCCTGGGATGCAAGCATAGTTCAACATATGCAAATCAATCAGTATGATACATCATATCAACAGGATGTAGGATATGAACCATATGATCATTTTAATTGATGCTCATAAAGCATTTGATAAAATTCAACATCCTTTTATGGTCAAAACCCTCAAAAAACTAGGGATAGAAGAAACATATCTCAACATAGAAAAAGCCATGTATGGCAGACTCACAGGTAGTATCGTACTGAATGGGGGAAAACTGAAAACCTTTTCTCTAAGATCTGGAACATGACAAAGATGCCCACTTTCACCACTGTTATTCAACACAGTACCAGAAGCCCTAGCTAGAGTAATTAGACAAGAGAACAAAATAAAAGGCATTCAAATTTGAATGGAAGAAGTCAAATAATAAAATACCTAGGAATTAACTTAACCAAGGAAATGAAACATCTCTGCAACAAAAACTATAAAACATTGATACAATAAATTTAAGATGACATGAAAATATGGAAAGTTATTTCATGTTCTTGTATGGGGTTAGTCAATATTTTTAAATGACCATACTACCCAAAGAAATCTACAAACTCAGTGCAATCACTATCAAAATTCCAATGACATTCCTTTTAGCAATAGAAAAATAATCCTAAAATTTATATGGAACCACTAAAGACCCAGAATAGTAAAAGCTCCAAAGCAAAAAGAACAAAACTGGAAGAATCACATTACCTAAATTTAAATTATGCTACAGAGCTTTAGTAACCGAAACAGCATTGTACTGGCATAAAAACAGACACCTAGACCAATGGAACAGAATAGATAACCCAGAATGTTATTCACACACCTACAGTGAACTCATTTTTGACAAAGGTACCAAGAACATACACTGAGGAAAAAATAGTCTCTTCAATAGATGGTACTGGGAAAACTGGATATCCATATGCAAAAGAATAAAACTAGACCCCTATCTCTCACCACATACAAAAATAAAATAAAAATGTTTAAAGAGTTAAGTCTTAGACTTCAAACTGTGAAACTACTACAAGCAGACATTGGGGAAAATCTCCAGGACATTGTTCTGGGCAAAAATTTCTTAAGCGATACACTACAAGCACAGCTAGGCAAAAGATAAATTGGACAAATGGGATAATATCAAGTTAAAAAGCTTCTGCACAGCAAAGGAAGCAGTCAAGAAAGTGAGGAGACAACCCACAGAATGGGAGAAAATATTTGAAAACTACCCATGTGACAAAAGGTTAATAGCCAGAAAACATTAGGAGCTCAAACAACTCCATAGGAAAAAAATCTAAAAATCTGATTAAAAAATGGGCCAAATATTTGAGTAGACATTTCTCAGAAGAAGACATACAAATGGCAAACAAGCATATAAAAAGATGCTCAACATTATTGATCATCAGAGAAATGCAAATCAAAACTACAGTGAGATATCTCACTGTAGTTACAATGGCTTACATCCAAAACACAGGTGATAACAAATGCTGGCAAGGATGTGGAGAAAAGAAAGGAAACCCTTGTACACTGTTGGTGGATATGTAAATTAGTAAAAACACTATGTAGAACATTCTGGAGGTTTCTACAATGCCTAAAAATATAGCTACCATTTGCTTCAGCAATTCCACTGTTGGGTATACACCCCTAAAAAAGAAAAATATTGTGTCAAAGAGATTATCTGTACTCCCAGATCTGTTCCATCACTGTTTACAGTACTTAATATTTGGAAGCAACTGTCTATTAACAGATGAATGAATAAAGAAAATGTGGTACATATACACAATGAGGTACTATTCAACCGTAACAAAGAATGAGATCTTGTTATTTGCAATAACATGGATGAATCTGGAAATCATTATGTCAAGTGAAATAAGCCAGGCACAGAACGACAAACATCACATATTCTCACTTATCTATGGGCTCTAAACATCAAAAACAATTGAACTAATGGACATAGAGAGTAGAACAATGGTTACCAGAGGCTGGGGAGAGGGTGGGAGTGGGGGAAGGTGGGGATGCTTAATGGGTACAAAAAATATAAAGAACGAATAATATCTACCATTTGATAGCACAACAGGGTGACTTCAGTCAATAATAACTTACCTGTACATTTATAAATAACTAAAGGAGTATAATTGGATTGCTTATAACACAAAGGATAAATGCCTGACAAGATGGATACCCAATTCTTGATGATGTGAATATTACACGTTACACAAAACATCTCATTTTCCCTATAAATATGTATACCTACTCTGTACCCATGAAAATTAAAAATTAAAAATTAAAAATTAAAAAAAATCAGCTGTGACAAGCAGTAGGCTAATGAAAAACCTAAAAGAAATATTGGAAAATCAGATATCTAGAGCAGGCTTTCAAAATCCCCAGCATATTCCTGAGGCACTAAAAGGCCACACACTGTGTGTGGTACTCTGCATATGCCCTGGGCTGTAAATATGCTCAGGAGATATTTGAGAAGGCACTAACCTCCCAATTTTGAGCTAATCTTGAGGCTCTGTACAAGAAGAAAACGGAGACTAAGACAGACTTGTAACTTGTCAGGATGAAGGTTGGAACTGTGTCCAACCCACATACAAAGTTCCTCAGCAGGTACTTGGAGCCTTATCCATTCCATAGATCTAAGAAAAATATTCAATGATTATATGGCCACACATGACAATGAATACAGGCTTTACAATTTTTTTAGGGAAAACTACTAAACTAACTATAACAACAATAACCAAACAACAGAGTGACAACAAATATAAGGGAGAAAGAGAATCTGATTTCCAGGTTTGCCACATTATAATATTAAATATGACAAGGATCCAAACAAAACCTATGAGACATGCAAATATACAAGAAATTACGGCCCATACACAGAAAAATAATAGAAGTCAATTTAAATTATGTCTCAGGAAGTCCAAACATTAAACTTACTAGAATAAGACATCATAACCATACCACTGAAAACCAATGACAAAGGAAGAAACTTGAAAGCAGTAAGAGAATAATGACTCATCATGAACAAGGTATGAGATCCAAAATAAACAGATGAGTTTCCATCAGGAGCCATGACGGACAGAGGCCATTGATAATTAAAGTGCCAAAACAAAAAAGACAATAATCATAACAATGTGAATTTTCTTAATACTAAACTGTACACTGAAAAAAATGAAGATAGTCAATTTTATGTTATGCATACTTCACTACAATTAAAAATTTTGAAATGGATTGCCAGTAAAGAATTCTATATGAAACAAATCTATGCTCCAAAAGCTGAAGTTTAAATCAAGACATTCCAAGACTGACGAAGACTGAGAGCATTTGATGATTGAAGAACTGCCCTAATAAGTCATACTAATAGAAGCTATCTAAGCCAAAATAAAAGGACACCAGACAGCAACTCAAACCTACTTTAAGTTATAGAAAGCACCAATTATGTTAACTACATAGGTGTATGTATAAAATTGAACACAAATGCAGTTTGTATTTAATACATTATTTCTGTTATATAATTCAAAATACAAATGCATAAAGTAATACTTATAAATATGTATTGGCAACCATACAATTTATAGAGATATACCTCTGTAGGTTTGACAATATTAGCACAAAGAAGGAAGGAAGAAATGTAAAGATATATAAACAAAGTTTTGGATACTACTGTAATTAAGTTTGTATTACTCTAAAGTAAATTGCTATAAATTAATATGTCAATTTTAATTCTCAGTGCAACCAATAGAAAACTAACTCAAAAATATAGTAATGGAGGGTAAGGAAATTTACATGTTACAGTATAAAATATGTATTTAACAAAAAAAGGTGCAGTAATGGGAGAGTAGTGAAACAGAAAAGACATAAGACACATAGAAAACAAATAGCAAATTGGCTAGAGTAAATCCTACCATAAAAGTAATCATATTAAAACAAGAAGATCAAACACACCAGTGAAAACATAGACTAGCAAAATGGATAAAAAGTAACCTAACTATACACTGTCTAAAAATATACCTTAAATTCAAAGACATAAACGAGTTGAAAATAAATAAGTAAAAATATATACACCGGAAAACCTTAACCGAAAGAGAAATCGAGTGGCTATAACAATATCCGACTACACAGACTTTAAAAAATAAAAGTTTACCAAAGAACAAAAGGATATTTTAAAATAATAAGAGGGTCAATATGTCAGAAAAATATAGCATGTGTGTGTGCATACATATATATATTCAATAATAGAGCAACTGGACAGATGATCAACAGGTTGAAAAAAAGCCTTGAAAGACATAAAACCAATAGACATAATAGAGATCTATAGAACATTCCAGCTCACAAGTATGCATAGAATATTGACCAGAAGAGAATATATATTAAGCTACAAAAATGCTAATAATATTAAAATGATTAAATTCATACAAAATATGTTCTTCAAATACAATGGAATGAATTTGAAATAGCACAAGAAAATTTGGAAAAGTTACAAATATGTAGAAATTAAACAACACACTCCTAAATAGTCAATGGATCAAAGAAGAAACAAAAAAAGTATTTATTTATTTATTTATTTATTTATTTTTTTGAGATGGAGTTTTGCTCTTGTTTCCCAGGCTGGATGGAGTTCAGTGGCTCCATCTAGGCTCACTGCAACCTTTGACTCCCATGTTCAAGCGATTCTCCTGCCTCAGCCTCCTGAGTAGTTAGGATTACAGGCACGCATCACCACGCCCAGCTAATTTTTTTGTATTTTTAGTTGAGACAGGGTTTCATCGCGTTGGCCAGGCTGGTCTCGAACTCCTGACCTCAGGTGATCCACCCCTTAAATTACTTCTAAATAAATGATAATGAAGACACAACATGCCAAACGTAATGGCACACAGCTAAAACAGAGATGAGAGAAAAATTTACAGCTGTACATGCCCTACTTTAATAAAGAACAGTCCTAAATTATTAACTTAATCTCTGCTTTTTTTTACAGCAGACATTAGATAAATAGCTAGTTTCTTACTGGAAGAAAAATACAAACTAAGAAAAGAACAAACTGAACCAAAAGAAAGAAGGAAATAGTGAAAGTTCAAGTAGAAATTGTAAAAGAGAGTAGAAAGTCAACAGAGAAAATCAATAGAATGAAGGTTGATTATTGGAAAGATCAACAATGGTCAGGCATGGAGGGTTATGCCTGTAATTCCAGCACTTTGGGAGGCCAAGGCAGGAGGATGGCTTAAGCCCAGAAGTTTGAGACCAGCCTGGGCAACATAGGAAGATCCTATCTCTACAAAAACAACAAAAAAAATCCAGGCATGGTGGCATGTGCCTGTGGTCCCAGCTACTTGGGAAACTAAGGTAGGAGTATTGCTTGAGCCCAGCAGGTGAAGGCTGCAGTAAGCCATGATGCACTTCAGCCTAAGCAACAGAGTGAGACTGTCTCAAAAACAAATTACAACAAACAAAAAATAACAAACATTTACTTAGATTTACCAAGAAAAAATAAAAGAGAGGACTCAAAATTATTTCTTCTTATCTTTTAATTTTTGTAATTTCAATAGCTTTTGGGGGTACAAGTGGTTTTTGTTTACATAGATAAATTGTATAGTAGTAAAGTCTGAGATTTTAGTGTACCTGTCACCTGAGTAGTGTACATTGTACCCCATATATAGATTTTTATCCATCAACCTCCTCCACACTTCACCATTATGAATCTCCAATGTCCAATATATTATACCACTCTGTGTGGCTTTGCGTGCTAATAACCTAGCTCCCACTTGTAACTAAAAACATACAGTATTTGGATTTCCACTCCTGAGTTACTTCACTTAGAATAATGGCCTCCAGTTCCATCCAAGTTGTTCCAAAAGACATTATTTCATTCTCCTTTCATGGTGGAGTAGTATTCCATGGTGTATATCTACATTTTCTTTATCCACTCATCTGTTGATGGGAAATTAGGTTGATTCCATATATTTGCAATTGTGAATTGTGCTTCAATAAACCTATGTGTGCAGGTGTCCTTTGGATATAATGACTTATTTTCCTTTGTGTAGATACTCAACAGTGGAATTGCTGGACTGAATAATAGGTCTACTTTTATTTATTTGAGAAATCTCCATCCTGTTTTTAATAGATGCTATACTGATTTACACTCCCACCAGCAGTGTATAAGCATTCTCTTTTCACCATATCCATGCCAACATCTATTGTTTTTGACTTCATAACAATGGCCATTTTAGCTGGGATAATGTGGTATCTCATTGTGGTTTTAATTTACATTTCCCTGATGATTAATGATGTGAGTGTTTTTTCACATATTTTTAAAAATGTATATCATTTTTTAAGAAATGTCTATTCATGTCATTTGCCCACTTTTTGATATATTTACTTGATTTTTCTTGCTGAGTTTTTGAATTCCTTGCAGATTATAGATATTAGCCTTTTGTTAGCTGCATAGTTTGAAAATATTTTCTCCCATTCAATGGATTGTCTGTTTACTCTGAAGACTATTTTGTTCTGCAGAAGCTTTTGAGTTTAATTTGGTCCTATTTATTTATTTTTGGTTTTGTTGCATTTGCTTTTGAGAACTTAGTTATAAATTCCTTGCCTAGTCCAATATCCAGAGGAGTTTTTCTTAGGTTTTCTTCTATAATTTTTATGGTTTTAGGCCTTAAATTTGTGGCTTTAATCCATCTTGAGCTGATTTTTATATATAGTGAGAGATACGAATCCAGTTTTATTTTTCTACATGTGGCTACCCAGTTTTCCCAGCATCATTTATTAAAGATGGTGTCCGTTTCCCAATTTAAGTTGTTGTATGCTTTGTCGACGATCAGTTGGTCGTGTTTGGTTTTATTCCTGTGTTCTCTATTCTGTTCCATTTGTCTGCATATCCATTTTTATAACATTACTATACAGTTTTGGTACTGTAGCCTTGTAGTATAATTTGAAGTAAGGTAAAATAATGCCTCCACATTTTCACTTACTGTTAGGATTGGCTATTTGAACTGTTTTTTGGTTCCATATTAATTTTAGGATTTTTGGTAATTTTGTGAAAAATGATGTTGCCATTTTAATAGGAATTGCACTGAATCTGTAGCTTGCTTTGGGCAGTATGGTAACTTAAATGATATTTATTATTCCAATCAATGAACATGGGAAATATTTCAATTTATTTGTGTCATCTATGATTTGTTTCAGCACTGTTTTGTAGTTCTCATTGTAGAGACCTTGCACCTCCTCAGTTAAGATTATTCCTAGGTGGGTTTTTTTTTTTTCTGTAGCTATTGTAAAAGAGATTGAATTACTGATTTCATTCTCAGCTTGTTCATTGTTGGTGTATAGCAGTGCTATTTATTTGTGTACATTAATTTTATTACCTCAGACTATACTAAATATATTTATCAGATATAGAAGTCTTTTGGGGCAGACTTTAGGGTTTTCTAGGTATATAATAATATCATCAGCAAACAGAGATCATTTGGCTTCCTGTTTTCCAATTTGTATGTCTTTTATTTCTTTGTCTTGTCTGATTACTGTGGCTAAAACTTCTAGTACTCTGATAAATAGAAATGGTGAAAGTGGCCATGCTTGTCTTGTTCCAGTTTTTAGAGGGAATGATTTCAACTCTTCCCCATTCAGTATTATGTTGGCTGTGAGTTTGTCAAATATGGCCTTTATTATTTTGAGATATGTTCCCTGTATGCCTACTTTGTTGAAGCACAGAAGGAACATACCTTCTATTTTTATCACAAGGGGATCCTTGATTTTAATGAATGCTTTTTTGTGTCTATTGAGATGATTATATGGTTTCATTTTTAATTCTATTTATATGGTGATTTGTTGACTTGCATGTGTTGAACCATCCTGGATCCCTGAGATGAAACCCACTTGATCGTAGTGAATTATATTTTTGATGTGCTGTTGGAGTTGGTTTGCTAGTATTTTAGGGGGACTTTTTCATCTATATTTATCAGGAATTTTGGTCTGCAGTTTTTTTGTTTAGAATTTCTTGGATTTGGTATCAGTATGATACTGGATTCGTAACATGGGTTAGGGAGGAATCCCTCATTTTCAGTCTTTTGAAATACTTTCAGTGGGATTAATACTAATTCTTCTTTGAAGGTCTGGTAGAATTTGGCTGTGAATCCATCTGGCCTTGAGCTTTTTTTTGTTGTTGTTGGCAATTTTTAAAAAATTGCTGATTGAATCTCACTGCCTCTTATTGGCCTGTTCAGGATTTCTATTTCTTCCTGATTCAAGCTAGGAGGGTTGTATATTTCCAATAATTTATCCATTTCCTGCAACTTTTCTAGTTTGTGTGCATAGAGGTGTTCATAGTAGTCTTGAATGAACTTTTGTATCTCTGTGGTGTTGGTGGTAATGTCTCCATTTTCATTTTTAATTGAGCTTATTTGAATCTTCTCCATTTTCTTTTTTTGGTTAATATACCAATAGTCTATCAATTTTATCTTTTCAAAGAACCAACTTTTTGTTCTGTTGTTCTGTTGTATTACTTTTTGGTTTCAATTTCATTTAGTACTGCTCTGATCTTGTTATCTATTTTCTCCTACTATCACTGTGTTTGGTTTATTCTTATTTCTCTAGTTCCTTGATGTATGATGTTAGTTTGTAAATTTGAGATCTTTCTGACTTTTTGATTTAGACATTTAGTGCTATAAACTTTCCTCTAAGTGCTGCTTTTCCTGTATCTGAAAGGTTTCGATAACTTGTGTTAGCAATGTCATTAATTTAAACATTAAAAAAAATTTCCATCTTGATTTCAATGCTAACTCAAAAATCATTTAGGAGCAGACTGTTTAATTTTTGTGTATTTGTATAGTTTTGAGGGTTCCTTTATGGAGTTGATTTGTAGCTTTATTCTACTGTGGTCTGAGAAGATACTCATATGATTCTGATTTTTTAAAATATATTGAAACTTGTTTTGTCATTTATGCTCTATCTTGTAGAATGTTCCATGTGCTGATGAAAAGAATGTATATTCTACAGTTCTTGGGTAGATCATTCTGTAATGGTCTGTTAGGTCCATTTGTTCTAGAGTGTAGTTTATGTTCATTTTCTCTCTGTAGTTTATGTTCATTTTCTCTCCAAAGGCACAGAGTTGCAAGTTGGATGAAAATGCAGGACCCATCTATCTCCTGTCTTCAGGAGACACATCATCACACACATAATGACACCCATAGGCTCAAAGTAGAGGGCTGAAGGAATATCTCTCACACAAATGGAAAACAAAAGAGAGCAGAGGTCACTGTCCTTGTATCAGATTGAACAGAATTTAAATGTACAGCACTTGAAAAGGACAAAGAACAGCATTACATAATAATAAAGGGTTTAATTCAACAGGAATATTTAACTTTCTTAAATATATATTTAAGAACATTCCACATTGGAGCACACAGATTACTTCTAGACCTATAAAAAGAGTTAGACAGCCACACAATAATATTAAAGGCCTTCACCACCCTAGTGATACTGTTAAATCATCAAGGAAGAAACTCACAAAGAATTTCGGGACTTAAATTTAACACTTGACCAATTGGACCTAATGGACATCTACAGAAGACTCCACCCAACAACAAAAGAATTTATATTCTTCTTATCTGCACACAGAACATACTCTAAGATCACACACATTTTTAACCATAAAACAAGTCTCATGAAATTCAAAATAACTTGAAATCACACCAACCATACTCTCAGAAGACAGTGGGATAAAACTAGAAATTAATATCGGGTTTCTAAAACCAAACATTTACACTGAAATTAAACAACCTGCTCCTGAATAACATGGATAAACAACAAAATTAAGGCAAAAATCAAAAAATGGTTTGAAATGGGCCGGGCATGGTGGCTCACCCCTGTAATCCCAGCAATTTGGGAGGCTAAGGCAGGCGGATCACCTGAGGTCAGGAGTTCAAGACCAGCATGACCAACATGGAGAAACCCCATCTCTACTAAAAATACAAAATTAGCCAGATGTGGTGGCACATGCCTGTAATCCTAGCTACTCGGGAGGGTGAGGCAGGAGAATCTCTTGAACCCAGAAGGTGGAGGTTGTGGTGAGCCGAGATCACGCCATTGCACTCCAGCCTGGGCAACAAGGGCAAAACTCTATCTCAAAAAAAAAATGTTTTGAAATGAATGAAAAGAGAGACACAAAATATGAAAATCTCCAGGATTCAGCAAAAGTAGTGTAAAGATAAAAGTATATAGCACTAAACGTCTACCAAAAATCATTAGAAAAATCTCAAATTAGCAGCATAACGTCACACTTAGAGGCACCAAAAAACAATAACAAACTAACCCCAAAACTAGCGGAAGAAAAAAATACTAAAATCAGAGCACGATTGAACAAAATTGAGACCCAAAATTCAATGCAAAGAATCATGGAAATGAGAGAATAGACAAAATAGATAGACCACTAGCTAGATTAACAAAACAAAAAAAAAGAGAGAGAGACAGATCAAAAGAAGCACAATCAGAAATTACAAAGGTGGCATTACAACTGATCCCAAAGAAATATGGAAGATCCTCTAAGTCTACTATGAAAACCTCTATGCACACAACCTAGAAAATCTAGAGGAAATGGATAAATTCCTACAAACATACAACTTCCCAAGATTAAAATAGGAATAAATTGAAACTCCAAACAAATATCCAGTTTCAAAATTGAATCAGCAATAAAAATTTTACCAACAAAAAACATAGTCCCAGACCAGAGGATTTACAGCCAAATTCTATCAGACGTACATTGAAGAGCTAGTACCAATTCTACTGAAACTCTTCCGAAAAATCAAAGAGGAAGGAATCATTCCTAATTCATTCTCTAATGTCAGCATCACTCTGGTGTCAAAAGAAAGCTTCCAAAGACATGATGAAAAAGAAAACTACTGTTCAATATTCCTGATGAACATAGACAAAAAACTCCTCAACAAAATTCTAGGAAACTAAATCCAGTGGCACATCAAAGAGTTAATTCACCATGATCAAGTAGGCTTCATTCCTGAGATGCAAGGTTGATACAACATATGCAAATCAATACATGTTATACACGACATACAGAGAAGTAAAAAGAAAGACTATAAAACCATCTCAATAGACTTGGAGAAAGCTTTTTATAAAATTCAAAATCCCTTCATGATAATAACCCTCAACAACTAGGTATCAAAGGATCATACTTCAAAATAATAAGATTCATCTATGACAAACCGACAGCCAACATAATACTGAATGGGAAAACATTGAAAGCATTCATTTTAAGACATGGAACAAGACAAGATTGCTCATACCCACCACCACTATTCAACATCATACTGGAAATCTTACCCACAGCTAGAGTCCTACCCAGAGTCAACAGAAAGAAATCAATGGCATCTGTATAACAAGAGAAGAAGTCAATCTATCTCTCTTTACTGATGATATGATTATATATCTAGAAAACCTTAAAGACTCCGCCAAAAGGCTCTTGGAATTGACAAATGATTTTAGTTTGGGTTCAGGATGAAAAATTAATATACCATTTCTATACACAAAAGTCAATGGTATTTCTATACTCCAATAAAGTTCAAGCTGAGAGACAAATCAAGAATGCAATCCCCTTTACAACAGACACACACAAATAAAATACCTATGAATACATCAAGCCAAAAAGGTAAAAGATCTCTACAAGGATAACTATAAAACACTGTTGAAAGAAATCATAAGTGACACAAACAAAGTGAAAAAATATTTCATGCTCATGGATTTGAAGAATCAATACTCCTAACATCTAAAGCAATCTACAGCTTTAATACTATTCCAATCAAACGACCAACGTCATTTTTTACAGAGTTAGAAAAAAAAACTGTTCTAAAATGAATGTGGAACCAAAAAAAGCCCAACTAGCCAAAGCAATTTTAAGCAGAAAGATTAAATCCAGAGGCATCACATTACAGTATTTCAGACTATACTATATGGATGGTGAACTAAAAGTATCTGAGACAGGTCTCAATCAATTTAGAAAGCTTGTTTTACCAAAGTTATAGATGTGTCTGTGACACAGCCTTGGAAGGTCCTGATGACCTTTGTCCAAGGTGGTCGGGGTATAGCTTGCTTTTATACACTTTAGGGAGACATGAGGCGTCAGTCAATATGTGTAAGATGTACATTGGTTAGGTCCAGAAAGGTGAGACAGCTCAAAGCAGGAGCTTTCAGGTTATAAGTAGACAAGAGACAAAAGGTTGTAATCTTTTGGGTCTTTGATCAGCTTTTAGCTGAATACATAATTTACATGTGAGAGGGGGGTAAAGGAATAGTTACTTATGCCTTAGCTTGGCTCAGTGAACCTGCATTTTTACATAAACAATAAGGCAGAGAAAGCAATCAGATACGCATTTTTCTCAGGTGGCTTTGAGTTCTGTCCTTTGTTCAGCACCAATGACGGTAAGCTACCAATTTACATTGCCAGGGTATAAACCAACAGAACTGTTTTAGGGCAAAGATCTTGAGGCTTATGAAGAATTTCCTTGTGGGCAAATTGTGAGGGAGGTATGTACATTTTTATATTTGTAGCTATCTTATTTAGAAATAAAATGAGAGATAGATTTACCTGACTCACTTCCCAGCTCAGCTTTTCCCTTTGGGTTAGTGATTTTGGGGTCATGAGATTTATTTCCTTTCACAGGCTACAGTAACCAAAAATACCATTGTACTGGTATAAAAACATACAGACCAAAGAAACAGAATAGGCAATACGGAAATAAAGCCACTCGCCTACAAGTAACTGACGTATGAAAAAGTTGGCAAAAATAAACAGTGGAGAAAAGGCTCTCTATTCAATAAATGATGCTGGAAAAACTGGCTAGCCATATAGAAAACAATAAAACTACCCTCCCTTTCATCATATACATAAATTAACTGAAGTTGGATTAAAGATGTTAATGTAAGACCTCAAACTACAAAATCCTAGAACAGAATCTAGAAAACATTATTCTGGACATTGGGCTTGGGAAATAATTTATGACTAAGTCCTCAAAAGCAAATGTAACAAAACAAAAAACTGAAAGTGGGAACTAACTAAAGATCTTCTGCAAGGTAAAATAAACTGTCAATAGAGTAGACAGACAACCTACAGAATCGGAGAAAATATTCACAAATCATGCATCTGACAAAGGTCTAATATCCAGTATTTATAAGGAATATAAAAAAGTTAAGAAGAAGAAAACAAATAATCCCATTATAAAGTAAGCAAAAACATAAACAGACACTTCTTAAATGAAGACATACAAGCAACCAACATACGTACAAAAAAAAAATTCAACATCATGATCATCAGAGAAATACAAATGAAAACCACAATGAGATATCCTCTCACACCAATCAGAATGGCTATTATTAAAAAGTCAAAAAACAGTAGATGGTGACGAGGCTGCGGAGAAAAGAATGCTTAGGCACAGTTTGTGGGAATTTAAATTAGTTCAGCTACTGTAGAATGTGTAAACCAAAAAGTATCTGAGACAGGTCCCTATACATTTTGAAGTTTATTTCCCCATAATTTAGGAAATGCCCAGGAAGAAGGAACACAGTAATCACAGAAACAGTCTGTGTTCTGTGCCTTTCCTCACGGATGATTTTGAGGTCTTCAATATTTAAAATGAAAAAGGATAATTGAGGAAGAAAAGGGAGAGTACAGTCACATTACTCAATCCACATGTTGCAAGAGAAAAGGAGCAGAGAGTGGAATAGTCAAGGATGTATTAGTCTCAAGCTCAGTAAATCTGCACCTTACATAAGATAAGGTGAATATAGAGTAGCTACCTGTGGAGCTACCTGGCCTTTTATCTGTAGCTATTTGCTTAGGAACAAAAGGAAAGGCAGTTTCTTGCATGACTCAGCTTTCAGCTCAATTTTTCCTTTCGGCATAGTATATTGGGGTCCTAAGATTGTATTTTCCTTTCACATTTTTCCCTCCTCTCTTTATTAAATCTTTTGGAGAAAGCATCTGAGATTAAAGTGAGTTTCGAGGCTAAGATGCTTTATTCCTAGATGGAGAGATTCCATGATTTTAGGAAAGCTTATTTTTAGCAGGTTATGGAGTCTCACATCTCATGAAGACAAATTAGGATGGGAAAAAAGACAGAAAACAGCAATGAAGGAGGAGTAACCAGAAAGGGAAAACAAGCCAGGAAAACTGGCATAAGCTATATGTGGTTTATGTATATAAATAAGTTGCTCTTATTTTCTTCTGAGTTTTAACTTGTTTAGTTTCTATTTACAGGGCTTTAAGACAAGCACAACTTTGATGTTTAGTGAGTTTAAATCAGCAATAAAACTGGAAAGAAATAAGAAAAAGTAGAAAACATTACTCTGGAGACTTGTAGCTGGAAAAATTTTAGAATTAAGTTCAAATTGCAGAAAAATAATAAACATTGAAAAACACTGGATAAAACTAGGGTCTAATAACTGGTATACTGTAGATTTTAGAAACATAATTTTCTCTATTAAATTCCCCAATTTTTAAAAGACAAACTCATAGAAGGATCAATTTATTTTTAAAATAAGGTTTAGTCTCATATTTGGCTTGGTTATTTACATGAAATGCAGCAATAATAATAATATGCCATGTAAGCTCTTTTTTTAAAAAAATGGGTTTTCTGGAATCTTTTTCATAAGGAATCTAAGATTAAACCTTTTTTAAAGCCTTGAGATCAGCCAAGGATTTATCTGTGCCTGCAAATACCTTTATGAATTGGGTGAATTTCTCTCTTTTTGAGGTCCAAGAACATTTGAAGTTTCTGGGCCTGTCAGAAAGTAACATTCTTTACTTTCCATAGGTCAGGACCCTGTAAAGGACAATGAATGAGGCCAGTTTTTCCAAGGGGCTTTTCTTGTCTCTGTAAGTCAGCCTCATTTTCTCAAGGCCATCTGAAAATATGCCATTCCACTCAAAGCCTTGGTAAAATAACGTGTGTCTCCAACATGTCCTGTTATACAAGAAATCAGAGTCTTATTTAACTTATGCAAGTAACTATGTTATCATAAATTAAGAATTCTCACAAAAAGCTCCCAAATTTTGAAACTGACAAATTATGTTTTACATTTTGGTCATAAGAGCATATTTTACTCAATTGTTAAAAGCTGTGAGTAGCTTAACAGAAGAAAAGGTTATCTTGGCTCTGAAAAACAAAACAAAAAGAATCAGCAAATGTTTTAAACAAAAAGTCATAAAAGTATTTGTTCACTCTTCTATTTATTCAGTTCATGCAATTTACTCCTATTGTGCTCAATATTGGATTAGAAATCCTGATGAATACATTAGTTATCCATGAGAGTCCTGGAAGTTGTTTTCTCTATTCCAATGGCACAAACTCTAAATTTATCAGGAATCTATATTTATGAGTGCTCCTCAGAGTACTATAGCTGATTATTAACTTCCCTATAAAAGTATCAAAGTAAAACAATTGTGGATGACAAAAGTCTTAGAACAGCCATAAAGACAAAATTCGTGAGAAAATTTGGTTACTTCTGAGGCATACAACAATTTAACATATTAATCATAATTACTATAATACTTCATAGTATACATTAATAAATATCAGAATCACAGGAATCTCATACAATTTTGGAACAAAAATTAATAACACACTTATATAAATACAATCCAAAGAGGGTTGAACATTGTTTTATATTTGACAATGCTTTCTGTATTATCTTATTATACAAAACAATAGAATATTATTATATTACAAAATAAAGTAATGAAGTAAGAAACATTGAATTTAGAATGTGATTTTGGAAAGTTTGTCAAATGCCAAAGGTTTAAAACACTTAATGTCAAGAAATAGAGTCATAAGTCATTGTAAAATAAATCATTCATTTAGCTAAGATGATAACTTTATGATTTCAAAAAAAGAGAAAAAACCTTTACTCTTTGAAAGAGGAGACTTACTTTCCCAAACAATAAGTCGTAGTAAAGACAGTATGAGGCTAATTAAATTAAATCTGTCTCTCAAATCTTACAAATAAATCCATTAAATTTTAATCATCTTGACCATAAGATATAATTTTCATAAATCTTTTTATAATCTTTTACAATTGTTTATGAAATGGTGGGTTAATGTTCAAAGAAAACCTTGTTAACCTGGCACAGGGATCCAGACACTGGTTTGCATTAGTGTGCATTTTATGTTAGTGTTTAATTTATAGAAAAACTCTGAGATAATTTTCTCTCTCAAAGTTGGCCCTTACAATCTCGTGCACCCAGCTCTTTTGTAATAGTACACGGGCCTAAAAATATTGGATAGTTGTATGTTCATGTGTCTCATGAATGCAGTTTATTTTGACTGTCATTTTCTCTGGGATTTGAAGATGAGGCTTTAACTGCTGTCAATATTTAAGATTTAGCAAGAGTTGATGTCTTTTTTAGACCCAGGTGTCAAAGCCCTGTAACTTGACAGAACAAGGACTTTGAAAGCAATACAGAATGGGACATGGATGTAATAATCTTATTTTATTTAATTTTAATCTCAGTTTTCCTAAGTGAATCAAAAGCTTAATAACGATGACATAAAAATTATTTTGATAAAACATAAAATCTTCTTGTTAGGACATTTACCAAAAGGCAAAAAAAAGACCTACGGCAATGTAATGACTTTTCCCCATGGGGAGTCCTTTTAGATAACCTGCAAGTCAAAACTAATGAAAATGGTACTTGAATTAATTAGACATTGGAGGAGTACATCCTGGGTAATAAGTGAATATTTTTGGTTTCATAGAACAATTTAGACATATTAAGAAAAGATGAGTACAGAATGTTATATTGGAAGAGAACATTTTATTTATACCTTTAGAATAAAACATTTTTAACATCAGGCTACAACAGCAGTTAGAACCTAAGGAAAAAATTACGGGAGCTGATGAAAAATTTGAAGGAGAAAGTTATTATCTCAGGTCTTCTCAAAAAGGAGAAAAAACCTGAAAAGAGTAAGAACCAATAAAAGTTGAATGTTTGGATTAAAATTAAAATCTCTTATTAATTTTTTGAGTAAATTAATACCTTGTAAAAATTTTGTTTTTCTAACCAGTTTTTAGTGTATCAGTGTATTTTTAATATCAAACCTCAGTCTCTATAAAAATTATTATAAATGATTTCCTTTTAATTATAGCCAACTTAATCACAAAGATGTTTTTAATTCCTCTTTATGCAAACATTATTAGGACTTAAACAAGTAATTGACAACAAACTTGGACTTTGTGTTTTATCTTAAAAAAAATCTTTCTTAAATAACTACTTATTTCATATTAGGACAGAAATTTACCATACAACACTCGTTCTCATATAAAATTACTTTTCTTTAATAAAAACATATTTTTTAGAATTTTTTTCTCTTATATATATATTTTAATTAGAAATGACCCAGATATTTAATAAATATCTATTATTTTATTTAATATAGCCTTAGATTCTAAATTATATGAAAAGCTTATTTTCAAGCCTTTATTCATTTACATTTACCTAATTGATTTATTATTTATTAATAATTGACCTAGTTTTTTTTAATGAAAATTGCAATTGCCATCGTTTAATTTCTCTGTTAATCATTTTTAGAGCTTGTGAATTTCTAGTGTTTACCTAAGTAAGAAACTTAAGGTTACATAAACGGGTCTTTTGCTAATAGCTCAGGATTTAGCTGTTTTTATTAAACTAACAATATTAAGATGTCTTATTTATCAAAAAAGTACACAAAGATAATTCTGTTTTGGGAGGCGTTTATAGCTTTATAACCCCCATGCCAAATTTTGACAACTTATCATATTTAGTAGAGATAAAATAAAAAACTGCTTGACCAATATATCTAAACAATAATGTATGCTGACCATTCTGAAGACATTTCTAATTTTATTTTACCGATAATTTTAAATTCAGCTTATTAATTAAAAATTTACTTAAGTCAAATGAACTTGAAAAAGCATTTAGGATTAAAGTTTCTACTTTTCTGATAAAATTTTTTTTTTTACTATTTAAGCCAACTAATTAGATCATATATATATATATATTGAGCAGTGAAACATTATATGAAGAACATAAAAATACATACACAGACACATAGTCAGGAGTAGATCTTATAAATTTATAAGACTGTTTTTTTCTTTCTTATTTTAGAATTTCAATTTTTTGATAACTTATTTCACTATCCAAGGCAATTGTCAGCTAGATAGCCCTAAATTTGCATACTAAAGAAACACCTCTAAGGTGAAACACAGATAGCAAAAATTTACATATCAAAATACAGAGAGAGAAAGTCTGGTTGTGTTAGAGGAAGATTAAAAATGTATGCCAAGTCAAACACAAAATTATAAAAATCTACCAAAGGATTTTATAATGGGACCAATTTTATTTAAATAAGTAGTTCTAAATTTAGTCTTTATGTTTTAACTGTACCACTGAGCTCTCAGAGGAGCCCACACTGAATGCTGGGTCTCCAAAAAGAGAGAGATATCATGGGACTATGCCACGTCATGCCTTTACAGTGTACTTTTCTTTACAGTGTACTTTGTTTTAAAGAAATACAATTGTATTTCTTTACATGTCTGAACTGCACTCTTTCTTATCTTAAACATATAAAGAGTAGCCCCTGTAGCAATAACTATTTACTGTAAACAACTGCCATTTAATCATTTCCAAAAATATATCAATTATCAAGCTATTACAGATACCAAGATAAAAAACTTTGTATTAAAAGTGATTTTTGATACCCTCAAAAGCTAAAAAGATCAGGTAACACAATGCAAAAGAGCACAGAGTTGGACCTGAGGGGAATCTGCCTTTGGCTCTAGTGACTTCACAAAGAAAGCAGAAGACCCTAAAAGAGGGGTGAGTGGCATCTTTATTCTGAGTTATTTAAGGAGTCTGAGTGATTAGAAGGGTTCTCTAGGTCTTTTCACTTGGTACAGAAGATGGCAAAGGGGAAAGAGGAATAAAGTGGAAGAAAAGTAAATGAAAGAATAGTTTTTTAAGAAAGGAAGTAAAAAAAAGAAACAAAGCACATAGTGTTTTCTTGAAGAGAATTTCAGTCCACTGGAAAAAAAAATTCCCAAAAGCAGGATAAAAAGAGAAGAAACATAAAGATAAAGGCTGTGTGTGTGTGTGTGTGTGTGTGTGTGTGTGTGTGTGTGTGTAGTGTAGTGTAGATACCAGCTTTTAATTAAGTTGACTTTAACCATAAAGCTCCTAAAAAAATTCTTTCAAATCTCTCACTACTCTATTTTAGCTAGAACAAACAGCTGATATACTAAGTTAACATAAATATCAAACCAGAAAGGATTTTATTTAAGAGCCAAATCCAGGCTGCCACAGTGAAAAGAGCAGAATCTTAGCTACTGAAATATAGCATGAAATGGCCACTATTGTTCTTCTCAGAAGAAAACCAGACAAACTAGAGGCAGCTTAGTTAGTAAAAGGCAACCTTCTTATGTAAA
Organism: Pongo abelii; assembly: GCF_028885655.2. NCBI lineage: Eukaryota > Metazoa > Chordata > Mammalia > Primates > Hominidae > Pongo > Pongo abelii. Next base: position 134,098,228 of record NC_072008.2, read on the forward strand.
TGAAATCCCTCAAGAAGTCAAAAAAATTTTTTTTGATCATCATTTGTTATTTGTTATTTTTGCATCTGCAGGGAATTTTAGCCAATTCAAAACCCTGGTTCCCCATAATTTGGAATTCTCATTTAGATTTGACCTAGTTGGGTAGAGTTGGTCAAATCCAGTGCAAGAAAGATGAAAACAACAACAAAACACTCTTAAGGTAAGGAGAAATTAGTCAGTGGCTGGTTGTGAATCTTAACTTTTAGTCCTTAAGGAGAATTTTCAAGACAAAATGCCAATTTAGCTAATTACCTACAAATGGTGCCCGGCCTGAAGCCTGCTCCCTACCATCTCAGAAGCAGGAAAAAAGTAAAACTTGCCTTCCCTGTTGTAAGTGAGCTGAAATTCCAGAAAGGAGTTGCCTGTCCTCCATCATGATGGAGGCAGGAAAACTCGCTTTCCTTGTTGGAAGTGAGTAAAACTCCAAAACGAGGAGCTGTACAGCAAAATAAACCTTAGATCTCAACCAAATTTAGTGAGATCATAGATTATGTGGAGAGGGAAGCTCCCAGACTTTGGCAAATTGTCTTTGAGCAATAAAGACAATTTGAGCTTGAGCAATAAAGATAGTCCAGACTGTTGCCATGAACCCATAGGAGATTTGTCAAAGGCCACCTCCACTCAGAGTCCCTTCCATTGGTGGCCATTTTGTAAACCAAAAAGGATCTAAGACAGGTCTCAATCAGTTTTGATGTTTATTTTGGTAGAACTAAGTACATGCCCAGAAGAAAGGAAAACATAAATCACAGAAACAGTCTGTGGTCTGTGCCTTTCTTCAAAGATTATTTTGAGGTCTCCAATATTTAAAGGAAAAGTGTGCTAGAAGGAAAAGAGGGAGAGTATGGTTACATTACTGAATCCATATGTTGCAAGAGAAAAGAAGCAGGTAGGAAAATACTTAAGTATGTATTAGTCTCATGCTCAGTAAATCCACACTTTACATAAGATAAGGTGAACACAAATTCTCATTCAGATTTGACCTAGTTGGGTAGAGTTGGTCAAATCTAAAATATATTCAAATGTTGATCAAAACTAGAGTTCTTAAAATTACATTAAAAAACATGAAGAAATCATCTGAGGCAAATCATAATCAAATTGCTGAAGACACTGAGGAGAAAATTTTAAATATAGACAGAGAAAGAAGACATTACATAAAGATTAACATATATACAAAAAAAGAGATAATAACAATAGTAGGCTTCATGTTAAAAATAATTCAATCCATGAGGGAAGGTATGACATTTTTAAAGTAAAGAAAATCACTGTCAACCTAGAAATATATACCCAACAAAAACAGCATTCAGAAATTAAAGATAAATATTTTTAAGACAAAAGTTAAAGTGTTGGTAATCACCAGACCTTCACACACACAGAAAAATGTTAATAAAATGTTCAGAAAAATGTAAAATTATACATGTGGAAATCTGGGCATTCATAAAAGTATAAATAGTAATAGAAACTATATACAAAAATATATAAATATAAAGATTTGTGGGTGGTAAGTATATTTTCATTTTAAAGATCTCTTTACAAGATAGTTGACTATTTAAAGCAAAATTACACAGTTTATAAAATACATAGAATTAAAATATATAACCTGGTAGCCCAGAGGGTGAAATAGAAATTTTCAATTGTAAGGCAATTAAGCAATATAATATTAATTAAAGGTTGGCTATAATAAACTAAATATGTATATTGAAATTTCTATAGCAATCAATAAAAAGCAAAACAAATATAGTTAGTAATACGTTTGGTGGGAAAAAATAAAATTATCTTTCTATTATTTCCAAATAAAGCAAGAAATGAGGTAAAAATAAATGAACAAATAACATATGAAGGAGAAAATAAATAGTAACATAACTGATTTAAACCACAAAGTATCAATAAGTACATTAAATCCCAATGGTAAAACAGGCGTTGTCTCAAAGAAATATAATGTGAATCATATGCAGCATTTTAAATTTTCTGGTAGTCATATTATGAATGTAAACATTAACTTCAGTAATATATTTTATTTAACCTAGTGTAGTTAAAATACTATAATTTCAGCATATAATCAATGGAAGAATGTATTAATAAGATATTGCATATCATTTGTCTCCAGATTGTCTCCAAAATCACATGTTTATTTTACACTTTTCACACATCTAAATTGAGACTAGTCATATTTCAAGTACTCAATAGGTACATGTAGCTAGCAGCTAACATATTGTAAAGAACAGAGCCAAACTTTCTAACTAAAATAGATTATCATAATGTATATGAAAGCAAAATTCAAATGCATGTGGTTTACATAAAACAAACTTTAAATATAAGAACATTAATATGTTAAAAGCAAATGAAAATAGTATGTTATACAAACACTAATCAAAAGGAAGACGGAGTGGCTATGTTAATATTAGAAAAAATAGAGATAAAAAGTGCTATTTTGTAAGGACATAAATATTCTAAATAGGCTCATAATTTAATCACAGAGTTTCAAAAATGCATGAAGCAAAAACTAATAAAGGATAAACACACAAATTTGAAATAATAGTTGAAGATTTCAATACTCTTCTCAAATAATTAACAGAATAACAGAAGGAAAATAATTTAGATAATTGCATTGGTTAGAATGTATAAAACTTATTTTTAAGACATCCAAATACATGTTATTTTCTAGCTTATACAGAAAAATCACTATGATAGACAGTATTTTGGGCCATAAAAAGCCACAATAAATGTAAAATCTTAAAATCAAAATTATGTATTAGATTGTAAAGGCTACCTTAACAAAATAGTACACACTAGATAGCTTAAACAGCAGAAATTAATTTTCCCACAATTCTGGAGATTAGAAAGCCGAGACTAAGGTGTCACCAAGTTGGATTTTTACTGAGGCACCTGCCCATGACTTACGAATGCCCTCTTTTTTGCCGTGATCTCACATGGTTTTCCCTCAGTTTGTGTGTTGTCGATATTCTAATATCTTCTTCTTATAAGGATACCAGTCATGTTGGATTACGGTCCATCCACATGACCTTATTTTACCTTAATCATCCCCTTTAAAGCCCTATCACCAAATATAGTCTTATTCTGAGGTATAGGAATATAGGGCATCAACAAATTAATTTGAAAAGCGACACATTTTGACCTATAACAGTGTGTTCACTGACAAAAATACATTTAAGCAAGATTAAATAACTCAAAGTTACCTTAAATATCCTGAAATATATAAAAATTCATATATATATACATATATATATATTTGCAGCAGCAGCACTGTGAAAAAAAAAGAAAAAAAAAAGGAAAGAAGCACACAGAAAGGATTGTTGAGGAGACTGGTATACTTGAGATGCCTGGAGATTCCAAGAAACAAAGAAAAAGGGTAAGGACTATTAATATCAGCCACCTGGTAGGGGCCACCGTAGTATCCAGTGGTCTGATCTGTAGAGGACACTGGCAGTCCAATAGCCATTAATGTTGTGGAACCCCTTTAAGAGAGAAATGCTGCAGTGTCCATCCCTCCCAAGAAGGCAATGCTATTGCGCTGTCCTGGGATTGGAGCAACCATCTCCCAAACCCCATGTGTGCCCCAGACCCAAGAACCACAATCTTCCCATGATTACCTATGCCTAGGACACCAGGGCCACCCTGTAGCAAGAGCTCCCATGCTCAGGAACCAGAGCCAATATAGTCTGTGAAAACCCATGCTCTGGGTTCCAGATCCCCAGCTGTACCACAAGCATCCATACTTTGTACATTATTACCAAAGCAGCAGTGGGGTTTCCTGTACCCTGTGCACTGGTGCCACTGCTGCATTAATTTCAGTAGTTGTGGTCTCTCCATGCATGCCAGTGTTCCTGATCCCAAGTCTATGGCTGCTCCATGAGCTTCATGCATAGACACTAGTGACATTACTATCACAAGTCCACCCATGTGGTGTACCTGGCTTTTAGAGGGATACCCTGGGCTCCAGCTTCCTTGTAGGAGAAAAAGAGATCAAGAGTATGTCAGTGGCTTTTGCCACAGAAGATTCCAACGGTCCTTACTGCCGCCACAGACAACTACCATCTTGTGTGCTGAGGACCCCCAAAATCTTCATTGACACTGACCTCAGATGACAAACCTACATGGAGATGACACTGATGCACCCTCACCAGAGCTGGAACTGCTGTACTCCCCCACCCTCCACTCACCTAGCCATCACTCACACCTACAAGTAGGTTAAGGTCTTTCCCCAGTGAAAGCAGTATGAGAAGTTTGGAGGAAGTGATTTCTCAATAAATTGCACAGACATCCATGCAAGGCAACAAAAATTATAAAAAACCAAGGACACATGACACTACCAAAGGAACACAGTAATTTTCCAGTAAATGATCTCAAAAAAAAATGGAGATCTGTGGATTTTCTGATAAGGAATTCAAAACAATTGTTTTAAGAGGCTCAGTAAGCTACAAGAAAATATGGATAAACAATTCGGTCAAATACAAAAACAATATGTGAACAAAAAGGAAGTTTAACAGAGAGAAACCATAAAAGAACAGAAATTCTAGAGCTGAAGAATACAATTAATTAAATAAAAATATAATATAATAGAGAGTGTTAGCAAAATTGATCAAGCAGAATAAAGACTCTGTGAACTCAAAGATCATTTGAAAATGTTCTATCACAGGAAATAAAAGAAAAGAGAATGAAAAGAAATAAAGCCTAAAGGATTTATTGGACACCTTTAAGAATAGCTAAATGGTTTCAAAAATATGCAAGTATATGCTCCCTACAAAAGACTCTCATCATTTTTAAAGACATACATAGACTGATAATGAAGGGAGATATTTTATGCATCTGGAAACCAAAAGAGACCTGGGGTAGCTATATTTGTATTAGACATAATACACTTCAAGTCAAAAACCAAAAAAAGAGATAAAGTTTTTTTATAGGTGATGAAGAGATCAATTTGTCAAAAGGATATAACAATAATATATATGTCAAAAGGATATAACAATACTATATATGTATATATGTGTGTGTGTATGTATATATCGCCAACATCAAAGCACATAAATATGTACAGAGAACGTTGGTAGAAATAGAGAGAGAGACTGCAATACAGTATTAGTCGGGCACTTAAATAACACACTTTACCAATAAATAGACCATCTTGATAGAGAAATAAAAACAAAATATTGGACTTGTTACTTTATGTTAGACCAAATGGACCTAAGAGAACACTCCAACTAATAGCAACAGAATACACAATCTTATCAAACGCACAGAGAACATTATTCAGGATAGGTGCATTAGGCTACAAAACAAGCCTTAAGAATTAAGAAGATTGAAATTATATCAAGTATCTTTTCTAACCACAATAACAATAACACTTGGATTGGAAAACAATTAGATTGGATCCAATAACAACAATTGGATTGGAAAACTCCCAAGTATGTGGAAATTAAAGCACACACTCCTGAACAACCATTGGATCAAATAACAAATGAAAAACAAAATTTTAAAATATCTTGACACAAAAAAATGTAAACACAACGTATCAAAACTTATGGAGTTAGCAAAATCAGTTAGAAGAGGGAAGTTCATAGCAATAAATGCCTTAAAAAAGAAGGAAGCTCTCAAATAAGCAAATTAACATTACATCTCAAGGAATTAAAAAAATACTAAGCACAAAGTTGGTAAAATGAAGGAAATAATATATGCCAGGGCAGAAATAAATGAGAGACTAGAAAAATAATGGAAAATATCCTCAAAATTAAGAGTGTATTTTTTCAGAAGAGTAACAAAATTGGCAAATATTTAGCTAGACTAAAAAAGAAAAGGAAAAAAATAAAATCAGCAATGAAATAGGGAATATTACAACTAATACCACAGAAATACCAGGGGACATAAGAGACTATTATAAAAAGTTATATTTCAAAAAATTGAATAACATAAAATAAATGAATAAATTTCTGAAAACATAAAACCTACCGACACTAAATCATGAAAATAGAAAATCCAAACAGACTCATAATGAGTGAGGAGATTGAATGATTAAAAATATATCAAATAAAAGCTCAGGATCAGATGGCTTCAATTCTACATCCTACCAAACACTTAAAAATAATATCATTTCTTCTCAAAATGTTCCAAAAAGATAAAGAGTGAAAAATACTTTTAATAAAACAGATGGAGTAGAGACATTTTTTGAAACAGAAAGAATATCAAAGCTCACACAAGAATCAATAAAGTCACAGTACTCCTTTTCTAAAAAATATTCAAAACTGCATTCATAATTAAAATATATTTCATCAAATTAAATGCTTGGCATAGGTGGCTATTGGCAAATTCAACCAAATAATTAAAGAATGAAAGTATTTATTTTACCCAAACCAAAAGTTTCCAGAAAAGAATAGTGAAGACAATTATCAACACATCTTATAAGACCAGAGTTATTCTGATAACAAAACTAAAACATATAAGAAAAATTGTTAATTCAACATCCCACATGATAGAAAAGCACACGTTTTTAACAAATTTTAGAGGGAAAAATCTAGCAATATATACAAAAGGTCATTGCCAAGTAAGATTTATCTTGAGACCATAAGGATATCTGTTCTCATCATAAATATTGGGCCTTGCACTGTCAGTCATAGTTAGTTCTAAAAGGCAAGAAAAATAAATGAAGGGCATAAAGTTTGGAAATGTAGACTATGTAATGTTACTTACAAGAGACACGATTGTTTACATAGGAAAGCCTAAAATACCAACCCTGCCAAAAAACAACCTATATAAACTTTGGCCACAATGAGATATCACATAGCACCCACTAAGATGGCTGTAATCAAAAAAAGATACACAATAAGAAATGTTGGCAAGAATTTAGAGAACTCTGAACTCAGATATTGCCAGTGAAAAGGAAATCTATTTAATAACTTTAAAAAACAATTAATCTAGATTTGCCATATGACTGAGAAATTCTATTCCTAGGCATATAACCAAGGAAAATGAAAATATATGTTCAGACAAAAACCTGAACATGAATGTTTATAACACCATTATTTACAATCAAAAAGTAGAAATAACCCAAATGTCTATCAACTGATAAATAGATGAACAAAATTTGGCATATCCATAAAGTGAACAACAGTTCATAGCCATAAATAGGAATGAAGTACTGATACATGCTACAACATGGATGAAACTTGAAAACATCATGCCTATTTAAAGTGTCAAGACACATAGGTTATAATTCCATTTATATGAAATATCCTGAATAGGCAAATTCATAGGCACAGAAAGTATATTAGCAGGTCACAGGGGCTAGGGTAGAGGGAAATGAGAGTGATTTTTAATTGATATGGAAATTCTTTTGGAGTTAATAAAATGTTCTGGTATTAGTAATGATTGTTGTAAAATTTCATATATATTAAAAGTCAGTGTATTTTATAACTTAGGATTATGAATTTATTATGTGTGAATTATATCTCATAAAAATTAAAAACAAATTTTTCCAGGTCACAGTATACAAAGTTAATAGACAAAATCATTTTAGTATATTTTATAATTAATTGTTTTTAACTTTTATTTCAGGAGTACATGTGCAGGTTGGCAGTGTAGGTAAATTGTATGTCACAGGGGTTTGGTGTACAGATTATTTTGTCACCAAGGTGATAAGCATAGTACTCAATAAGTAGTTTTTTGGGTTTTTTTTTTTTTTTTGATCTTCACTTTCCTCACTCTCTCTACCACCAAGTAACCCCTGGTGTCTGTTGTTCCCTTATTTGTAACCATATGTGCTAAATGTTTTTTTCTCACTTATAAATGAGAACATGCAGTATTTGGTTTTCTGTTCCTGCATTAGTTTGCTTAAAATAATGGCCTCCAGCTCCATCCATGCTGCTGTCAAAAAAAAAAAAAAGTGTAATCTTGCTCCTTTTTTATGGCTTCATAGTATTCTATGGTGTACACGTACCACATTTTCTTTAGCCAGTCTACCACTGATAGGCATTTAGGTTGTTTCCATGTCTTTGCTTTTGTGAATACTGCTGCAATGAACATACAGGTGCATGTGTCTTTATAGTAAAATGATCTATATTCCTTTGGATACATACCCAATAATGGGATTGTTGGGTCGAATGGTAATTCTGCTTTGAGTTCTTTGAGAAATTACCAAACTTCTTTCCACAACTAATCTACATTCCCACTAGCAGTGTATAAGCATTCCCTTTTCTCCATAGCATTGCCAGCATCTGTTATTTTTTGACTTTTTAGTAATACTCATTCTGACTGTGTGAGATAGTATCTCATTGTAGTTTTGATTTGCATTTCTCCAAAGACTAATGATGTTGAGAATTTTTTCACATGCTTGTTGGCTTCTTTTGAAAGTGTATGTATGTCTTTTGAAAGTGTATGTATGTCTTCTTTTGAAAAGTGTCTGTTTATGTTCTTTGCCCACTTTTTAATCCGGTTGTTTGTGTTTTGGTTGTGGATTTGTTTGAGTTACTTGTTGATTATGGATATTAGACCTTTGTCAGATGCATAGCTTGTAAATATTTTCCCATCCTGTATATTGTGTGTTTACTCTGTTGATAGTTTATTTTACTGTGCAGAAGCTCTTTAGTTTAATTTGGTCCCATTTGCCAATTTCTGTTTTTGTTATAATTGCTTTTGGCATCTTCATCATGACATCTCGGCCAGTTCCTATGTCCCTGACAATATTAGATCATCATTCTGTTTTTTCTTTACTTTTACTGGGTTATTTCCATAGACCAGTCTTCAAGTACTAAGATTCTTTTTCCTTCTTGACCCAGTGTATTCTTGAAGAATTAAAATATATTTTCTCTTCTTCAATTAATTCTTCTGTTCCAGAATTTGTTTGTTTTTTTTTGTGACATGTATCTCTTTTGTAAATTTGTCATTAATATTTTAATTTTTTGTGATTCATTTGTACTGCTTTTTGGAATTCTATCTTGCTAACCTTCTTTAGTATTACATTTTAAGTCATTTTCTATTATTTTCTGAATTTCTACTTGATTTCAATGTGTTGCTGGGGAATTATTGTGTTCCTTCAGAGGTGCCACATGTCCTTGCATTTTCATGTTTCCTGTGTTCTTACATTCATATCTTCATACCTGGTGTAATAGCCACTTTCTCTAATTTTTTAAACTTACTGTCATAGAGGAGGATATTTTTCTGAAGCTGTATCAATGGTGTTGGTTGGGTACAGCTTTTTGGATTTGATTCCAGATGCATGTGGTAGTGTAGTCTCTATATAATTTCTTCAGCTGTAAATGGCATCAATGGTATCTTTGATTTCCTCAATGGCTTGGAGAGTGGTTATTGTTAGTGGTGGCTGTGGTTAAGTTTTGTTATGGATAGAGATGCCAGGTGCACTGCTGGAGGCAGAGTCTCTTCTCACAGCCCCAGCCAGAAAGATCTCAGGGTCTGGAAATCATCCTCTTGTTTCCTCTGTCCCAGGGACCTACCTTCTTGGTGTGCTGCACTGTCCATTTTTTGAAGAAGTGGTACTTTATATGGGCTAAAGTACTGAGGACTTTGCAGCACATTTGGGTCCAGATTGTGTCGTGCCACTGTAGTTCTCCAGGTGAATGCTGTGGAATGTCAGCGGGGCCTCCTAAAATTGGGAAATATGAGGGCTGCGGATCTCAGGGTCTAATGAAGTTTGGTGACAGTTATGTTCTCACAATAGTGCTGTTCTGCAGCTGCTTAGTTCTCAGGGGATTGTGTGACCCAGTGTGAGTTACCTGTCTAGTGTAATGCCCTCACAGGGCCTCCAGATCACCACTGAACGTAGTCTCAGAGTTTGTCCGGGTACAGGAGCTCTCCTGTGCTTCAAATTGTAGCAGTTTCTGATGGGGATTTGGACAACTGAGGGTCCTTCACTTACCCTGCAATATGGAGCCCCTTGGGACTCCCAGCCAATCTCAGCCAAGATGGATGCTCACTTCCATCTCCTCTGTGCCTCGGGTGTTTCCTGTGACATCTCTGTTGAAATCTAGTGTTCTCTCCCAGATGTTCTATTCAAAGTCTGATTATCTATTTCCAATTGGAATCCTTCCTTGTAGAGAGGGCAAGTGTCCAATGTCTCTAGTCAGCCATCTTAAACCTATCACTCCTGCTCCACCCTCCATAAGCCACCTATCTGTGATTTCATTCAATATTTTTCCCCATTTGATGGGCTCTCTTTTTACTTTCTTAACGGTGTTTTCTGAAGTACAAACTTTTAAAAGAAATTAGTAATGTACAATTTATGTATTATTATTTTGTTCCTTGTGTTTTTGAAGTCATATATACAACACCATTGCCTAATCCAGGTTCAGAAGTATTTGCACCTATTCCTTCTTCTAAAAGTTTTATAGTTTTACACTCTACATTTGGGTCTTTTGTTTATTTCGAGTTAATTTTTGTATATGAGGTGTATTAGTCCATTTTCACACTGCTGATAAAAACATACCTGAGACTGGGTAATTTATAAAAAAGTATACTTTTCATAAACTCACAGTTCCATGTGGCTGGGGAGGCCTTGCAATCATGGCAGAAGGCAAAAGGCACGTCTCACGTGGCAGCAGACAAGAGAGAATGAGAGCCATTACTTTTCATTACTTTTGCAAATTTCTGCAGCTGGCTTGAATTTATTCTCAGAAAACGGGATTTTATTTTCTATTGCATTGTGAGGATGCAGATTTTCCAAACATTTATGCTGTCTTCCTTTTAAAACTGAATGCTTTTAACAGCACCCAAGTCACATCATCAATGTTTTGCTGCTTTGAAATTTCTTCCACCAGATACCCTAAATCATATGCCTCAAGTTCAAAGTTCCAGAAGTCTCTAGGGCAGGGGCAAAATGCTGTCAGTCTCTTTGCTAAAACATAGCAAGGGTCACCTTTATTCCAGTTCCTAACAGGTTCCTCATCTCCATCTGAGATCACCTCAGCCTGGATTTCATTGTCCATATTATTATCAGCACTTTGATCAAAACCATTCAACAAGTCTCTAGGAAGTTCCAACCTTTCCCACATTTTTCTGTCTTCTTCTGAGTCCTCCAAACTGTTCCAACCTCTTCCTGTTACACAGTTCCAAAGTCGCTTCCACATTTTCAGATAACTTTACAGTAGCGCCTTTTTCTACTGGTACCAATTAACTGTATTAGTTCATTTTCATACTACTGATAAAGACATACCTGCGAATGGGTAACTTATTAAAAAAATAGGTTTCATGGACTCACAGTTCTATGTGACTGGGGACACCTCACAATCATGGCAGAAGGCAAAAGGCATGTCTCACATGGCAGCAGACAAGAGAGAATGAGAGCCAAGAAAAAGGGATTTCCCATTATAAAATCATCAGATCGCACGAGATGTATTTACTACCACAAGAACAGTATGGGGAAAACCACTCCTAAGATTCAATTATCTCCCACCATTCCTCCCACAACACGTGGGAATTATGGGAGCTGCAATTCAAGATGAGATTCAGTGAAGACACAGCCAAACCATATCATGGTGTGAGGTAGCTGAGTTCCTACATTTGCAAGTGGATATCAAGTTGTCCCAGAATTATTTGTTGAAAACTGTATTCTTCCCCACATTGAATGGTCTTGGCATCTTTGTCAAAACTCAATTGGCCATAATGTAAGGGTGTATTTCTAAACTTTCAATTGTATTTTGTTGATTTATATGTATGTTCTTATGTCAGTACTACACTTTTGAGTACTGCTGCTTTGTAGCAATTTCCAAAATCAGTAATTTTAAAAATCGAAAAGTGTGGGCCCTTCTATTTTGTACATCTTTTTCAACACTGTATTGGCTATGTCCCAACAATTTATATATAAATTTACAATCAGCTTGTTTACCTCTGATAATTGCAATAAATATTATAGCAGTTTGCTATCATAAGAAAAATTACTATTACAATTCACTAGCATGGGATTTATATTCACTTATGTAGGTTTTCATTAATTTCTTTACCACTCTTGTCATTTCAGAGTACAAGTTTTGCAATTCTGTTAAATGTATTCTTAAGCATTTTTGTTAATGGTACTATAAACTTAATTAGTTTTTAAAGGTCATTTTCAGTTTTCTTACTGCTTCCAGATAGATATACATTTGATTTTGCATATTTATCTTATATGTTGCAACATTTATGACTTCAATTATCACTTCTAATAGTTTTTCAATAGACAACTTAGGATTTTTTACATACGAGATGATATGGTTTGGCTGCGTCCCCACCCAAATCTCGTCTTGAATTGTAGCTCCCGTAATCCCCACATATTGTGGGAGGGACCTGGTGGGAGATAATTGAATCATGGGGCAGATTTTTCTGTGTTGTTTTCATGATAGTGAATAAGTCTCACGAGATCTGATGGTTTTATAAAGGGCAGTTCACCTGCACAGGCTCTCTTGCCTGCTGCCATGTAAGACTTGGCTTTGTTCCTTCCTTCTTCACCTCCCGCCATGATTGTGAGCTCTCCCCAGCCATGTGGAGCTGTCAGTCCATTAAACCTTTTTTTCTGTATGAATTACCCAGTCTCAGGTATGTCTTCAAAGTAGTATGAAAATAGACTAATATACCATATTATACCATCTGAAAGTAAAAATAATTTTATGTCTTCTTTTTATAGCTGTATGTTTTCATTAATTTTTCCTAATTACCTTGGATAGAAACTCAGTGTAATGTTGAATAGATATAGTGAGAGTAAACATCTTTTTTTGTGATCTTAGTAAAAAAACAAATCAATCTTTCCCCACTACTTATAATGCTAGCTGTTGGTTTTTTATGCATCTACTTTATCAAGTCAAGCAAGGATCTTTCTATTCATAGTCTATTGAGTGTTTTTTATGTTTACTTTGTATTTTTAAAAATAATTTATAACATTTATGGCATTCTTTGAATATTATAACTTTGATTTTTATTATACCTAATAAAGGCTAAATGATATCTGCAGTGTTTTGATATCCATTAGGTTTACATGTTTACTCTCAGCGAATTTTTGATGCATAGTGTAACAACGTACCGTAGTTCCCACATATCCGTGGGGATACGTTCCAAAATCTCCAGTGGATGCCTGAAACTGTGGATAATACCGAACCTGATTGCTGTCAATTGGAGCATGTTTCCATTCATGTCTTCCACCTATAAATGCAATGTCTTTTTTTATCATAAGTAGGCACTTATCATGCACTCTGGCCATAACTTTTGCAGGATGAGATGCAACAGCAAAACTAGCACAGGCATCAAGATTAGAAGTAAATTCCAATACACCTTACATCTCTCATCTTTCTTTCTTACATAGCCTCTATTTTGACTATGAATGTTTAAATTATGTTTCGAACATCTTCCCCATGAATAATATTTAGAGAGTCTTTGTCTTATCGAAAAAAGTCTGTTCTCAGATAAATGATTTTTCTACGTCTTCTGCATTCTTGACCATTTTCATCCTTCAGTGTTTTCTTGCCTATGAGTGCAGCTTACCACAGAGGTTTATGTGGGCTTTCTTTTTAGTAATCTATCTGCTCATCAACTTGCTAGATTTCAGGACAGATCTTCATTGGGTTTCCTCCATCTACCATCCAGGACTTTTCGCCTAGTCCCAACCTGAAGATAACATCTGGTTTGGCAACCAGATACCCCATGGACACCAGGTGGCTGTAGCTGCCAAGCATGACATTCCTGTAAAGATTCTTATGAGGAGAGTCCATTTGCTGCCATTGCTCCAGGACAAAGTCCACAAACATGTCTTTGAAGGTCAATGATTCCCAGGACATGGCCATCCTGTTCTTCTCTGGAAAAAGAATGGAGATCTCCTCCTGAGACCTCAGCCTGGGTTTTCTTAGACTAAGTGAGGAAGCACAGGCAAAGATAAGCTGGGGTCTGAATTTGTTTGGCAGCGTTCTCAGTTATGTATTCTGTCCTTGATTGCCAAAAGCCTAAAACCTCAAGTGCAGATGACAACAGACAGTGTCTGTTGAGTATTTTTAACATGAAGTGTTATTGGGTTTTTCAAATAATTTTTCTGAAACTATTACAGAAATTACATAATCATATAATTTTTATTTTATTCTATTGATATGGTATATTACATTAATTAATTTTCAGAGGTTGAAACAACTTTGAATTTCTAACTAAAGTTCCATTTGATCATATTGGGTAATTCTTTTATACATTGGTGAAGTCAGGTTGCTAGTGTTTTTCTGAGATTGTTTTCATTTATATTCATAAGTGATACTGGCCAGTAATATTCTTTTCTTGTAATATATTCATCTGATTTTGATATTTATCAAACACTGGCCTCAGAATTAGTTGGGAAGTATTTTCTTCTCTGCTATTGTTTGATAGAGTTTGTAAAGAATTTGTATTAATGCCTTAAATGTCTTGTAGAACTCAATGAACCCCCTTGGTGAAGGGTTTACATTGTTAGAAAATTTTGATCCAATCTCTGCTAAACATAGGTCCTTCTGGCTTTAATTTCTTATTTTTTATTGATAAACGAAGTTGGATATATTTAGGAAGTACATGTGTTTTTTGATAGATGTTGTGTTAGTCCATTTTCATGCTGCCAATAAAGACATACCTGAGACTGGGAAGAAAAAGAGGTTTAATTGTACTTAAAGTTCCACATGGCTGGGGAAGCCTCAGAATCATGGTGGGAGGCAAAAGGCACTTCTTTTTTAAAATTTTACTTTGTTAGGGATACATGTGCAGAATGTGGGAGTTTGTTACATAGGTATACATGTGCCATGGTGGTTTGCTGCACCTATCAACCCATCATCTAGGTTTTAAGCCCCACATGCATTTGGTATTTGTCCTAGTGCTCTCCCTCCCCTTTTCCCCAGCCCCCGATGGCACCAGTGTGTGATGTTCCCCTCCCTGTGTCCATTTGTTCTCATTGTTCAACTCCCACTTATGAGTGAGAACCTGCAGTGTTTGGTTTTCTGTTCCTGTGTTGGTTTGCTGAGAATGATAGCTTCAAGCTACATCCATGTCCCTTGGAAAGGACATGAACTCATTCTTTTTTATGGCTGCATAGTATTCCATGGTATATATGTGCCACATTTTCTTTATCCAATCTATCATTGATGGGCATTTGGATTGGTTCCAAGTCTTTGCTATTGTGAATAGTGCTGTAATAAACATATGTGTGCATGTGTCTTCATAGGAGAATGATTTATAATCCTTTTGGTATATACCTGGTAATGGGATGGCTGGGTCAAATGGTATTTCTGGTTCTAGATCCTTGAGGAATCACCACAGTCTTCCACAATGGTTGAACTAATTTATACTCCCACCAACAGCATAAAAGCGTTCCTATTTCTCCACAGCCTCAAAAGCATCTGTTCTTTTCTCACTTTTTAATAATTGCCATTCTAACTGGCATGAGATGGTATCTCATTGTGGTTTTTATTTGCATTTCTCTAATGACCAATGATGATGAGCTTTTTTTCATGTTTCTTGGCCACATAAATGTCTTTTTCTGAGACATGTCTGTTTGTATCCTTTGCCCACTTTTGATGGTTTCTTTTCTGTTTTTTTTCTTGTAAATTTGTTTAAGTTCCTTGTAGATTCTGGATATTAGACTTTTGTCAGATGGATAGATTGCAAAAATGTTCTCCCATTCTGTAGGTTGCCTGTACACTCTGAAAATAGTTTCTTTCACTGACAAACCTAACAAAAACAAGCAATGGGGAAAGAATCCCCTATTTAATACATGATGCTAGGAAAACTGGCTAGCCATATGCAGAAAACAGAAACTGGACCCCTTCCTTACACCTTATACAAAAATTAACTCAAGATGGATTAAAGACTTAAATGTAAAACCTAAAACCATAAAAACCATGGAGACAACCTCGGCAATACCATTCAGGACATATGCATGGACAAAGACTTAATGACTCAAACACCAAAAGCAATCCCAACAAAAGCGGAAATTGACAAATGGGATCTAATTAAACTAAAGAGCTTCTGCACAGCAAAAGGTAGTTCTTACACAGCAGCAGGAAGAGAAAATGAGAAAGAAGCAAAAGCGGAAACCCCTGAAAAACCCATCATAACTTATGAGACTTATTCACTATCATGAGAATAGTACAGGAAAGACTGGCTCCCATGGTTCAATTACCTCCCCCTGGGCCCATCCCACAACACGTGGAAATTCTGGGAGATGCAATTCAAGTTGGGATTTGGGTGGGGAAACAGCCAAACCATATCATTCCATGCCTGGCCCCTCCAAATCTCATGTCCTCACATTTCAAAACCAATCATACCTTCCCAAAAGTCCCCCAAAGTCTTAAACTCATTTCAGCATTAATACCAAAAGTCCACAGTCCAAAGACTCATCTAAGACAAAGCAAGACACTATACCTATGAGCCTGTAAAATCAAAGGTAAGCTAGTTACTTCCTATATACAATGGGGGTACATGGATTGAGTAAATACAACAATTCCAAATGGGAGAAATTGGCCAAAACAAAGGGAATACAGGGCCCATGCAAGTCCGAAATCTAGTGAGGTAGTCAAATTTTAAAGCTCCAAAATGATCTCCTTTGACTCTAGGTCTCACATCTAGGTCATGCTGATATAAGAGGTGGGTTCCTATGGTCTTGGGCAGCTCCACCCCTGTGGCTTTGCAGGTACAGCCTCCCTCTCGGCTACTTTCACAGGCTGGCATTGAGTCTCTGTGGCTTTTCCAGGTACAAGTGCAAAGTGTCAGTGGATCTAACATTCTGGGGTCTAGAGGACGGTGGCCCTCTCCTCCACTAGGTAGTGCCCCAGTAGGGACTCTGTGTATGGGGGCTCCTACCACATATTTCCCTTTTGCACTGCCCCAGCAGAGGTTCTCCATGAGGGCCCTGCCCCTGCAGCAAACTTTTGCCTGGGCATCCAGGCATTTCCATACAACTTCTGAAATCTAGGTGGGGGTTCCCAAACCTCAGTTTTTGACTTCTGTGCACTGGCAGGCTCAACACCATGTGCAAGCTGTCAAGGCTTGGGGCTTCCACCCTGTTAAGTCACAGCCCAACCTGTATGTTGACCCCTTTCAGCCACAGCTGGAGCAGCTGAGACACAGGACACCAAGTCCCTAGGCTGCACACAGCACAAGGGCCCTGGACCCCATCAACAAAACCACTTTTTCCATCTTGGCCTCCGGGCCTGTGATGGGTGGGCTGACATGAAGACCTCTGACATGCCCTGAAGACATTTTTCCCATTGTCTTGGGGATTAAAATTCAGCTCCTCGTTACTTATGCAAATTTCTATAGCTGGCTTGGATTTCTCCTCAGAAAATGAAATTTTCTTTTGTATTGCATTGTCAGGCTGCAAATTTTCTGAACTTTTATGCTCTGCTTCCCTTATAAAACTGAATGCTTTAACAGCTCCCAAGTTACCTCTTGAATGCTTTGCGGCTTAGAAATTTCTTCTGCCAGATACCCTAAATCATCTCTCTCAAGTTCAAAGTTTCACAAATCTCTAGGGCAGAGACAAAATGCCACAAGTCTCTTTGCTAAAACATAACAAGAATCACCTTTGCTCCAGTTCCCAACAAGTTCCTCATCTCCGTGTGAGACCACCTCATCCTGGACCTTATTGTTCATATTACTATCAGCATTTTTGTCAAAGCCATTCAACAAGTCTCTAGGAAGCTCCAAACTTTCCCACATTTTCCTGTCTTCTTCTGAACCCTCCAAACTGTTCCAACCTCTGCCTATTACCCAGTTCCAAAGTCACTTCCACCTTTTCTAGTATCTTTTCAGCAACACCCTACTCTATTGGTACCAATTTTCTGTATTAGTCTGTTTTCATGCTGCTGATAAAGACATACCTGAGAGTGGGAACAAAGAGCAGTTTAATTCGACTTACAGTTGCAAATGGCTCGGGAGGCCTCAGAATCATGGTGGGAGGCAAAAGGCACTTCTTACATGGCGAAAGACAGAGAAAATGAGAAAGAAACAAAAGCAGAAACCTCTTATAAACCCATCAGATCTCATGAGACTTGTTCACTATCATGAGAACAGTATGGGAAAGACCAGCCCCCATGATTCAGTTACCTCCCCCTGGGTCCCTCACACAACATGTGGAAATTCTGTGAGATACAATTCAAGTGGAGATTTGGATGGGGACCCAGCCAAACCATATCAATATGTAATGATCAAGATAATTGAAATGCCCATCACCTCAAATATTTATAATTTCTTTGTGTAGGGAATATTTCAAATATTCAAAATCTTCCCTTTCAACTATTTTGAAATATATTATAAATTTTTATTAATTATTCTCACCCTACCCTCCTATAAAACACTAGAACTTATTAATTCTGTTTAAATATATTTTATACCCATTAACCAACTCCTGCTCATCTCCCTTTTGCCCCATACCCTTCTCTGTCTCTAGTAAACACCAAACTCCTCACTACCTCCAATTCTATCTATGTTACTGAAAAATTGCAGGATTTTATTCATTATGGCTGAATAATATTTCATTGTATATATATACCATATTTTCTTTATCCATTCCTCTATGCTGTTTTTCAAACTTGCTGTGCTAATTTACATTCTCACTAAACGTTTTACTTTCTCTGTATTCTCTTGGCATCCTCACCAGCATCTATTATTTTCTGTGCTTTTGATAATAGACATTCTACTCAGCACCATTTATTGAAGAGACTGTTTTTTCCCCATTGTTAGTTCTTGGTGGTTTTGTCAATAGTGCATTTGCTTAAGTGTGTGAATTTATTTCTGTTTCTTTTTTATTCTGTTCTATTTGTCTATGTGTCTGTTTTTATGTCAGTAACATGATGTTTTGGTTCCTGTAACTTTGTAGTATATTTTGAATTCAGGTAGTATGATGCCTCCAGTTTTTTTTGTTTTTTGTTTTGTTTTTTTCTTTGCTGGGGATTGCTTTGTCTATTCAGGGTCTTTGATGGTTTCATAAAACTTTTAGTACTTATTATATTCCTGTGTAGCATATCACTGGTATATTGATAGGGATGGAATTGAATATGTAAATCACTTTCCGTAATATGGGCATTTTAACGCCATTAGTTCTTTCATCTGTGAGCATAGAATATTTTCCCACATTTTTGTATCCCCTTCAATTTGTTCAGTGTATAAGGTACCATTTATACGTTGTTGGTAGAAATGTAAATTAGCTCAGCCATTGTATTTCTTTAACTAAACCAGTGAAAGATCTTACATATAAAATATGCATATATAGCAGCTATTGTAAAAAGTATTACTGTTTTGATTTATTTTTCAGATTGTTTGCTGTTGGCATATATAAATCCTACTGATATTTATATGTTGGCTTTGTATCCTACAACTTTACTGAATTCATTTATCAGTCCCAATATTTTTTCGTGTGTGGAGTTTTTAGGTTTTCCTAAATATAACATTGTGTCCTCTGTGAAAAAGGACATTTATATACTTTGCATTAAAATTGGAATGTCCTTTACTTATTTATCTTGCCTAATCCCTCTGGCTAGAACTTCCAGTACTATGTTGAATAAAAGGGAATAATAAAATTGTTATTTTCCTTTGCTGAATTATCTTCTTTATCATTATATAACTTTTTCATCTCTTCATACACATTTTTTACTAAAATATATTTTATCTGATAAAAGTATAACTATTCCTGCTCTTTTTAAATTTCCATTTGCATGTAGTATTTTTTCTACATCCTTTTATTTTCAGGCTATATGTGTCTTTTTCATAATTTCAGCTTTTATTTTAAATTCAAGGCATACATGTGCAGATTTGTTACATCGTTATATTTCATGATGCTGAAGTTTTGGATATGAATGATCCCATCACTGAGGTAGTGAGCATAGTACTCAACAGTTAGTTTTTCAGCCTTTTCTCCTTTCTCTTTCTGCCCCCTCTCGTAATCCCAAATGTCTATTGTCCTCATCTTTGTGTCCATATGTATCCGATGTTTAGCTCCCACTTTTATAAGTGAGAACATGTAGTATTTGGTTTTCTGTAGGATAATGGGCTCCAGCTGCATTTATGTCGCTGTAAAGCACATAATTTCATAAAAGTAAAAACAATAACAGATGCTGGTAAGGCTGTGGAGAAAATGGAACACTTACACACTGTTGGCAGAAATGTAAACAAGTTCAGACACTGTGGACAGCAGTTTGGAGATTTCTCAAGGACTTTAAACAGAATTACCATTCAACCCAGCAATCCCATTACTGGGTATATCCCCACGGGAAAATAAATCATTGTACCAAAAAGACATGTACTCATATGTTAATTGCAGCACAATTCACAATAGCAAACACATGGAATCAATCTTTGCATTTCTTTATAAGTGAAATGAGGTTTTTTTGTAGTAAGCAAATAGTTGGGTCCTGTTTTTCTAAACTTCTCTCAGCCATTCTATGTCTTTTAATTTGATAATTTAGTCCATCTATATTTAATATTATTTATAATTAAAAACTATTGCCATTTATTGTTTTATAGTTTTTGTAACTGCTGTCATTGCTTCTTCCTTTCTGTCAGTTTTGTTTACTTAATTTTACTTAATCTTCTCCAGTGGTTTCATTAATTCCTTGTTTTTATTTTTAGTATAAACATTATAGGTTTTTGCTTTGTGGTTATCATGAGGCTTACAAAAACTATTCTACAGTTACAAGTTATCCTAAACTAATGACAACTTAACTTTGATCACAAAGAAAAGAAACTAACAAGCAAAGAAAAAACTAAAATATTCTACAAATTAAATCTATCTCTTCCTTTATGACATTTTGTTGTCTCAAGTTTTATTTTTTATGTAACCCATTTCTTAACAGAATTGTATATTTATTATTATTTTTGACAGATTTTTCTTTTAGTCTTTATACTAAAGATATGAATGGTTTACACACCAAAAATACAGTATTAGCCTGTTCAGAATTATCTGCACATTTGCTTTTACCAGTGAGTTTTACACCTTCAGATGATTTCTTGTTGCAGATTAACATCTTTTTATTTCAGATTGAAAGCTTCCTTTAGCATTTCTTGTAAAATGGGTCTGGTGGTTATAAATTTCCTCAGCTTTTGTTTGTCTGGGAAAGTCTAATTCTCCTTCATGTTTGAAAGATAACTGTGCTGAGTACAATAGTTTTGGTTGAGAGTTTTTTTCACCTTTCAGCACTGTGAATATATCAACCTACTCCCTCCTTGTCTGTAAGGTTTTCACTGAAAAGTCTGCTGCCAAATGTATCACAGCTTGTTTATATGTTATTGGCTTCTTCTCTCTTGCTCCTTTTGGTATTCTTTCTTTTTCTTTGACATTTGAAAGCTGAATTATTATACGCCTCGAGTTCCTTTTACTTGAGTTAAATTTGCTTTGTGTTTTTTGACGTTCTTGTATTTGGATATTTTTATTTTTCTTAACATTTGGAAAGTTCTCCACTACTGTTTTTTTTAAAATAAATTTTCTACCCCTATATTTTTCTCTATTCCCTCTTTAAGGCCAATGTCATTTAGATTTTGTTTTTTACACTATTTTCTAGATCTTATGAACATTTTTAATTCTTTCTCACTCTTTTCATTTTTTTATTTTCTAACTGTGTATTTTCAAATAGCTTGTTTTAGAGCTCATTATTACTTTCTTCTGTTTGATTAATTTTGTGGTTAAAATATCTGATGTATACTTCAATTTCTTAATTGTATTTTTCAGCTCTAGAAATTCTGTGTGATTTTTAAAAAATTGTTTCAATCTCTATTATTTTTTTCTAATACATTTCTGAATTGTTTTTCTGTGTTTTCTTGAAGTTCACTGAGCTTCTGCAAGACAGCTATTTTAAATTTTCTGTCTAAGAGGTCATACATCTGTGTCACTCTAATGCCAGCTACTGTGCCTTTCTTAGATTTTCTGATGAGGTCATATTTCCCTGAATGTTCTTGATGCTTGTAGATGTTCATCAATATCTGTGTATTAACAAGTGGGTCTTTATTCCAGTTATTACAATATGGCCTTTTTAGTACCTTTTTGTTCAGTGGGTCTTCCAATAATTCAAAGAGGATTTGCTATTGAATTTCCTGAGCCTGTGAACACTGTAGCCACTTCAGCACTAGAGGATGCACTAAGACAGAAATGTCGTGACTCTTGTAGACTCACAGATACCCAGCCCTTATGAACTTGAGGAAGATAACAGAGACACAGGCACACCCATGGCCACTACAGCTGGCATTGTACTGGGTTGCACCTGAGTCCCACCCCCTCCCATATCAATGAAGTACCAGACCTCACCTAAGGCCCATGGCTGTTACTTACTGACTACTGCTGATGTTTCCTCAAGGCCTAAGGCCACATTCATCAGCCTGTGGTAAAGTGGACTAGGACATGAGTCCATCTCACTGCAGCAGGGGATTCCTTCCTCATCCTAGACTGGGATCTAGAAATGCCTTTCTGAAGTGACTGCCTGGAATCTGGGACACTGGTGCTCAGTGCTATGTTTTACTGCAGCAGGGCTGGTACTGTGTTGCAAGGCAATGTCCCTGTACTGTTCCCTCTCCTTTTCCCAAGTAAAAGAAGACTTTCTCCACACTACAATGCCTGTAATTGAGGGAGGAGTGATGTGGGCTGCAACAGTTTTTGTCACAATGGGGTGTGCCCTGAGCATACAGCCTCCTAGACCATCACAGCACTGGGGCTCATCCAAGGACCAGGGTCACTATGGCCTGGCTGACACCAGACCACTTTATTCACCTATTGGTGACGTGAGTCAGGTTTTGGTTTCCTCCCACAAGGGTGGTTAACTTTCCTCTGGACCAGGCCGGGTATTACATGCTTCCTTTGTGGGCACCAGCCTAAAGTCAAGGACTGAGAAAATCTGCCCAGTTCTCAGACTATAGCAAGACCAGCATTGAATTCCAATGCAAAATCCCTTACTCACTTCCCTTACTGTAACACTGCACACGGATTATTTCTCCACACACACACATCCAGCTTTCTTTTTTTTTCTCTGGAATTAAATTCAATAGTTTGTGTCTTTCTTGTTCATAGTATTCCCTAATAATTATTTACATATTTGTAAATTGGTATTCATACTCTCTCTTTCCTTTCCAATTTCAGTAATTTACACATTTTTACTTTAGATCAGTCCAGCTGAAGTTTTGCTGATCATTTTTAAAAGCCAACTTTTGTTAGTACTGGCTTTCTCTATTGTTTTTTATTTATATTTTATTCATTTCTTCTCTAATTTTTATTTCTTCATTCTACTAATTTTGGTGTTGGTTTGCTCTTGTTTTTCCAATGTCTTATACTAGATATTAGGTTGTTGATTTGAAGTTTTTCTTTTTTATAAATAGAGGTGTTCACAGTTATAAATTACACTATAAGCATTGCTTTATCTGCATTTTTATGTTGGTATATTGTATTTTTATTTTAATTTGTCTCAAGGTATTCTCTTGTGATTTCCCCTTTGATGCATTTGTAATTTAAAAGTGACTTCAATATTCCCCAAAGATTGTGAACTACCCAAGTTTCTTTCTGTTATCAAATTATAATTTAATTTCAATGTGTTTATAGGGTATAGATTTTGAGATAATAATCCTTTTAATTTTGTTGAGTTTGTTTCATGACCTATCATAGAGAAAGTTTCTTGTACCCTGAAAAATAATGTGCACTCTGTTGTTGGCTGGTGGAGTGCTCCATAGATATGTTGCCTAGTTTGCATAGAGTGTTTTAAAATATTTTATTTTTTGTTACTCTTCTGCTGAGTTGTTTTATTCATTGGAGTAAGTGGGGGCATTGAAGTGCCTGGTTATTACCATTGAATTGTCTATGTTTTTTCTCAATTATGTCAGTCTGTGCTGACAAGCCTCTGATGACATGTTCATATACATTTTAATTGTTATAATTTCTTGATAGATTGACCCTTTCATCATTATACAATGCCATTCTTTTTTATTATTATTATTTATTTTTATTTCTGTGGGTATACAGTAGGCATATATATTTATGGCATATGTGAGATAGTCTGGCATAGGCATCCAATGCTTAATAAGCACATCATGGGAAACTGGGTATCCATCCACTCAAGCATTTATCTTTTCCATTACAAAAAAAAAATCCAATCACACTTTTTTATTTATTTAAAAGTTCACAATTAAATTATTATTGACTATAGTTACTCTGTTGTGCTATCAAATACTAGGTCTTATTCATTGTTTCAAGTTATGTTTTCGTAGCCATTAACAATCCCCACCTCCCACTCCACACACCCAGTACATTTACCAGCCTATGATAACAACCTTTCTACTTTCTATCTCCATAAGTGTAATTGTTTTGATTTGTAAATATCACAATAAGTGAGAATATGCAGTGTTTGTCTGTCTGTGCCTGGCTTATTTCACTTAACATAATGATCTCCAGTTTCATCCATGTTGTTGTAAATAAAAAGATCCCATTCATTTTTATGGTTAAATAGTACTCTATTATGTATAAATACCACATTTTCTTTAGCCATTCATCTGCTGATGGACACATAGGTTGCTTCCAAATCTTGTCTATTGTGAAGAGTGCTGCAACAAACATTGGAGAGCAGATCTGTCATTGATATATTGATTTCCCTTCTTTTGAGTACATATCCAAGAGTGGGATTGCCAAACCATATGGTAGCTCTATTTTTAGTTATTTGAAAAACCTCCAACTGTTCTACATAGTCATTGTGCTAATTTACATCCCCACTAACAAGGTCTGAGGATTGCCTTTTCTCCACATCCTCTCCAGCATTAGTTGTGGCCTGTCTTTTGGATGAAAGCCATTTTAACTTGGTTGAGATGATACCTCATTGAAGTTTTGATTTTCCTTTGTCTGATGATCAATAAACACCTTTGCATATGCCTGTTTGCCATTAGTATATGTTCTTTTGAGAAACACCTATTCACATATTTTGCTCATTTAAAATCAGATTATTAGTTTTTTTTCCTATAGAGTTGTTTGAAATCCTTATATATTACAGTTATTATTGTCAGATGGGTAGTTTTCAAATATTTTCTTTCATTCTGTGGGTTGCATCTTCATTTTTTTTGATAGGTCCCTTTGCTGTGAAGAAGCTTTTTAATTGATGCAATCCCATTTGTCCATTTATGCTTTAGCTGTCTATGCTTACAGGGCATTACTCAGAAAATTTTTGCCCAGAAAAATGTCCTGGAGAATTTCACAGATGTTCTATTGTAATAGTTTCATAGTGTGAGGTGTCAAATTTAAGTCTTTAATGCATTTTGATTTGAGTTTTGTATATGTTGAGAGATAGAGGTCTAGTTTTATTTTTCTGCATATGGATAACCAGTTTTTTCAGCAGCATTTATTGAAGGCACTGTCTTTTCACCAATGTATGTTCTTGACACCTTTGTAAAAAATGAGTTTACCATAGGTGTGTGCATTTGTTTCTGGGTTCTCTATTCTGTTTCATTGATCTATGTGGCTGTTTTTATGCCATAATCATACTGTTTTGATCACTGTAGCTCTGTATATAATTTGAAGTCAGGTAATGTGATTCCTCCAGTTTTAGTTTTTTAATTTTTTTTTTTTTTTGGCTCATGATAGCTTTAGCTATTCTGGGTCTTTGGTGGTTCCATATAATATTAGCATTGTTTTTCTATTTATTTAAAGAATGTCATTGGTATTTTGATAGAGATTACATTGAATTTGTAGATGGCTTTTGGTAGTATGAACATTTTGACAATATTGATTCTTCTGATCCATGAACAAGGAATATCTTTTCTTTGTGTCCTCTCCAATTTCTTTCATTAGTGTTTTATATTTCTCATTGTCAAGATATTACACTTTTTTGTTTATTTCTCAGTTATTTAATTTTATTTGTGGCTATTATAAATGGGATTAATTATTTTATTTCTTTTTCTAATTGTTCTCTCTTGGCATATATAAATTATACTGATTTTGGTACGTTTTTATTTTTAGCAACACCTTTTTTACAGTCTATTGTTTACTTTTATTTTTATAGCCTCACCATCATTCTTATTGTTGCTGTTTGCATGACATATATTTTTATTTCTTTGCTTTCAACCCATTTCTTTCTTAAAATATAACCTGTGTCTTCTCTAGAAAGTATATAATTGCATTTTGTTTTTTTCATTGTGACAATCTTTCTTTACATTGATCAGTTTAATATATTTACATTTCATGACATTGTTGCCTGTGTGAACACACCAAATCACCCCCCATGATGCTGATACATGGGCACCTGGCTGCACAGCCATCACCAGCACAAACATGTCCAGAGAGGCAGGCAAACCCATCCCCCTTCCCCATCCCCACAAACATGTCACTGCCATTGCCAGTATGAAGGCATCCATGGAGGCTGATGACCACACTGCCACCAGGACCCTGCCCCCATTGCCACCACCACTACCAATGTAATCACACACAGGAATGCTGCAGCCCCACTCCAGTCCTAGCTAATGAGCATGCACCCCACTGCACTGCTGTGGCTGCTGACTCACCTGAATGACCCACAGATCCAACAACCACCGCCCTGATAAAGCGTTTTGGCTAATATCATCCATTGGAGTGTTGTGACCAACATACCAGGAATGCTTCTGTCCCTCCAGTGCAGCAGGTTCCTAACCTCGAGGGGCCAGAGAACAAAGCCAAATCAAGGTGAATTAAAGACTTAAATATAAAACCAAAAACTATGAAAAACATGGAAGATAACCTAGGAAATACCATTTTTGACATAGGTACTACCAAAAATTTCATGATAAAAATGCCAAATGCAATTGCAACAAAAGCAAAAATTGACAAATGGGATACAATTAAACTAAAGAGCTTCTGCACAGCAAAAGAAACTATCAACAGAGTAAACAGGCAACCTACAAAATAGGGAAAAATATTTGCAAACTATACATCAGACAAACGCCTGATATCCAGAATCTACAAGGAACTTAAACAAACATACAAGGAAAAGACATACAACCCATTAAAAAGTGGGCAAATGACGTGAACAGACACTTTTCTAAGGAAGACATACATGTGACTAACAACCAGATGAGAAAATGCTCAAAATCACTCATAATTTTTGAAATGGAAATCAAATCCACAATGAGATACCATTTCACAAAACTCATAATGGTTATTAAAAAATACAAGATGCTAGTAAGGTTGTGGAGAAAATGAAACACATATGTTGCTGGTAGGAATGTGAATTTGTTCAGTCATTGTACAAAGCAGCTTGACAATTTCTCTAAGAGCTTAAAACAGAACTTCTATTCATCCCAGCAATCCCATTATTGGGTATATAGCCCCCAAAATGTAAATTGTTCTGCCATAAAGACATATGCGCACCTATGTTGATAGCAGCACTATTCACAAAAGCAAAAACATGGAATCAACCTAAATGACCATCAACAATTAACTGGATAGAGAAATTTATTACATATACACCATGAAATACTACACGGCCATAAAAAAGACTGAGATGTCCTTTGCAGCAACAAAGGACATTGGAGGCCATTATCCTAAGTAAACTAGTGCAGGAACACAAAACCAAATATTCGCATGTTGTCGCTTATAAGTGGGAACTAAATGTTGAGTACACATGGACACAAAGAAGGGAACAACAGACACCAGGGCTTACTTGAGGGTGGTGGGTGGGAGTGCGGTGAGGATATTAAAACTGCCTGTCGGGGACTATGCTTATCACCTTAGTGATGAAATAATCGGTACACCACACCCCCATGACACACAATTTACCAAGTTAACAAATCTGAACATGTATCCCTTAACCTAAAATAAGAGTAAAAAACAAAGAAACAAAAAATACATTCACATTTAATACTTTTATTGATATAGTTGAATTTATGTCTAATATTCTACTTTGTTCGCTCTCTCTTTGTATTTATATATTGCATTTGGTGTCTGGTGAGGGAATTATTGTTCTATCTTGAATGATGGAGGAGGTGAAAAGGACAGAAGAGACAAATACTGTTTTCTCAAATGGCAGAAGTATGGAAGAAACAAAAGGGGCCTAAGCTTATCCTTCCTATCCTTTTGTAAGGTACTAATCCATTAATGTGGGAAGACTTTTCATGACTTAATCACATCCCACAGGACCCACTTCATAATACCACCACAATATGGATTCAGTTTTAACATGGATTTTGGATGTGATACACATTCAAACCACAGCAGAATTTAACCATGTAGGTTGAATTATCCCAGTGCCTGTGTGTGTATGTGTGTGTGTATGTTGCCACAGAGCATTTTCTAAAATAGTTTGAAAAGGTTACCATAAAAATGAATTACTGAAGCCTCAAAACTAATCCTTGGGGAAGAGGAGAATTTGATTTCCCAAATTACCTCATTAGAATACTCAAAGTATTCAATTATTAATAAAAGATTACAAAGCCTACACAAAAACAGAAATACATGGCTCACTAACAGGAAAACTACTAGATAAAATTATATTTTGTAAACCAAGACACTGGAATTACTAGATAAAGATATCAAATAATCTGTTTTATATATGATCAAAGAGTTAAAGAAATCATGGACATAGACTCAAAAATTAGGAAAAAGACACATGAATAGTAACAAATGTCAATAAATTACTAGAAATTATAAAAAGGAACCAAATAGGTGTTATTGAGCTGAAAAGTACAATAGCTTAAGTAAATTCACTAGAGACATTCAATGATAGATTTGAGCACACTCAAAATAAGAATCAGCAAACTTAAGGCAATTGGGATTATCTAGTAAGAAGCATAGAAATAAAAAAGAATAAAGAAAAATAACATAACCCAAGGGCCCTGTGGGACACTATATACATACGAATTATGCATTTTTGGAGTCTCAGAAGGAGAAGAGAGAGGAAAAGAAGAAGAGAAAGCATTTGAAGAAACAATGGCTGAAAATGTTCTAAATGTAATGGAAGACATAAATCTAAGTATCTAAGTATCTCAGCAAACTCTAGGTATGATAAACTCAAATCCACACAGTATATAGTCAAACCACTGGAAGAGAAATATAAGTCTATGCTTAGGATCCTCGATAAGATTAAGAAATGATTTCTTATCAGAAACCAAGAAAGAAAAATAGCAGTAAGACAATATATTTAAAGTGCTGAAAGAAAAAAAAATAAGCAAATATTCTATATGTGGCGAAACTATCCTTCAAGAATGACAGAAAAATTAAGTTATTCCCAGGTTTTAAAAAAGCTGAGAGAGTTGACTATTAGTAAATCTTCCCTAAAAATCTTGACAGTAATTCAAAGGTATATTAAAAAAAATAACATTGGTAAAGGCAATGTGAACTCCCAAAATCTGAGATGGGTCTCAGTGAATTTAGAAACTTTCTTTTGCTAAGGTTGTGGACACAAACCCATGACACAACCTCAGGAAGGCCTAATGACATGTGCCCAAGGTGGTCAGAGCACAGTTTGGTTTTATACATTTTAGGGAGACATGAGACATCAATCAACATATGTAAGATAAGCATTAGTTCAGTTTGGAAAAGTGGGACAACTCAAATTGGAGAGAGGGCTTCCAGGTCATAGGTAGATAAGAGTCAAATGATTGCATTCTTTTGAGTTTCTGATTACCCTTTCCAAAGGAGGCAATCAGATATATATTTATCACAAGAGCAGAATGATGACTTTGAATAGAATGGGAAGCAGGATTGCCCTAAGCAGATCAGCTGGCTTTGTTCTTAGCTTAGTGATTTGGGGGCCCCAAGATATTTTCCTTTCACATTTCCCCCTTTTTCTTTTTTCTTTTCTTTTCTTTTTTTTTTTTGAGATGGAGTCTCATTCTGTCACTGAAGCTGGAGTGCAGTGGTGATCTCGGCTCACTGCAATCTCTGCCTCCTGGGTTCAAGTGATTCTCCTGCCTCAGCCTCCCAAGTAGCTGGGACTACAGTCATGTGCCACCATGCCTGGGTAAGTTTTTTGTATTTTTAGTAGGGACAGGGTTTCACCATGTTAGCCAGGATGGTCTTGATCTCCTGACTTCATGATCTGCCTGCCTCAGCCTCCCAAAGTGCTGGGATTACAGTCGTCAGTCACTGCGCCTGGCCTCCCTCCTTTTCTTTTTAAAAATATTTTAGAGAAAGCATTTTAAAAAAATGAGTCTCTGGTCTCAGATTTTGTCTAATCTCTTGTGGCTAGGATAGTTTATTCCTAGACAGGTAGGTCCCGAGTTATTAGGAAAGCTTATATTTAGAAGGTTGTAAAGTTTCATGTTCTATGAAAAGAAAATAGGTGGAAGAAGGGAGAAAATTAACACAAAACAAAAGAACAATCCCAGAGAATTAATATAGGTCAGATTACTCAGAAGTTGATACATCGGTAACCAGGTATGAAAGTGGCTTATGCATGTAAATAGGTTGCAATTATTGTCTTCTAAAGTTTAAGCTGTCTAGTGTCAGTTTGCAGGGATTTATGAAAGCACAGCTTAGTTTTCAGTGATCCTAAATTAGGAAAAATGGGTGGGGGAAGAAGGAAAAAAATGAAAACAATATTTTGAAGACTTGTAGCCAAGAAAATTAGAATTCGGTCCAAACTGTAGAAAGTAATAAAAATTTAAAAAGTATTAGGCAATACTAGAATCTAAAAACAGGTGTACTATAATTTTTAAAACATAATTATTCTCTCTCCAGTTTTCCATTTTTGCTAAATACAAATCATGGTGGGACTGGTTTGCTTTATTATACTTGGCCTAATTATTTGTATACACTGCAGCCAGAATAATTATTTTTTACATAGGCTTTTACATTGGCTTTGGTGAACTCTTTCATAGAAGGAATCTCAGATAAGACTTTTTTAAAGTACAAATACCTATGATTTGGGTGATCCTCTCTTCTTTAGTCCCAAGATAAAACTTGGGCTCCTATGTCTGTCACAAAGTGATATTCTTTACTTACCACAGGTCAGGAACTCTGTTCAGGGACTGCACAGACAAGTATGAGGCCAGTTTTCTCAAGGGGCTTTTGTTGGATCTGTAAGTTAAGTTTGATTCCTTAAAGGAAAGGACACCATTCCAGTCATGGCCTTTGTAAAGCAACCAGTTTCTCTGATTGTTCCCTGTTATAAATGAAAACAGATTCTTATTGCACTTATGAAAATAACTGTATTGCCATAAGTTCAGAATACTCAAAAATAGTTTTCAAATTCTGGAGAAATCAAGTAGAATGAAAACAAGTATGTTCTAAATTTTGTTCATAGGAGTATAGATTGTTAAAAGCTGTTAATAGCTGAAAAGACAAGTTTCCTTGACTCTGAAAAAACAAAACAAAGGATCAGCAAGTTTTTAAGCAAAAAGTCAAAAAGATTATTTCAGTTTTCTATTATTTCAGTCCATGTAGTTAGTTCCTGTTCTGCTGGATATTCATGAACATTTCGTCTATCCATGAGTCCTGAAAGTTTTTATTATCTTCTGATGTCACAATCTCTAAAGCTACCAGAAACTTGTATATAAGAGCACCTGTTAGAGTTTCATAGTTGGTTAAAAAACCACCTTCTAAGGAGGACCAAAGCAAGCCAATTGTCTGTGGATGATAAAAGGTTTTAGGGCAGCCATAGTCAAAGACACAACTGACAAGGAAATGTTTTACCTCTGTGGCACACAATAATTTAACATAACAATCATAATTATTACTGATAATGTACACTAAGTCATATCAGAATTATAGGAGTTTCTCATGATTTTGGAACATACACCAATAACATATTTATACAAATATAGCCCAAAGAAAACCAAACATCATTTCATATTTGACAATTCTTCCTATATAATTTTTATACCAGATAAGACAAATTATGTCATTTTTGGACTTTAAGCAACTTAATATCTTAAAGGATTAATTAGGTCAGAAAAATACATAATTTACAATTTGATTTTGGAAAGTTTGTCAAATAGCAAAGTGATATGGTTTGGCTGTGTCCCCACCCAAATCTCATCTTGAGTTGTAGCTTCCATAATTCCCAGGTGTTGTGGAAGGGACCCAGTGGGAGATAATTGAATCATGGGGGCGGTTTTCCCTATACTATTCTGATGGTAGTAAATAAGTCTCCTGAGACATGATGGTTTTATAAGAGGTTTCCCCTTTCACTTGGTTCTCATTCTCTCTTGCCTACTGCCATGTAAGACATGCCTTTCACCTTCTGCCATGATTGTGAGGCTTCCCCAGCCATATGGAACTGTAAGTTCATTAGACCTCTGTTTCTTTTTAAATTACTGAGTCTCGGGTATGTCTTTATCAGCAGCATGAAAACGAACTAATACACAAAGGTTTAAAACACCTGATATCACAGGTCATTGTAAAATAAGTCATTCATTTGAAAAGTAAAGTATAAAAATAATAATAATAATAAAAGAAAAAAATAAAAAATAACTTGTTAACTATTAAAAAAAAAAGAAAAGTCATAACTCAAGGATTTCAATAAAAGGCAAAAAACCTTCATTCTTTGAGAGGAGACTTAATTCTCCAAACAATAAGCACTAATAAACACAACATAAAGCCAAACAAATTTGTTTTTTAAAATTTTATAAACAATCTATACAATTTTAATGTTGACCATAAGATATAACTTTTATAATCCTTTTGTACACTTTATAACCTTTATTAAGGAGTCACTTAATGCTTCAAGAAAACCTTGTTAATCTAACACAGGGGCCCTGTATTAGTCTGTTTATATGCTACTGATAAAGACATACCTGAGACTGGGCAATCTACAAAAGAAAGAGGTTTAATGGACTTACAATTCTGCAGGGCTGAGGAGGCCTCACAATCATGCTGGAAGGTAAAGCTCACACCACATGGCAGCAGGCAAGAGAAGAATGAAAGTCAAGCAAAAGGGTTTTCTCCTTATGAAACCATCAGATCTCGTGAAATTTATTCACTACCTCGAGAACAGTATGGGGGAAACCACCTTCATGGTTCAATTATCTTCCACTGGGTCCCTCCCACAACATGAGGGAATTATGGGAGCTACAATTCAAGATGAGATTTGGGTGGGGAAACAGCCAAAACATATCAGGCCCATATGCTGGTCTTGAATCAGTGTGCTTTTGACATTATTAATAATTAATTTATAGAGAAACTGAATTTATTTTATGTCTCAAAATTGGTCCTTACAATTTCACATACCACTGCTTCCATGAAGCGGGTCTTGAGGGGTTGAGTAGCTTTAATTTTTGGCCCTGGGCCTTGAGGAGTTGAGTAGCTTTAATTTTTGGGCCTGTGTCTCAGGAATGCAGTTTATTTTGAATGGCATCTTCTACCAGGCCTGAAGATTGGGCTTTAATTGCTGTCAGTGTTTAAAATTTAGTAGGACTTGGTGTCCTTTTTAGACCCAGAAGTCAAAGCCCTGGAACTCAATGTCATAAGCATTTTAAAAGTGCATACAGAGAGATACATGGATGTAATAACCTTAATTTAAAAATATTAACCTCAGTTTGTTCTTAAGCAAAGCAAAACTTAGTAATAATATGACAACTTGATCATATAACACTTTTTGTGTCATTGTTTCTAAATTCTCTTATTGTGACTTACACAGACGGTTCAGGAAAGTCTTGGTCTTTCTGTCATGTCCTGAACATCCCACTTTCTTAAACAACTAGTCATTTTACTCTAGGGCTAAATTTACCATATAAGATTCTTTCTCATATGAAATTATTTCTCCTTAAATAATTTCATATTATTTCTTACCAAAAACAAACCCTGTTTATTTTTATAATTTTCTTTACATCTCTCTTATTTCCATGTTCCTTTTACCTTGTTTTATACATGATGTTTAAAAACCTTTGAATTATTTTTTTAAAGGACACACTATTTTTAGAAAGAATGTTTTTCTACAAATATTTTTTTATTGGGAAATACTCAAATAATAAAATGTATAGTATTTAATTTAATATATTATGACATTTGTCTACAAGTATTTATCCCATTACACTTACTTCATTATTTTATTTTAATTATTTACCTAGATTATTTATGAAAACTGCAATAGTCATCATTTGAAGTTATTGAACCACTATTGCAAAATTATAACTGAGATAGTGAAAAACATTTGACATAACTTACTCCATCTTGCTTTTAACCTCCAAGCTGTCCTTGTTCAGTCCTGGGTGTAGGCTGAACTAACTTTGGGAGAAATTTAGTTTATAGTTTAGCTTTGAAACAGAGAGGATAACAAACCTTACTGCCTGTGGACTGAAACACCTAAAGCCACAATGTTAGAAGTTACGGTAATCTTACTAAATTCAAAATGTAGCTATTATTATTAAACCAATATCAATGCCTTATTTATAGAAATTACACAAACAAAGATATTTTGTTTGGGGTTGGGTTTATAGTTTTGTAACCCCTGTGCCAAATTTTGACACCTTTTATTATTTGGCAGGGATAAGTATGAAATTTCCTGATTAATAAATGCAAACAAATATGTATGCTGGAAATTCTTAAGACATTTCTAATATTACTTTACAAGTAATTTTAAAGCTAGCTTATTTATAAAAGATTTTACTTAAGTTACATAAACTTAAAAAAGCATTTGACTAGTCTTTTCTTTTTTCCTGATAAAGTATTTGATTCAAGCACTTTTATTTTCTTAAGCCAATTAGTTAGATCTCTTTTATATATTTTCAGTAATAAAACACTGTGTACACAAAACATAAATACATAGCTGTATTAGGCATACAGATAGAAGTACATATTATAGATTCCTACAACCTCCTTTGTTTTCTTAGACTAGCAAACTCTTGATGACCTGTTTCATCACTCTGTCAGTTGTCAAGTAAATAGCCCTAAATCTGCATATTGAAGGAAACAACTCTTAGATAAAAAATCAGATAGCAAAATTTACATCTCAATGTATAGAAAGAATAAGTCTGGTGGTGGCAGGGGGAGATTAAAGGTTGGTACCAAGTCAAACATAAAATGTATAGAAATCTATGATAGGATTTTATAAAGAGACCAATTTTATTTAGATAGAGACTACCTATTTTTAGCTGGATCACTGAGCTCTGGGCAGAGCCCACACTGAATCCTGGGTCTCCAAAAAGGAAGAATTATTATGAGGCTAGACAACATGATGCTTTTATAGTGCACTTAACTTTTCTAACAAAGACATTTCTAAGTGTCTACACTCTTCCTTAAAAACCCAAGTATGCTCTGTTGCAATAACTATTTTAGTTAAAATATCAGGTAATGCAATACAAAATCAAGCAATTTAAGAACTGAGATAAACTTCTCTGTTTACATTATTGGGGTTCCATAAGGAAAAACAGATGTTTCTCCGCACAAAGGGAGTCTGGTGCCTTCTCCATTTTCTTTAAGGAAGCTCAGGCTATTATAAACTATTTTAGGTCCCTCATGCAGCAGAGGGTGCAAAAGAAAGGAGAGACAGCAGAAGTAAATGAAGAAAACAGAATTCAGTCAACTGAGAAGAAAAAAACTTTGCTCAAAAAAAAAGACAAGGTTTTAGGAGGTAAATAAAAAACAAAGACATGAAGGCCTTTTAAATACAAACACGCACACATGCACACATACACACGCACATCTTGGATGTTAGTTTTTAATTAAGCTGACTTTTAACTATTATACTTTTTTAAAAAAAGGTTTTTAAATTTCATTTCCATATTTCAGCTAGGACAAATGGCTGCTATTTCAGAAGTACCAAATATCAAACAAGAAAGGGCTTGATTTAGGAATCAAACCCAGGCTGTCATGGCGAAAAAAGAAAAAAAGAAAGAAGGAAGAACGTGAGGTATAGAACTGACTGCCGTGTGAGGGGACAGCCATTGCTCTCTCAGTTTGGCCTGGCCAGCAAAAAGTTGGCCTTGTTATGTATATAAAGCCCCTTAAGTAGTCAAAATAAACAAGCTTTAAATTTTTTTCCGTTTGCTGGCTGTTTTTCTTCCCCCACCATACTACCCTTTTTTTTTTTTTTTTGTGGGAATTTAGCCACTTCAGAGGACTCATTCCCCAAAATTTGGAACTTTCCTTCAGATTTGATCAAGTCGGATAGGGTTGTTTAAACCCAATGGGAAAAAGGCTGAAACAACATCAAAAACAGAAACAAACAACAACAACAAAAACAGTTAAGCAGTTAAGCAAAACAAATAATCACTCGACTTTTATTACTGAATGGTCTAACGGTAAGGAGAAATTAAGACCAGCTGGCTGTTAATTTTAACTTTAGCCAAGACAAACCACAAGTAAGTTACTTACCTAGGGATGTGTCTCAGGCTGAAGGCTGCTCTCCACCATCCTAGAAGGAGGGAAAAAACTCATCTTTGCTGTTGGAAGTGAGCTCAAACTCCATAAAGGAGTTACCTGCCTTCCATCATCATGGAAGCAGGAAAAACTTGCCTTATTTGCATTGGAAACAAGTAAAACTCCAAAAAAAAGGAGTTGTACAGCAAAATAAACTTTAGATCTTGATCAAATTTTGGGAGATCAGGGATTCACTGGAGGAGGTGCTTCCAGCCCTCAACAAATTGTCCTATTGGTTCCAGCCAGAAAGATAGTTCACGCTGGTACCAAGCACTGATGGGAGGTTTGTCAAAGGACAGGGGCACTTCCACTCAGAATCCCTCCATGGTTACAAAAATGTAAACCCTGAAAATCTGAGACAGGCCTCAGTTAATTTAAAAAGTTTATTTTGCCAAGGTTGAGGATGTGTGCCTGTGATGTAGCCTCAGGAGGTCCTGACAACATGTGTCTGAGGCAGTCAGAGCATATTTTGGTTTTGTAGATTTTAGGGAGACATGAAACATCAATCAACATATGTAAGATGAACATTGGTTTGGTTTGGAAAGGTGGGACAGCTTGAAGTGGAGAGAAGACTTCCAGGTCATAGGTAGATAAGAAACAAATAGTTGTATTATTTTGAGTTTCTGATTAACTTCTCCAAAGCAGGCAATCAGATATGCATTTATCTCGAGAGCAGAGGGGTGACTTTGAATACAATGTGAGGCAGATTTTCCCTAAGCAGTTCCCAGCTTGACTTTTCTTTTAGCTTAGTGATTTTGGGGCCCCAAGATATTTTTCTTTCATAGTAACTATATAGGTAAATATAAAAGCCAGAATTAGTGCACGTTTGACTTTTAACTCCTCTTTTTTCCTATACAATTAAAAGTTAAGTGCATAAAACAATCATTATTAATCAATGTTAATGTATACACAATGTATAAAAATGTCATCTGTGACAATAACAATATGAATAGGGAAGGATAAAGATGTATAGAAATGAAGTGTTTGTGTACTATTGAAACAGCATTATTATTCAAGCTAGTTAAGTGTATTGTATAAGATTAAGATGTTAATTGCAGTTGTCAAGGAAACCACTAAGAAAATAACTGAAAATATAAAGAAATGGAAAAAAGAAGGGAATAAAAATTGTGCACTATAAAAAATAAAACAAATATAAAAAAGATCTTAATGGAAAAATTGAAAAATAACGTATAAATAAAACATGCAGACAACAAGTAGCTAAGTGACAGAAGTGTTTTCCCAGTTGGTAATTGTTTTAAATAAAAATGAATTAAACTCTTCAATTAAAAATAATGTGGGCAGAATAGATAAAAACATGACATGTATACACTGCCTAAAAGACACTCTCTTTACATACAAAGACACAAAAAATTAAAACTAAAGAGATGAAAAAGACATTTTACGTAAGTAGTAACCTAGAGAGTGACTATGCTAATATCAGACAAAAGAGATTTTAAGTCAAAAAAGATTTATTTCAACAATGTACTAATACTTATCAAAATATTAAGAACATATCATATTGATAAAAGGTTCAATTCATTAAGAATATATAACAATTATTATAAATATATACTCACAACCAATATAGCTCAAAAGCATATGAGGAAAAAATGGATAGAATTGGTCTTCTAGCCACTGTGTCTGGGCTCACTGAGGCTGTGCCTTTGGTTTATAGCCTGGAGATACTGTAGTCCTAATATGGACTTACCACGTTTTCATCTTTTCTACCAGTTCCATTGTATTTTTTCACATGGCTTGTTTGAAAACATGGTAAGTTGAAAACAGACAGTTGATACTTACCTGGCAGGGGAAATACCATGATCATGAAAACAGACAGTTGAGAGGTTTGCTGAGAAATTGACTAATATTTCACGAAAAATATAAATATATTTTTTGTCATGAAATCTCTCAAAAGTACAGGTCTACATACGTATTCCTGTCAATAAGTGTCAAAGAGTTGATCCAGGTATCCTGAAGGCCCATCGGAACAGCTTCATCTTGTATAGCAATCTGTGATTGCCTAAGGAGCTAACTTTCTTGGTGGACCCATGAGAGGTGTGCTGTCAGTATGGAGAAGAAAAACAATGCACTAATTGTTGCCAGCTTTGAAAATGTAGTTGAGAACAAGCATTAGATCTGAAAGAAAAGTTCAAGGGCCCTTCGACATGGTTACCTCTGATTATCATTTAGCATCCTCTTCTTCACATGAAAAAACATAAGGAAGTAAAACCCAATTTTGGTGAATGCAACCCCCAGCTCTGCATATCAGATTTTAGAATTGATATTCTTTCCTTTTCCAATATGGTTTTCTTTTGTCCAGAAAAAAAAATGAATGTACCAAGAAAATGGTCATCAGACTCACTACCCTACTCTTGCTCCATTAGTTATCCACATTAGGGAAGGAAAAATAAATTACATATTAAAATTGCAGTGACATGGGTAATTCACTGGGACTAAAATCCTCCTGTAATTCACTGGGACTAAAATCACTGGATTATCATGTTAGTTCCTCTCTAGCAACTTGTGTTTCTGTTGGTGTCATGCTGAGAGAAAGGTAGAAATGCCTGACTATATTTTAAAGGTTAAAATTTCATACTCAGAATTGTAAAATTAGGAGAATAAAAGTATCAAACTTATTTTTCTAGAGCAGTTATTGAGAATAATAATTCTCTTAAAAATATATGGAGGGGAGATACATTTATTTTCATTAAGAAACTTTATTAAAGTTAGTCAAGCACCTGAGTTTTTAAATATTGGACTTTGAGAATTTATATACTGTGCACCAACTTTGCTGGATATGAGAACACTGTAGAAGTGGACAATTTATTCTAGCAATTTTGATCAAATTTATAGTCTGTTATTTATATGTAAGGAAATTTTTTAATGTCACTGTTTAGAAGAATTGCATGAAATCATTTGGTTACAAATAAAAAGTAGTTTAAAAGAAAAATAAATGAGCAGAACTGAAGGCAGAAACAGTTCTACAATATTAGGTAGAGACTTCAATACTGTGCTTTCAATAATGGACAGAACAATCAAACAGAAAATGAATGAGAAGTAAGACTGGAGCAACACATAAATGAATTAGAACTAATGGATATATACAGAACACTACACACAACAACAGCAAGATATAAATTCTTCTTTAGTACACCTGGAAAATTCTCCAAGATAGCACATATGGTGGGCCACAAAACAAGTCTTAATAAATATAAAAAGACTGAAATATTGTAAGTGATATTTTCTGATCAGAAAAAATGAAAATGGAAATAAATAACCAAAGAAAAACTTGGAAACTCATAGATATTTGGAAATTAAGCAACAATATTGAACAATGAAGAGCCAAAGAAGAAATTAAAAGAGATTTTTAAAATATATTTGGAAGAATGAAAACAAAAACACAACAAAACTTATGAGATGCAGACATAGCACTTTTCAGAAGGAAATATATAACTATAAACACCTAAATTACAAAGAAGCAAGATTACTGATCAATAACTTAAGCATAAACCTTAAGGAACTAAAAAAAGGTTAAAATAAACCTAAATATATCAGCAGGAAGGGAATAATAAATATTAGAGCAGAGATAAATAAAAATATGAAATAGACAATAGAATAAATCAAAGAAACTACAACCGTGTTCATTGAAAATATCTACAAAATTGATAAGCCTTTAGGAAAATGCCAGTTATTAAAAGCAAAATGAAAGAGGGATGCCACTATCTACAGAAATGAAAAGGATCATAAGAGAATGCTATACTGAAAACCACTAAAGAGAATGTATCACTATTCAAAAACCTTACAATAAATGAAAGAACAGGACACTAGGTAGCTTCACTCATGAATTTTACCAAACGTTTAAAGAGGAATTATAGCAATTCTTCTCAAAAGCTTTCAAAATATAAAAAAAAATTCATTCTATGTGGCCAAATTTTTCATAATACCAAAGCTAAACAAAGACACTACAAAAAAGAAAATTACAGATTAATATTGTTTATGAATATATATGTAAAAACTCCCACCAAAATACTAGCAAACCTAACTCAGCAACATATTAAAAGGATTATTCATTGTGACGAAATGGGATTCATCCCAGGAATTCAAAAGCAGTTTATCATATTTAAATCAATCAAAGTAATACACCACATCAACAGAATGAAGAAAAGGTTGCCACGTAAAAAAACATAAACAGCATAATCTCAAATGATGCACAGAAAGCTTTTGGCAAAGTCCAAAACCTTTTTATAATGTAAACAATCTATTAACTAGATGTATAAGGAAATATCCTCAACATGACAAAGACCACATATGAAAAACCTACAGCTAACATCATACTCAATAGAGAGAGATTACAAGATTTGACCCTAAGATCAGGAAGAAGAAAAGGATGGCTGCTTTCCCAATTCCTATGCAAGTATAGTACTGAAAGTTGTACCCAGATCAATTTGGCAAGAACAAGATTTAAAAATGCATCCAAACTGGAAAGGGAGAAGTAAAATTATCTCTGTTTACAGACGATATATACTTACATGTAGAAAATTCTAAGGAATAAAAATATACACAGAAACATTAGAGCTAATAAACAAATTTAGCCAGGTTGTAGGATATGAAATCAACAAGCAAATATCAGTTGTATTTCTATACATTATTAAAAATCAGTCTGAAAAGAAAATGAATTAATTCAATTTACAACAGAATAAAATCATAATTAGGAATGAACTTAGGCACAAAACTTGTACACTGAAAACTGGAAAACATTGCTGAAAAAAGTCAAAGAT
Organism: Pongo abelii; assembly: GCF_028885655.2. Classification (NCBI taxonomy): domain Eukaryota; kingdom Metazoa; phylum Chordata; class Mammalia; order Primates; family Hominidae; genus Pongo; species Pongo abelii. The sequence continues at coordinate 134,139,256 of NC_072008.2, forward strand.
ACACATATATGTCAAAATATATCCTTTATGCGTATATTGGAATACTTGGCATTATTAAGATGATGATACTAAAAATGTGATATACAAATTCAACACATTCCTTATTAAAATTTTAATGGTGTTTGTTACAAAAATGGAGAAACCTGTTCTAAAATCCAAATCTATTGGATTTTAAGGATTTCATGGGACCCCAAATAACCAAATTAATTTTGAAAATGCAGAACAAAATTGGACAACTCACACTTCCTAATTACAAAATTTACTGTAAAGCAACTGTAATAAAATCAGTGTGGTCGTAGCATAAAGATAAGCTTATATATTAATGGAATAGAATTGAGAGTTCAGAAACAAACCTATACATATAAGTTCAATTGATTTTCAACAAGGGTGTCAAGACCATACAATGGGAAAAAACAGTATCTTCAATAGTGTTGGGAAAACAGGATAGTTGTATACAAAAGAATGAAGCTGGACAATTATCTCATGCGGCATTAAAAAATTAACTCAAAATGAATAAAAACCCTAAATGTAAGAACTGATACCATACAAGAAAACATATATTTGGAAGAATGAAAACAAAAACACAACAAAAGTTATGTTTTGAGAAACATACTCCTATGTTTCTCAGAAGAAAACATAGGAGTAAACCTTCATGACCTTGAAATTGGCAATGGTTTCCTAAATATGATACCAAATGAAAATGAAGAAAAAAATAAATTGGACTTTATCAAAATTAATTTTTGTGCATCAAATGATAACGTCAAGAGAGTAGAAAGCCAAACCAATAAATAGGAGAATAAAACTCACATATACAATAGCAGTGTAATATCTGGACTACATAAAGAACTCCTAAACTAGACTGCCAAACTACACACAAGCCAATTAAAAAATAGGCTAAGGACTGACTAAATATTTCTCCAAAGAATATATAGAAATAGTAAATAAGCACATAAAAAATGCTAGACATCACTAACCATTATGGTAATGCAAATAAAAATCACAGTGAGATACCACTTTCGAATGGCTATTATTCAAAAAACAAAAAACTAGCAGTGTTTTCAACAAGGAGAATAAAATACTCTTACATTGATGATGGGAGTGTAAAATGGTGAGGCTACCGGAAAAGCACTCTGGCAGTCCCCAAAAAGTTAAAAAAAAGAATTAGTAAATGACCCATAAAATACACTTATCGGTATATAGCCAAAAGAATTCAGTGGGGACTCAAATAGATACTTGCACAACATTTTCAACAATGTGCAAAGAAAAATATATAGAAATATAAAATGTGAAAACACTTTTATTCTACATCCTGAAAAAGCCTTAAGGACAGTGGCACCTCCCACTGGTGCTTCTGTGATCTCACCTATCGAGTTGTTCCCTGAGCTCAAGGATCTTTAAAAGCATCTTCTCTGAACCACAGATGTCCCATAATCACTAAAATCTGCAGAGGTAACCCACGTTTGTTTGAAACTGCTCAGAGAGGTCACGATGGATACACCAATCCACACGAAGCATCGAGCAACAGACGCCGTAATTTTGATGTGAGTACCTTTGGAAGCTAGCTGTTCCAGTTCTTTCATGAGCCTTTCCTCTGGCCCAGAAAAGAGAGTGGTGCCCCCAGACAGTACAATCTCTGCAAAAACTTTCTTCTGGATGTCAGTGTCACAGTTCATTATGTTGCTGGAGGCCATTATTGAGAGTCCCGGGCTGTGGATTCTCAGCTGGTCAGGGGCAAAAAGAACTTCGGGCACTTGATACAGTTGGTCCCCAATGTGGATGACATTCCCATCTGGCAGTTTGTATTCCCTCAGGATGTCTCCGGCCTCTCGCATAGCTTTTTATGTGGCTCCAAGGCGACGTTGCACAGCTTCCCGTTGATGTTATTTACCAAAGCATTGTAGAGTATGCAAGGAAAAGTACACCCACTAGCAAAAAGGAGCCAGGTGAGGTGCTTTATGACATCCCTCCCTGCTACAAAGAGCTTGGTGACTGCACGAGGCAGGGAGTAACACTCATAGATGTGGACAGTGCACGTGACCCCATGTCCACTATCCACCATCAGGCCTGTAACACAGGCAGAGGCAGAGTGCTGCCACTGCATGGTTAGACAGGTAGAAAGCAGGGACACTGAAGTTCTCAAACATCATTTCTGCAAGCTTTTCTCAAATTTCTCTAGGGTTCTGAGAGGGCTCAATCATGAGTACAGGCTGTTGGCTGGGTTTCTTTCTGGGCTCCCACTCAAAGAGATGTTTCCAGAGTTTCTCCATGTCATCCCATCCTGGTACCAGCCCACACTCATTGGGGTAGTGCAGATATAAGTCCTCCTACTTGTATAAGGGTTCTTGCCCCCTGAAATACTTCTGGTTGGGTCTTGCTGAAGGCATGTTGCATTTAGGATGTCCCAAGATGGAGTTGTTGACATGGTGGTGTCCAATCTCTCCACACAGGCCGCTTTGCAGAATCTTGAACCATTGTTAAAAATTACAGCTGGCACATCTAGTATATGTGGATTAAACGTGTCTGTAGCATGTTCTTCTGGACTTCCCCAAAATAAAGAAAGAACACTTAGGTTACTTAATGAGAAAACAGACACCTTTGGAAGTTTTAAGGCCACAGGGTTCCAAAATTCTCAGGTTGTCACCCAGGCAGAGCTAGCTGGCAGCCTCCAATCCACTAAAATACCCCATCCTCAATCCCTGAGTCTTGTCTCCTTTCTGTAGACCCAGGATCTGCTGAAACAATTTCAGGGATGATTGCCCTCGGTGTAACAATCCAGATAAGGCCACAATTGTCCTCGGTGAGCATCAGAGGGCAGGGGTCTTCAAGCAACTAGTACTTCCTAGTTTGTCGTATATGAAACCAAGGAAGGCAAACCACTCCTATAGAGAGCTTTGATAAGCCTGTGACTCCAAAGAAGAGGCCTCTAGTTATAGAACAAAGTGAAGCTGCCAGTCCATAGGTTTGTCCCATAGTCCTTCCCTCTCTGCTCTGCTGAGCTGCTTATTGTGGAATGACAAAAATACATTTCCTTTTGAAGGAGAAAAACTAAGCACTAGATACAGGTGAATTTCTGATTTAAGATACCTGCAACTCAGTTTCAGCAGGCACTTAGAATGTACTTTTTTTCTCTTACATTTTCAAAAACAATTTTATTGAGATAATTTTACATAACAACCAATTTACCCCTTTGCAATTATATAACTCAATGTTTTCTAGTATATTTGCTGATATCCGCACATTACAAAAGTAAATCGAAATATTTTTATCACTAAAAAAACCCCATATTCTTTAGCTATCACCCTCTCTTCAAACCATCCTCCAGATCCTTAAACGACCACTAACGTATTTTCCATCTTTATGGATTTACCAGTTCTTCATATTTCTTACAGTGCAATGATAAAATATATGGTATTTTGTGACTGGCTTCATTCACTTTACATAATGTTTTCAAGATTCATTCAATGTTCGCATATAACACATTTTGTTTATCCATCTATCAGTTGATAGACATTTGGATTTCTTTCACTATTTGACTATTATAAAATATGCTGCTTGAAACAATCTTGTATATATTTGTGTGTGAATTTATATCTTCATTTCTTCCAGTTACATATCTAAAAGTGGAAAAGCTGAGTCATATATGGTAACTCTAAGTATAATTATTTCTGGAATTTTTAGTCTTTTTCTCAAAATGTCTGAGACATTTAAGTTCCTAATGGCAGAGTTAGTGAGGTTCTCCACATGTTTGCCAATGCTAATTAATACATTTTTTATTCTAGGCATCACAGTAGGTGTGAAGTGGCATCTCAGTATGGTTTAGACTTGCATTTCATTGATGACTAGTGAAAAAGGAAATGCAAATCAAAACCAAAATGATATTACTTCACAATCACTAAGATGGCTGTTATAGAACAACAGAAAATATCGAGTGTTATTGAGGATGTGGAGAAATTGGAGACCTCATTTATTGCTGGTGGTAATAGAAAATGGTTCAGTCACTGTGCATCTTATTCATTTTCTGCTGATATAACAAATATCACAGACAGGGTAATTTTAAAAAAAATGTTTATTTGGCTCACAATTCTAGAGGCTAGGCAGTCTAAGAGCATAGCATCAGCACCTAGTGGGGTCACCGTATAATGGAAGGCATAGGGAGAGAAAAAATGCGGACAGTATTAATCCTTTTGTCAAGAGCCCAGTCTAGTGATAACAAACCCATTTCCATGATAACAGCATTAATCTATTCATGAGGGCTTTACCCTCATAAACAAATCTCTTAAAGATCCCCATCTTAATACCATCAAAATGGCAATTAAATTTCAACATGAGTTTTGGAAAGGACATTCAAAACATAGTGCTGTCGAAAAAATATTTTGGCAGGCCCTTAAAAAGTTAAACATAGAATTGATATTTGACCTAATGATTCCACTCCTAGGTATATACCCACAAAATGAAAAGAAGTTACTCAAACTAATAATATTTTGCAAATGTTAATTAACAGCCCTATTGACAATAGCCAACAGATGGAAACAACACAAATGTCCATTAATGGATGAATGGATGAACAAATTGTGATATATATATATATATATGTATATATATATGTATATGAATAATAAGCCATAAAAATAGTTTACACAGAACTTCTGAAGGATGGATAAACCTTGAAAATGCTAACAGAAACCAGACACAAAAGGTCACATATTATATGATTCCATGAAATATTCAGAATAAGAGTCTGTACTCATAGAAATATAAAGCTAATTGGTGTTTGCCAGGTTCTATCAGCAGAGGGGATTAGCATGTGATATGGTTTGGCTCTGTGTCCCAATCCAAATCTTATCTCAAATTGTAATCCTCATGTGTTGAGGAAGGGATCTGATTGGAGGTGATTGTATCATGGGGGCAGTTACCCCCATACTGTTCTCATGATATTGAGGAAGGTATCAAGAGGTCTGATGGTAAAAAAGTGACAATTTCTACTGCGCTCTGTCTTCCGCTGGCTTCTGAAGAGGTGCCTGCTTCCATTTTTCCTTCCACCATAATTTTAAGTTTCCTGAGGCCTCCCCAGCCATGTGGAACTGTGAGTCAATTAAACCTCTTTTGTTTATAAATTACCCAGACACAGGTAGTATCTTTACATCAGTGTGAAAACAGACTAATACAGAAAACAGGTACTGGGATAGTGGGGTACTGATATAAAGATAACCTGAAAATGTGGAAGTGACTTTGGGCTGGGTAATGAACAGCAGTTGGAACAGTTTGGAGTGGTCAGTAAAAGACAGGATGATTTTGGAAAGTTGGGAACTTCCTAGAGACTTGTTGAATAGTTTTGACCAAAATGCTGATAAAGAAATAGACAATGAAGTCCAGGTTGAGGTGGTCTCAGATGAAGATGAGAAATATATTAGGAACTGGAGCAAAGGTCACTCTTTCTGTGCTTTAGCAAAGAGACTGATGGGATTTTGTCCCTGCCCTAGAGATCTTGGAACTTTTAACTTGAGAGAGATGATTTAGGGTATCTAGCAGAAGAAATTTCTGAGCAGCAAAGCATTCAAGAGGTGACCTGACTTATTCTAAAAGCATTCAGTCATATGCATTCACAAAGAGACGGTTTGGAATGGGAACTTATGTTTAAAAGGGAAGCAGAGCATAAAGATTTGAAAAATTTGCAGACTGACCATGTGGTAGAAAAGAAAAACCCATTTTTGGGGGAGATATTCAAGCTGGCTGCAGAAATTTGGATAATTAACAAGGAGCCGAATTTCAATCACCAAGACAATGAGGAAAATGTCTCCAGGGCATGTCAGAGATCTTCATGGCAGTCCCTCCCATCACAGTCCCAGAGGCCTACGAGGGAAAAATGGTTCTGTGTGTCAGGCCCAGGACCTTGCTGCTCTGTGTTGCCCAAGGACATGGTGCCCTGCATCCTAGCCGCTCCAGCTTCAGTCATGGCTAAAAGGGGTAAAGGTACAACTTGGTTCATTGCTTCATAGGGTGCAAGCCCAAGCCCTGGCAGCTTCAACATAGTGTTGGTGGGCCTGAAAGTGCACAGAAGACAAAGCTGAGCTTTGGGAACCTTCACCTAGATTTCAGAGGATGTATGAAAACTCCTGGATGTCCAGGCAGAAGTCTGCTGCAGGGATGGAGCCCTCATGGAGAACTTCTGCTAGGGCAGTATGGAGGGGTAATGTGGGGTTGGAGCCCCCAAACAGATTCCCCACTGTGACACTGCCTAGTGGAGCTGTGAGAAGAGGGCCACCATCCTCCAGACCCCAGAAAGGTACATCCACTGACAGCTTGCACAACGAGCATGGAAAAGACACAGGCACTTAATGCTAGCCCATGAAAGCAGTTAAAGATGCTGTTCCTGCAGAGCAACAGGGGTGGAGCTGCCTAAGGCAATGGGACTCCACACCTTGCATCAGCATGACCTGGATGTTAGACATGAAGTCAAAGGAGATTTTGGAGCTTTAAAGTTTAATGAGTGCCCTGCTGGGTTTCGAACTTGCATGGGGACTGTGACCCCTTAGTTTTGGTCAATTTCTCACATTTCAAATGGGAACATTTACTTAATGCCTGTACCCCTATTCTTTCTTGGAGGTAACTAACATGGTTGTTTGTTTGTTTGTTTGTTTTGTTTGTTTTTACAGGCTCATAAGCAAAAACGACTTGTCTCAAATGAAACTTTGGACTTGGACATTTGGGTTAATCCTGGAAAGAGTTAAGAATTTGGGGGACTATTAGGAAGGCATGATTGGTTTTAAAATGTGAAAAGGACATGAGATTGGGAGGGACCAGGGGCAGAATGATATGATTTGGCTCTGTGTCTCCACCCAAATCTCATCTCAATTTATAATTCCCATATGTTGAGGGAGGGACCTGGTGGAAAGTTATTGGATTGGGAGGTGGTTCCCCCATGCTGTTTTCATGAGATCTGATGGTAAAAAAAAGTGACAGTTTTCCCTGCACTCTCTCTCTCCTGCTGCCTTGTGAAGAAGGTGCCAGCTTCCACTTTACCTTCTGCTATAATAGTAAGTTTCCTGAGGCCTCCCAAGCCATGCAGAACTATGAGTCAATTAAACCTCTTCTTTTTATAAATTACCCAGTCTCAGGTAGTATCTTTATATCACTGTGAAAACAGGCTAATATAGCAAGTGAGGGCTTAATGTTAGTGCAATTTTCTTTAAGGGAGAAAAATATTTTGTAACTAGATATAAGAGGAGGTTGCACAACATTTTGCACCTTCATTAAAAATTAGCATGAAGCTGTTTACTAAAATGAACCATATATTAAGATATAAAATAAATGGAAAGTAATTACCAAAATCTGAAATCATATAGAGAATTTTCTCTGACATTTAATTTGGAATTCAATATCAAAATATATATTCAATTTCAAAATATATAGAAAAAATAGGGGTTAAAAAAACAAAAGAACAATTAGAAAATATTTTCACATATATAGTGAAAACATAACATATACAATTTTTTTGAGATGCAGTGACAACAGAGCTTAAAAGGAAATATATAAATGCTAAATTCTTATTTTATAAAACATAAAAATTATAAAGTAAATATAAACTTCTATTTAAAGATGTTTGAGAAAGAAGAAATTTAATGTTCGTAGTTGGAAAGAAATGGTGAAGGAATGAACTAAAACAAATAAAACAGGAAATAGACAAATAATTGAGACAAATATAAAGACAAACAGTTGTTCTCTGAAAATGTTAATAAAATTATAAACATCTAGCAAAACTGATAATGACATGAGAGAGAAGATACAAACTACCAATGTCAAGAATGAAAAAGGTTACTTCATTGCAATTCCCATGAACATTAAATGTAATAATAAAGGAATATAAACAATGATGAAGTAGCACTATATACCTGTAAGAATGGCAAAGATCTAAAGCACTGAGAACACAAAATTCTAGTGAGAAAATAGAGCAACAGAAATATTCTTTCACTACAGATGGGAATGCAGATGGTAGAGCCACTTTGGAAGACACTGGCAATTTCTTACAAAACTAAATGTATTCTTACCATAGGATCCAGCAGTCCCTCTGCTTGTTATTTTTTCCATATGATTTGAAACTTATGCGCATCCAAAAACTTTCATACAAATTTATAATTGCCAAAACTTGGAAGCAACCAAGATGTCCTTCAATAGTTGAATGGATAAATAAATAAACTGTGGTACATCAGACAATGGGATGTTATTCAGAGGAAAAAAATGGGCTGTCAAGCTATGAAAAGACATAAAACAAACAAGTACATAACAATAAGTGAAAGAAGCCAATCTAAAAAATGTACATACTGTATGATTCCAACTATATGGCATTCTAGAAAAGGCAAAACTATGGAGATATTAACAAGTCATCTGTTGCCAAGGGTTTAGGGGGAAGAAGGGATAAATAGGTGGAGCACAGGGGTTTTTTAAGACAGTACAAGTATTCTGTATGATATTGTAATGGTGGTTACATATCATTATAAATTTGTCAAAATGCATAGAATATACAAGACCAAGATTGAACTCTAATGTGTACTAGAAACTTTGGTTGATAATGATATGGTATTGCTGGTTCATTGAGTGTAGGAAACGTATCACAACTGTATGGAACTTCAAAGGGAAAGGTAATGTATTGCTGGGAAAGGAGTATATGGGAATTCTCTGCACTTTCTTCACAATTTTGCTTGAAAGCTAGACTATTTTTAAAACATATATTGTTAATTTATGCACACACACACACACACACATACACACACACAAAACAACTACAGTGTCCAACATCAGAAGTGACTTGAATGGAGGTCTAGCCATCCAAAGGAGCACTGAACAGATAGGAAAAATCATGTGGTAGGTCAATAGTACCTGAAGTTTGTTGCTTGATGTGTTAAACAAAAACAATTTGTTATAAAATCAATTGTATATAATAAGGTCATTTTTGTTTTAAAAAATAAAATACATTTATAAAAAGTAATAATAAAGGAATAGTGTCTTTTTTAGTTCAATTTTTATTGTAATTAACAATAATTGTATATATTTATGAGGTACAATGTGATGTTATATACATATGTGTGTACTTTGTGCAATAATTAAATTGGGCTAGTTAATATATCTATCACCCCATATAGCTATCATTTCTCTGTTGTGAGAACATTTAAAATGTACTATTTTAGCAATTTTGAAACATACAATACATTATTATTAACTATAGTCCCCATGCTGTGCAATAGATCACTAGAGCTTATTCTTGCTGTCTAAATGAAATTTTGGAAAATGGTATACAAGGTTTTTGCCAATTAATCTAACAACTAGGTTGAAGTAAAAAAATTTCTTACAAAACAAAATATAGTACAATTATCTCAAAAATAGATAACCTAAATACTTTATATTTATTAGAATAAATTAAGTTTATATTCACATCCCTTCCCACAAAGACAACTCCAGATCCAGGTAGTTTCACTCTGAATTTTATTGAGCAATGTAAAAAAAGAAATATTATTTATTTTACACATACTCTGTGAATATATATAGACAGTGAACCTTCTCAATATACTCTAGGAAGGAAACAACTCTGACACCATAAGCTGAGAAAGAAATTATGAAAAATGAAAATTACGACCTAATGTCTATCATAACACAGATGCATAAAGTCCTCGATATGATAACAGACGTTTATAATGGACAGGTTGGACAGAGTGGTATGTAAACACAGCTTTTTACTTCTTTTTGGCATGATAAAGCTACAGGAATAATATATATCATTATCCCACTGCAAACAACTGGAAAAATAACAACGTATTTTAAATGAACGTTTTCAGACTTTAATTAATTGGTAGTGATGCCAGGAATCCCTGTGAAAATAGAAACAAATAAAGGTATTCCTATGATTGTCCAGTTTCCTACCTGTGGTGAATTTCCTGGCCACAGAGAAGAGAGGGAAAGTCCAGTTAGACCCCAATAGTCTTGATGACTTGAGCAGAGAGAATTTGGAGTTGAGAGGGCACAGGATGTCTACAATTCATGGAGCAAAACACTGGATTGATCAGAGCTGCATGATGAGAAAGCTCAGAAGACCTGTACAAGAGCCTGGATGAGTACTGATCTAGACATGTATGTATGATGAATGTAGAAGATTGAAAAAAAATCATTGGCAATTTCTGGGAAAATAACACTCATATACATCTTAGTAAATTAAAAATACATATAGTGCAATGTCATCCACATATTGTAGGTCCTTGACATTTGGTGAATAAATAGATAAGCCAAAGAATAATTACAATAAAAAGGTGGAAATTTAACTAGGCCATTCATTGTAGACTTAGGATGCTATCTTATATAGTTTTAATAACTGTACCAAGAATGTGTTTTATATTTCTTCATACCATAAGCCTCTTATTAAATATGCACTGATGGTGATTTTTAAGAAGTTGAAGGGAACATCTAAAGATTCATTTGATCTCATAGAACGGTAAAAATGTAGTACAGCTAAAGATTTGGTGGTTTGTATTCACAGAGCTTTGCTGCAGAAATAACAACAAAAGATAAACCAACAGTGTATAAAATAATTACTCTTAAAGGAATGAGTCCCCTTGGCAGCCAAGATCTGTACTGAAAAGGCTTGAAAATGTCAATTGTATTTCTACCTCAGCTTCCTCAACAGTCTGGGAACAGACAAACGTGATCACATTGAAGATGAGCTTAGCTGTCCTGAGAAAATGTTATATGAAGGCAAGTTATTTTGGCAAGTAATTCTTTTTATTTAGAATAGAAACTCTCAAAAATCATTATGAAAGCTAAATAGATAACCAAATGTTATAAATATCTTCATTCAAATGCATCCAGAATAACTGTCATTTTCCATTGATTTAGAAACTTCATGTAGCAAAGAAGGTAGAATAAGCAGTAAAACAACTTCTAGCCCCACTTAACTTGTTCAGTCTTTATATATATTTCTGGGACAGTGATTTACTAAGAATCTAGTATTGTTTTTTCTTTCCCACAATTATCAATACCTCCTAAAATGGTGAGATAAATTAAATTAGACTTTGGTTGAGCATCATCCTTTCCTTTGACCTTGTAGGTGCAAAATAACTGCACTTCATGTGAAAATTACTATTTCCTTAGGAATTATCTTTGTATTTAACTTTCTTCATGCAGTTTTTCATAAAAGCCATTTAAATAGAGACTTAGTAAAGTGAATGCATAGGATGAGATAACATTTGCAGTTTGTCCACACTTCTATGTTACTCCCTTTTGTTGAAGTCAAACATTAATAGTGAACTAATCTAATGTAGTTATATACCCCCTAACTGAATACTACATGTAAAACACAATTCACCAAAAATATGTACTGTGTGGCAACAAAACTTCATGTATTAATGTAGTTTCTTACCCTCCTAATGTGTATGTCCTTAGAAATATAAAAAGGACAAAAGCATCAACATCAGATAAACTATAATATGCAAATAAGAGAAAGAAAAATAATTTTAATTGACGATATGAATATTGCTTATTTATTATTCAAATAAGATACCTATTTTCTTAAAGAATATTGACTATTTGTGTACTATGAAAGTGTAATCACAAGGGATTTACAGCTCAACCAATGTGATTATTTACCTAGAATTTAATATTGTTTTTCTTTGATCTTAAAGACTCAATATTTAATTCTGATTATAAAATGCAAAATCAAGCCATTCACAGCATTTAGCATCCAACATGTGATGAGAAGACATTGAATTGCATTCATAAAAGAAATCTCTGTTTGAGCTAACCAGTATTTTAGTTTCAGATCTCGATTCTTATGTGTTGTACAAATGATATCTCAGACTACATGGCAAATCCTGTCTTAAAAGCAGTAGATTTAGCAACAACCACACAATAGGATATAAAATAATAAATTAGCATAAAATGATACTGAAATAAAGTTTAAATATTCTACAAGGACATAGCAAGTCTACCTTTCCTACTTTCTAAGATCCAAATCCTCAGAACCATTTAATAAAATGTTAGTAAAATGTACCTTTACATCTGCAAAAGATGTTTCATAACCAACAGCTGTCATAGGCTTTGGACCAAGGAATGATGCTGATAAGAATGATAAAATAGCCTCCACTACTATTATTTTTATGCTTCAGTCTGTTTGGTAAAGTTGTCTTTAAGTCTTTTTTATATTTTGTTATTTCCTCTTATGAATTATTTTTCATGTTACTACAGATCAAACTTTAAAAATTGCAAGAAGAGATTCTTACTGTTGCATAGAACTACAGTTTCTTTCTGTATAATGATCCTGTATCCACAAATTTTGCTAAACTTTCATAGTACCTATAATCATTTGCCTGTAGATTATTTTATTTCTAAGCATATCATTGTCATCTGTGGCTAATTAAAATTCTATGCTTAGTTTCTGTTTGTTATAGCTTTCTATTTATTAGCTTACAGCATAATGATAAACAGGGGTGGTAATAAAAGACACCTTTGTTTCTTTCCTGAAATTAAAATGAATGCCTTCAGTTTCATTCCATTTAAGTATGATGGTTTCTATACAGAATTTTTTAATGTTACCCATTATTAGGATTAAAAAATCATCTTCCACTTTTTTATTTTGCTAAAAGATTTTATGATGAATGAATGTAGAATTTTATCAAATACTATTTTGATAGTGTTTATTACCATCAGATTTAATGTGATATGTTTTTTCTATTATTTATTAATTTATTAAAAAACATTGATTGAAGTGCAAATTTTAAAACAATCTACATTTCTGAAATAAACCTGATGAGGACATAATGCGTTATAGGGTTCAAATATTTTTGTTTTGAGTTTTAAAATATTTTGTTAATGATTTTCTCACATATATTCATAAAAGAGAGATGCTTGTAATTTTTTTTTGAACTCCACTTATCAGGATTTGATATAAGCTTTACACATGCAGACTTTATAATGTAAGTTGTGGAGTGTTTTTTCGTTATACATTCTGGAATAGATTTATAAAACAGACTTAATTATTTCTTTTTTGTTATACCTTTCTGTTAAAACTGGCTGGGCCTAGGGACTTTTGGAGAAAAAGAATTCCATTTTATTTAACCGATTTGAGTATAATTGACACACAATAAGTGAACATAGTTAAATATAAAGTTTGAAAAGTTTTACCTATGTATATACCCACAAGACCATATACAAACATAATGAACATATCTATCAATCCAAAAATTTTGTTCATGACCCATTATAATCCTTCCCTCCTGCACTTCTCCCCTTACTCAGGCAAACTCTGATATGCTTTCTGTCAATACATATTATCTTGTATTTTGTGAAGTTTTATATACACGTAATTACACGATATGTACTAATTTTTATGAAATTTGCTCACAATTATATTGAGGTTTAATTATGTTGTTAACATTATCAAAAGTTAAATGTATTTTTATTACTGAGTAGTGTTCTATTATGGTCATACCACTGTTTGTTTATGTATTCACCTGCTGATGGACATTTACATTGTTTTCAAGTTTGGCTATTAAAAATAAGCTTTCTAGGCCAGGCAAAATGAAATAATTGTGTCTAAACAGTGGTTTTTAGCTCAGTAGAAATGTAACAGCAGATGTAAATCAAGCAGAAGAAAAGAAAGAGATAGAGATTTTAGGACTTCTATAGCTGCAAGTTGACATTTGGGCTCTGAAATTTCCTTGATGTAATTTGCTCATCAGTTTAAAATGTGCATAAAATACTATAATATGTAAACCTGCTGCAGTACTAGGAAAGCTGACATGACCTCGAAATTTTAATGTTACACAAACACTTGCTAGTAGAGTTTCCATAAAAACAATGGGGTGCCCAAAAGGGGGTCATTCTACTTGTCTTTCCTAATTCTTAGATAATTTTTCCCATCTTTTTCTCTTAAAATGAGGAGCTGTGCTGTGGCCTAGGGTTTAGTGTAGTGGATGAAAATGTGCTAATTGTGGGCAGGACTCCGCAGTGTGTCACCACAGAATTGTTTCTGCTCCTTAATATGGCTCAGTTTCTCTCTCTGGAGGTCTATCACCCATGAGAGGGCTTAAAATGCAGAGTGACAAGCTACTAGCATTTTCTGGAGAAGCCCTTTTAAAATAATATTGTTGGGGGTTCCTGTAGGGCCATTGCACTTTGCAGATATTCAACAAACCAGACACTCCCACTCAGCAATCAGTCACCCAGGGGAAACTTTTGACTGGGAGGGGTAAAATGCCCTTTCTCTTCAGAACTGAGGAAACTCAGTCTCTCATTTATCTATGAACATGACAGTTCAGTTTCTCATGCAAATATGCAAGCAAGCCAATTGAGCTTAATTTTTGGAGAAGAAGCAATGGGGAAGACTCTGTAGAATGAATCTCTACGCTGGAATTAGGATCCCAAACAACAACTTCCTAGAGTAAAACTAAAACAACTAAGACCACTTTCTGTAAACTGTCCTCAGCCACACCCAACTTTGTTGTTCTCATCCACCATTACACATGTCAAACTCAAATCCGCTCACAGTACAAGGTAATCTCTGGTACCCCCAAAAGCCAAAGAGTCAGGTAATGCAATACAAGAAAGCAGAGCTTTAGGCCTAAGAAGAATCTTCCCAGGAATCTTTTTTTTAAATTTTTTTTATTATACTTTAAGTTCTAGGGTACATGTGTATAACGTGCAGGTGACCTCAACAAAAAACATAACACCTTCAAAAGGGAGAGTAGCACTTTTGTTCTGAGTTCTTTAAAGGGTACAAGTCATTAGAAGCTTTCTCTAGATTTTTCTTGATGCCAAAGATGACAAAGGAGGAAAGATGAATAGGGTGGAAGAAAAGTAAAAGGAAGAAAATTGTTTTTCTAAGGAATTAAGTGAACATAGAAACTAAACACATCTTTTTTTTTTTTTTTTTTTTTTTTTGCAGCTCAAGGAATTGTAGCCAGTTCATAGGCCTCATTCCCCATGATTTGAAATTCTCATCCAGATTTGACCAAGTCAGTTAGAGTTGGTCAAATCTGATAGGAGAAAGACCAAAATAACAACAACAATAACAAATATAATTGCTGAGAGCTCTAATGGTAAGAAGAAATTAAGACCAGCTGGTTGTCACTGCTAACTTTCAGTCCTTACGGGGAGTTTCCAAGATAAGAAAAAAACAAAAAGCCCAATTTAGCTACTTACCTAGGAATGGGACCCCAGGCCAAGACTATTTTCTATCATCTTAGAAGCAGGAAAACAAAAACAAACAACAACTTGAACTAGCCATCACTGTTGGAAATTAGCTGAAACTCCAGAAAGCAGTTGCCTGTTCTCTATCATTATGGAAGCAGAAAAATTTACCTTACTTGTTGGAAGCAAGTAAAATAAACAGCAATAACATAAACATCAATAACATAAATAGCAAAATAAACTTTAAACCTCACACAAATTTTGGGAAATCGGTGATTTTCTTGAACAAGGGCAGCTCACAGACCTCAGCAAATTGTCCTATTGGTTTGAGTAATAAAAATGTCTTGAGCTGGGGTACCAAGCAGATATCCCAGCTAGAAAAACCAGGCATGAGATCTCAATAGAGAGCATCCAAATTAGAAAAGAGGAAGTGATACTATCTGTTTGTCAATGATGTGATTGTATACATGGAACACTCTGAAGACTCCTCTAAAAGACTCTTAGATTTGATAAATGAATTCGGTTAAGTTTCAGGTCACAAAATTTATGCACACAAATCAGTAGCATTGCTAAACACCAGCAATGACCAAGCTGAGAATCGAACAAAAAACTCAATCCCTTTTACAATAGCTACAAAAAAATAAATAAAACATCTAGAAATATATTAACAAAGGGAGAGAAAGATCTCTAAAAGGAAAGCTACAAAACACTGCTGAAAGAAATCATAGGTGATGCAAACAAAAGGAAATACATCCCATGCTCGTGGATTGGAAGAATCAATATTATTTAAATGACCACACTGCCCCAAACAATCTATAGAGTCAATGCAATGTCTATCAAAATGCCAATATTATTTTTCACAGAACTTGAAGAAACACTCCTAAAATTCATGTGGAAAAAAAGAGGTCAAATAGTCAAAGCAATCCTAAGGAAAAAAAAAAACCTGGAGGCATCACATTACTCAAATTCAAATTATACTACAAGGCTATAGGAATCAAAACAGCATGGTACTGGTATAAAAGTATATACATAGACCAATATAACAGAATATAGAATTCAGAAATAAAACCAAACACTTACAATCAACTTATCTTTGGCAAAGCACACAAAAACATAAATTGAGGAAATGACATACTATTCAATAAATTGTGCTGGGTAAACTGGATAGCCATATGTAAAAAAAATAAAACTGGATCCCTATCTCTCACCATACATGAAAATCAACTCAAGATGGATTAAAGACTTAAATCTAAGACCAGAAACCATAACAATTCAGAAGAAAACTTAGGTAAAACTCTTTGGGCCATTATCCTAGGCAATAGATTTATGACTAAAGACCCCAAAAGCAAATGCAACAAAAATGAAAATAAATAAATAGGACCTAATTAAACTAAAAATCTTATGCACTGCAAAATAAATATTCATCAGAGTAAACAGACAAGCCACTAAATTGTAGACAATATTTGCACGCTATGCATCTAACTAAGGACTAACATCCAGACTCTATGAGGAACTTAAAAAATCAGGAAGGAAAAAACAAATAATTCCATCAAAAAGTGGAAAAATAACAATAGACATTTCTCAAAACAAGATATAAAAGTCATCAAATATTTGAAAAATCCTCAACATCACTAATTATCAGATAAATGTAAATTAAAACCTCAATGAGAGACTGTCTTACCCCAGCCAGAATGGCCATTATTAAAAAAGCAAAACAAAAACAATAACAGATGTTTGTGTGGATGTGGTAAAAAAGGAATGCATATACACTGCTGGTGGGAGTGAAAATTAGTACAACCTCTATGGAAAACACTATGGAGATTTCTCAAATAACTAAAAATAGACCTATGATTCAATGCAGCAATCCCACTACTGAGTATCCAACCAAATGAAAAGAAGTCATGATATCAAAAGGACACCTACACATATATAGTTATCACCACACAATTCACAAGTGCAAAGATATGTAACCAACATAAGTGCCAAGAAATCAATAAATGGAAAAAGAAAATGTGGTATATATACAAAATGGAATACTACTCAGTCATAAATAAGAACAATATACTGTCTTTTGCAGCAACTCAGATGGAACTGGAGGCCATTCTTCTAGGGGAACAGCTTAGGAATAAAGAACAAAATACTGCATGTTCTCACTTATAAGTGGGAGCTAAGCCATAGGTATGCAAAGGCATATATGGTGGTATAATGGACATTGGGGACTCAGATGCAGGGAGAGTGGAAATGGGTTAAGGGATAAAAAGCTACAAATTGGGTATAATGTACATTACTCAGGTAATGAGTGGACCAAAAATTTCATACTTCACCACTATGCAATGTATCCATGTAGCCAAAAACTTGCAGTCCCAAAGGTTGGAAATTTTAAAATATATAAATTAAGAGTTCCCTAGCTGAGAATTTTTTTATGGCAGGAAACAGGTAATCAAAGGACTGATAATCTTATTTTAAAATAGTAAAAAAACAAAACAAAACAAAAAAACTAGTAAAAAAAAAAAAACCTTAAAAACTGGCAAATAAAAAAATGTATAACACTACTATGTCTCCTGTCTGTCTGTGTACTTATATGTGTTTTGTGTTTAATGATTATATAAATGAGCTCTAAATAATTGGCTTAAAGAAAAATAAGTGCTTAAATAAAATATTGTGTCAAAAATAAAAACGTTATTGCCTTTTAGTTCATGTGACTTTAGTAATCTTTGGTAAATAAGGACAGTTTTAATGATTATTGATAAACTAAAATAAAAATGTCTTCGAACTTTAGGCATTTGGTCTAAAGTAGTCAGGTCAGATACTGTCTTTACTAGACACTTTGGAATCACAAACTGTTTCTATGACTTTTGATAATTGTTTGACTTGCCTGCCTCAAAGCCATTAGATTTTAGGTAAGGCCTGGAAACATTTGTAGTTAGCCATACACTTTAAATATGCTAGACAGAGTCAGACATTATGTGTGGTTCTGTCCTGTAGCCGAGACTGTGCACCTGATATATAATAAAAATTGCTTATACTAAAAATATAAATTATGTGTTTTTGATTAAAAGGCATAGGAATGTGTTTTTTTCAAAGAAAAAGTTTTGTTTAATTGAGAGAATTTAAGGATTGTTTTACTTTAAACGAAAGAAGAAAACTGAAGGTTTAAGCAAATTGTGGAAGGTTTATGAAAGATTAAGCTTATAGAACTTCTGTGTGTGAGCAATTTGGCTAAAATTTAAAAAGGTGTTATTTATTTTCTGCATAAATTAAACATTAAAATAAATGTATGCTGATACAGGGCCAGAATCTGGGATCATGTGTCAGAATAACAGGGTTTTATTAGGCATTGATCTGCTCTGCAAAAAAGATTGTAAAGAGTTATAAAATGTTTATTAAAATCTTACCTTATGATCAAATTAAAATTAGATATTTTCAGATATAAGTTTTTATTTAAAATTAGGCTTAACTTTAATAATGCACTAGAGCAAAAATAAACTTTGGTTTTCTTTGGTTTTCTCTTTTTGAAAAAGATTTACCTGTAATATTGAGAGATGATAAATAATATTTGTTTAAACTACAGGAAAAAGAAGGGAGAGAAAAGAGACAGATTCAATTGTCCTCATACTGTCTTTATTGGGTCTTGTTGAAAAGCTGAATCTCTCCTCTATTATTGAGTAAAGATTTTTGCATTTTTGAATTTTTTTAGTTATTTTTGTCTAAATAAATGACTTATAGTGATTGGGATTCTATTTTGCAATGTAAAATGTTTTAAATATTTGATAAGCTTTCTAAAGTCAATTTTTAAATTAAGCCTTTTATGACCTGATGAACCTTCTTAGATATTAGGAACCCCTGACATCCAAAAGACATATTTGGCATATTAAAACCATACAGAGGTGGAAGGAGGCAAAGATGGCTGACTACACTTAGCCAGAAGGAACATCTCCCACTGACGGATCAAGACATTGGAAAGACCAGCATACTTCTAGCAGATCTTCAGAGGTAACGCATTGAGAGTGGATGGAGAAAAGACACAGATACTGGGCTGAAAGGCAAAGAATCTGAGAATGCTGCACAGGGCTACCATGCACCAGTACTTGTTCTTGGCCCCTACCAACTCCTAGGGAAGGGCTGAGTTGAACAGGCAAAGAGCAACCCACTTATGCCACCGGCCTCTGTAATCCCAGAAGAAGGAGACCCCCTCAATCACCACAGACACTTGAGCTGGCAGGGAGAGCTGCTTAGAGAAGTGGTAGGGGCAGAACTTCAGCCAATGCAGAGCTCAGATGGTTTGATGTGGGAGCGTTGGTCATGGAGCATGGCCAGGGACACCCATTCTGCTAGGCTCTACTTGCTCTCTTAGGAGACTTTATCCCTAGGGGAACTGTCAGACCTGAACTCTGCAGGGTGGTCTTTCCCATGAGACAGGGCCAATTTGACCTGAGTAGGCCTTGGTCTGCTGGCCTTCCCTGGAGGCCCAGTCAGGCTGCACCTGCTTTTAGTGCAACCCCCAGGTACCTCCTGGGTGTCCACATCACAGCACTTGTGCTGGCAGACTGCACCTGACTGGCAGATTTCTCTAGCTGAGTGGTCTCCACAGACACACAGCAGCCTGACTACACCCTCCCTCTACTGAGGTCTCCCCCATGCCACTTTGCCTGCACGCATTAGCCTATAGCAATCTCCCACATCACTTTGCCTGCATGTGTGTGCAAGTAAGGACCTTGATTTCCCTTCTCCACTAGGGTATGTGTGCACATGCGCTCTACTGTGTCATTGCTGCCAGCATGAGTGCAACCTGCTCCCCTCCCCATTGCACTACCATTGTCCTTCACACATTGGCAGGCAGAAACCCACCAGCTCCACCCCTGCCAGTACCCTCCCCCCAATCCAGCCAGTGTCCTGTCCCACGCCTACACTGCTGCTGGAACAAAACTAGGTACAGAGAAAAGAAAGACCTCCCCTGATCTGAGAGGTAACTGCTGGCCACATGAATGCTTAGAGGACGAACATAGTCCTGTGTCCATGAATGCCCCACCCCCGTGCTAAGACTATCTACAACACAAATGCATGCACAGTTGCCAGTGGGGGTGGGGATACTCCACTGCCCTAAAGCCAGGCTATCACTGCTGCTGCTGTGATTGCCCTCATGGAGGCCAGCACCTTGGCACCCACTTGCATCCTGCTGCAGCTAATGAGTGTGCACCACATCATACTGCTGCTGCCCCTGCAGCTGACACATGCAAATGAGGAGAGATCCCCTGGCACCACCCATTACAGTATTGTGACCAGTGGTCAGGGGGCACCTTAGCCCTTTCAGTGCAGCAGATTTCTAATCTCAAGGAACCAGAGAACAACCAGGGACTGATATCAGTCCTCCAGAGTTAGAGCATGTACTGGAGGTGTCCAGAGCTGAGCCTTGGCCTCCTATAATCTTCTAGAAATGAAGCTAGTCAACTGAACTCACCCTATACCACAATCAAACCCACAAGGTCGTCAAAATGAATAAAAGAAAAAAAAATCTAAAGGTCAGCAACTTCAAAGACTGAAAAAACACCAGCCCACAAAGATGAGAAAGAACCCAGCACAAAAACTCTGACAACTCAAAAAGCCAGATGTCTTCCTTCCTTCAAATAATCACATCAGTTCTACATCGAGGATTCTTAATCAGGTTGAGATGGCTGAAATGACAGAAATATAATTCAGAATATAAATAGAAATGAAAATAATCAACATTCAGGAGAATGTTAAAACTCAGTCTAAGGAAGCTAAGAATCACAATAAAATGATACAGGAGCTGACAAACAAAATAGTCAGTACAGAAAAGAATGTAACCAACATGATAGAGCTCAAAAACATGCTACAAGAATTTTATACTGCAACTGAAAATATTAAGAGCAGAACAGACCAAGCTGAGGAAAGAATCTCAGAGCTTTAAGACTGGCTTTCTGAAATAAGACAGACAAGAATAAAGAAAAAGAAATGAAAAGGAACAAACAAAACATCCAATAAATATAGGATTGTGTAAGGAGACCAAATCTATGACTCATTGGCATCCCTGAAAAAGATGGGGAGAATGGAAGAAACTTGGAAAATGTATTTCAGGATATCATCCATGAGAGCTTCCCCAACTTAGGTAGACAGACCAAAATTTAAATTCAAGAAACGCAGAGAACCACCATAAGATACTTCACACAACAATCATTCCTAAGGCACATGATCATCAGGTTCTGCAAGGTGAAAATGAAAGAAAAAATATTAAAGGCAGCTAGAGGAAAAGGACAGATCACCTACAAAGGAAAGCCCAATCAACTAACAGCAGTCCTCTCAGCAGAAACTCTAAAAGCCAGAAGAGTTTGAGTACCTGTATTTCACATTCTTAAAGAAAAGAATTTTCAACCAAGAAATTCATGTCTTGCAAAACTAAACTGTTGAAGCAAAAAAGAAATAAGATGTTTTCAGACAAGGAAATGCTGAGGGAATTTGTCACCACTAGACCTGCACTATAAAAGCTCCTAAAAGAAGCACTTAATTTGTAAAGGGAAGACCATTACCAGCCACTACAAAAACACACTTAACTACACAGACCACTAACACTATAAAGCAACCACAAATATAAGTCTGCAAAATAACCACTTAATAACACAATGACAGGATCAAATCCACACATATCAATACTAGAATGTAAATGGACTAAACACCTCAATTAAAAGGTACAAAGTGGAAAATTGGGTAAACAAGCAAGACTTAATGGCATGCTGTCTTCAAAAGACCCATCTTACATGCAGTGACACACATAGTCTCAAAATAAAGGGATGGAGAAAAATCTACCAAACAAATGGAAAACAGCGAAAAGCAGAGGGTGCAATTCTAATTTCAGACAAAATAGACCTTAAACAAAGATCAAAAAAGACAATGAAGGGCATTACATAATTGTAAAGGCTTTGATTCAACAAGACCTAACTATCCTAAATATATATACCTCCAACACAGGAGAACCCAGAATCATGAAGCAAATTCACAGAGACCTTCAAAGAAACTTCACCTCCCACACAATAATAGTGAGAGACTTCAACATCTCACTGTCAGTATTAAACAGATTATTGAGGCAGAAAATTAACACAGATATTCAGGATCTGAACTCAATACTGGACTAAATGGACCTGATAAACATCTACAGAACTCTCCTCATGAAAACAACAAAATATACATTCTCTTCATTGGCATATTGCAAATACTCTAAAATTGACCACACAATCAGACATAAAACAATCATCAGTAAATGCAAAAGAACTGAAGTCATACCAAACACACACTTGGACTATAGCACAATAAAAATAGAAAAGACTAAGAAAATTGCTCAAAATAATATAATCACATGGAAATTAAACAATCTGCTACTGAATGACATTTGAGCAAATGATAAAATTAAGACAGAAATGAAGAAGTTCTTTGAAACTAATGAGAACAATGATACAACATGCCAGAATTTTTGGGACACAGCTATGGCAGTGTTAACAGGGAAATGCATAGCACTAAATGTCCACATTAAAAAGTTAGAGAAGTCTCAAATTAACAGTGGAGCATCACAAATAAAAGAGCTAGAGAAGCAAGATAAAACCAATACTAAAACTAGAAGAAGACAATAAATAACCAGAATCTGAGCTGAACTAAAGAGGATACAGACATGAAAACCCATACAAAAGATGAACAAATCCAGGAGGTGATTATTTGAAAAAAATTAATTAAATCAATAGACCACTAGTTAGACTAATAAAGAAGAAAAAAGATTCAAGTGAAGGCAATTAAAAATGACAAAAGGGATATTACCACTGACCCCACAGAAATGCAAATAACCATCAAAGACTAGTATGTATACCTCTATGCCCATAAACTAGAAACTCTAGAAAAAATGAATACATTCCTGGACTCACACTCCCTCTGAAGACTGAACCAGGAAGAAATTAAATCCCTGAACACACCAATAATAAGCTCTGAAATTGAATTAGAAATAAATGGCCTACCAACCAAAGAAAGCTGAGGACCAGATGGATTTACAGCCAAATTCTACCAGCATACAAAGAAGAGCTGGTACCATTCCGACTGAAATTATTCCAAAAAATTCAGAAGAAGGTACTTCTCCCCAACTTATTCTATGAGGCCAGAATCATCCTGATACCAAATCCTGGCAGAGACACAACAAAAGAAAACTTTAGGCCAATACCCTTGAGGAACATAGATGCAAAAATCCTCAACAAAATACTAGCAAACCAAGTTCAGCAGCACATCAAAAAGCTAATCCACCACTATCAAGTAGGCTTTATCCCTGGATTGCAAGGTTGGTTCAACATATGCAAATCAATAAATGTGATTCCTCACATATACAAACTAAAGGCAAAAACCAGATGATTATTTCAATAAGATGCAGAAAAGGCTTTCAATAAAAAATTTAGCATCCCTTTATGTTAAAAACTCTCAATGAACTAGGTATTGAAGGAAAATACCTCAAAATAATAAGAGCCATGTATGACAAATCCACAGCCAACATCATATAAAATGGGCAAAATCCGGACACATTCCTCTTGAAAACTGGCACAAGACAAAGATGCTCTCTCTCACCAGTCCTATTCAACATAGTATGAGAACTCCTGTAAAGGGCAATTAGGTGAGAGAAAGAAATGAAAGGCATCCAAACAGGAAGAGAGGTAGTCAAACTATCCCTGTTTGCAGATGACATGATTCTATATCTAGAAAACCCCACAGTCTTGGCCCAAAAGCTCCTAAAGCTGATAAACAACATCAATAAAATTTCAGAATACAAAATCAATGTGTAAAAATCACTAGCACTTTTATACATCAACAATGTCAAACCAAGAGTCAAATCAGAAACCCAATCCCATTTACCATTGCTATAAAAAGAATGAAATATCTAGGAATTCAGCTAACTAGGAAGAAGAAAGATCTCTACAATGAGAATTACAAAACACTTCTCAAGGAAATCGGAGATGACACAAACAAAATCATTCTATGCTCATGTATCGGAAGAATAAGTACCATTAAATTGGTCATACTGGCAAAATCAATTTACAGATTCAATGCTATTCCTATCAAACTACCAATAAAATTCTCCACAGAACTAGAAAAAAACTATTTTAAAATTCATATGAGATGAAAAAAGAGCTCGAATAGTCAAGGCAATTCTAAGCAAAAGGAACAAAGTAGGAAGCATTACATTACACAACTTCAAAGTATACTACAGGGCTACAATAACCAAAACACCATGGCACTGGTACAAAAACAGACACATAGACAGAACTAGAATAATAGAGAGCCTAGAAATAAGGCCTTGCACATATAACCATCTGACTTTCAACCAAGCTGACGAAAACAAGCAATAGGAAAGAGCTCTCAATTCAATAAATTGTGCTGAGATAACTGGCTAGCCATATGCAGAAGACTGAAACTGGACCCCTTTCTTACTCAATATACAAAAATAAACTCAAGATGGATTAAAGACTTAAACATAAAACCCAAAACTATAAAACCCTGAAAGACAATCTAGGCAGTACCATTCTCAATATAGGACCAGGCAAAGATTTCATGACAAAGACACCAAAAGCAATGGCAACAAAAGCAAAAATTGATAAATGGTATCTAATTAAACTAAAGAGCTTCTTCATGACAAAAGAAACTATCAACAGAGTAACAGACAACCTGCAAAATGGGAGAAAATATTTGCAAACTATGCATCTGACAAAGGTCTGATATCCAGCATCTATAAGAAACTTAAGCAAATTTACAAGCAATAAGCAAAAAACCCCATTAAAAAGTTGGCAAAAAACATAAACAGGCACTTTTCAAAAGAAGACATACATGTGACCAATAAGCCTATGGAGAAAAAAAGAAAAACAAAACCTCAATATCACTGATCATTAGAGAAATGCAAAGCCAAATCAAATCCACAATGAGATACCATCTCACACCAGTCAGAATGGCTATTATCAAAAAATTAAAAAATAACAGAGGCTGGCAAGGTTCTGGAGAAAAGAAAATGCCTATACACTGTTGGTGGGAGTGTAAATTAGTTCAATTATTGTAGAAAGTAGTGCGGTGATTCCTCAAAGAGCTACAAACAGAACTATCATTTGACTCAGAAATACAATTACTGGGGATAGACTCAAAGGAATATAAATCATTTTATTATAAATACACATGCATGTATATGTCTATTGAAGCACTATTTATAATAGCAGAGAAGCCATTATCCTAAACAAACTAACAGAGGAACAGAAAACCAAATACTGCATGTTCTCACCCTAAGTACGAGCTAAATGATGACGATGCATGGATACAAAGAGGGGGAAAAAACACACTGGGGTCTATCGGAGGGTGGGGGTGGGAGGTGGGAGAGTATCAGAAAAAATAACTAATGGGTACTAGGCTTAATACCTGGGTGATGAAATAATCGGTACAACAAACTCCCATGACGCAAGTTGACCTATGTAACAAACCTACACTTGTACCCCTGAACTTAAAATAAAAGTTAAATAAATATTAAAAATTTAAAAAGAAGACATACAAATGACCAACCGGTATACAAAAGTTTGCTTAATATCTGCCAGGCCTCTGGGCCCAAGCCTGCACATATACATCCAGAAGGCCTGAAGTAACTGAAGAATGACAAAAGAAGTGAAAATGGCCGGTTCCTGCCTTAACTGATGACATTACCTTGTGAAATTCCTTCTCCTGGCTTATCCTGGCTCAAAAGCTCCCCCACTGAGCACCTTGTGACCTCTGCCCCTGCCCGCCAGAGAACCCCCTTTGACTGTAATTTTCCACTACCCACCCAAATCCTATAAAACAGCCCCACCCCTATTCCCTTCGCTAACTCTCTTTTCGGACTCAGCCCTCCTGCACCCAGTGAAATAAACAGCCTTGTTGCTCACACAAAGCCTGTTTGGTGGTCTCTTCACACGGACATGCATGACAAAATCTATTACTAATAATCAGACAACTGCAAATTAAAACCATAATGAGATATAATTTTACACCAGATACAATGGCTACTATTAAGAAGACAAAAACTAACAGATGTTGGTGATAATGTCAAGAAGGAACTATGTTGCAGTGTTGGAGGGAGTGTAAATTAGTACAACCTTGATGGGAAACAGTATAGAGATTTGTCAATGAACTAAAATTAGAAATGTCATTCAATTCAGCAATCTCATTATTTGATATCTACCCCAAGGAAAATAAATCAATATATTAAACAGATATCTGTCCTCATATGTTTATTACAGCAGTGTTCACAATAGTAAATATATGGGATCAGCTTAAGTGTCCATCAATAGATGATCGGATAAAGAAAATGTGGTATATATACAAAGTAGAATACTATTCAACCATAAAAAATAATGAAATTATGTCTTTTTCAGTAACATGCATGGGACTGGAGGCCATTATTATAAGTGAAACAAGAAACACACAGATACAAAAATATTGTATGTTCTCACTTATAAATGGGAGCTAAAATATTCACACAAATAGATACAGAGAGTATAATGACAGATAACGGGGACTCTGAAGGACGAAGGAGTGGGAGGGCAAGTGCAAGATGAGAAATTGCTTAATGGATAAAATGTGTGTTATTTGTGTGATGTACACCCTAAAAGCTGTGAGTTGACCACTACACAATCTATGCATGTAACAAAATTGCACTTATACCTTATAAATTTATATAGGTAAAAAATAATATTACCAGAGTATTCCAAATTTCCCTCTCTTAACCCTTATACATTGTTGTCATTCATTACACCTATACATAAGTCACAAATACAGGCTGTAGTGTTACTGTTATTATTTGGAACAAACTGTTTTCTGTTGGATAAGTTAAGAATAGAAAATGCAAAAGATTTTATTTTACCTCAATTTATATCTTCTCTATTGCTATTCCTTTCTTTATGTAGATCCATGTTTGTGGCCTATATCACTTCCCCTTTTTCTGAAGAATTTCTTTTAATACTTCTTGCAAAACAGGTCTACCATCAACAAATCCCCTACATGTTTGGCTTTCTGAGAAAATGATTTTTCTTCACTTTTGAATGATAATTTTACTGGATATGAAATTCTAATGATGTATTTTTTTTCTTTCAACACTAAATATTTAACTCTACTCTCTTCTTGCTTGCATGATTTCTGAAAAGAAGTCTGATCTAGGTATTCCTCTATAGGAAAAATGCTTTGCCCACCCTGACTTCTTTTAAGATTTTCTTTCTGTCTTTGATTTTTTGCAGTTTGAATATGACATGCCTAGGTATAGTTTTGTTTGTTTTTGGTATTTTTCCTACCTGGTGTTCTGATCTCTTGTTTGATGTCTGTTGTTAATTTAGGAAAGTCCTTGTCACTATTGTTTCAAATGATTGTTCTTTGTCTTTTCCTGTTCTTCTTCTGGTATTCTCATTTTGTGTATTTACTTATTTTGTAATAGTCCCTCTATTCTTGAATAAACCATTCTGTCTCTTCACTCTTTTTTTTTTCTTTGCATTTCAGTTTCAGAAGTTTCTTTAAGCTCCTTGATTCTTTTCTTGGCTATGTTTAGCTTTCTGATGAGACCATTCTTCGTTTCTCATAATATTCTGGGTTTTTTTTCTATTATTTCTAGCATTTCTTTCTGATTCTTTCTTTGAGATTTCATATTTCTGCTTCCATTACCCATCTGCTTTTTCATATTGTCCACTTTTTCCATTAGGATCATTGGAATATGAATCACGCTTGTTTTAAAATTTTGTCTGATAATTCCAACTTCTTTGCCATATTTGAGTCTGGTTCTCTTGCTTTCTCTCTTTTCAGACTTTAAACAAAATTATACCTTATTTTTTGTTGAGTCATATATGATATTCTGTGAAAAGAAACTCAAGTAAATAGAACTTTAGTTAGAGATACTATGTTTATCTGGATAAGGGTTATAACTATGTTTACTGTTTGTTATATCGTTGGTGTCAGAGTCAAAAATTTCCTCTCGTGTCCTTGCTTTGTCTCCTGTTGTCTTTGGGACTCCCTAGAGACTTTTCTTTCAAGTAAGGTCCTACATGTACCATTCTATTTAGTTGTGCCCCTCGGTTATTATTTAGGAGCCGTTTTGATACTGTGGTAAGGTGTGGCAGGAGGGGACACATTCTAAAGTTATATTATTAGGTCTCAGTCTTTTAGTGGGCTGTTATCCTCACAAGTGCTTTTCAGCCCCTCTTTCTTCATTGAAGCAGCTAACCTAGAGTATTTTCCTTCTCCTATATGAGAGGCTAGAGTGGGCAAAAGTTGGTTTTATCCCCTCCCTGATACAAGTTAAGCTCTGGCAAAACCCCAGTTAGTTACGTTCTGGTGAAATACGTTCTTTTGAGGTCAGGCCTTGTTAAGAAGAGCAGAATGTTCTGAATGTGTCTCATAAATGCTACTTTACTCCTCCCTTCAGAGAAGCATGAGGATTTTTCTTTTTGCATTTTTCTTTTTCTTTTGGTCTTCAACTGTGAGAATCTTTTAGGGCTCCTAAAAGTAAAACTTATAATAGTTTGTGGGAGGGGAGCAGGGCAGACATGGCTGAGTATAAACAGTGGCGATCGGAGGCTCACATCTAAAAGAACTAAAACAGCATGTGAATCCAGCACTGGCAACCAAGGTATCAGGTTCTGTCATCAGGACTGACTAGGTGCCTGGTGTGACCCATGGAGAAGGAAGAGCAGTGTGCTGTGGCCTACCCGGGAGCAAAACGGTGCAGGAGAGTCCCTATCCCCCAGCCAAGGGAGGCAGTGAGTGACCCTGCTACCTAGCCTGGAAAACCATGCTTTTTCTATGGAACTGTGCAACCCACAGGTCAGAAGATCCCACTCCTGAGCGCACGCCATCAGGGCCTAGGGTCCTAATCACAGAGCCACATAGATTCTCAACAGCTACTTAGCTAGAATCTGCTTAATCCTGCCAAGTTCCTGGGGGGGGAGGGGCAGCCATCACCACAGCTGTGGCTACCTGCTGTCCAAGCCCTCTGAGCTCCTGGGAGAGGGGTGGCAGCCAACAATAGGACTGCTAGCTGCCTAAGGCACTAAGCTGTTGGGGGTGGGGGGGGCGGAGGAAGGGCAGTAGCCATCTCTATAGCTCCAGGCTGTGCTTTTCCTCTGCTGGAGCCAGGGAGGCTGGACATCTTGGTCCCAAGAGGTATCCCCCACAGCCCAACACACTGGATGTGGCAGACTGTGGCCAGAGTGCCTCTTCAGGCCTGACTCTGACCCATCCCTCCTCACTGGGTGAGGCCTCAATGCAGGAACTCAAACAACTCCAGCCAGGGGCTCAGGAGTAGAACTCTGATCTCCCTGGACCTGAGCCCCTAGGGGTAGAGGTGGCCGTAGTCTTCATGGAGCAGCAGACTTAGTCTTTCCTCCTGATAGTTCTGAGGAATCCAGGCAGCCCAGATGAGTGGGTTTCCTCCCAGTGCAGCACACCTGCTCCACTAAAGGACAGCCAAAGTGCTTCATTAAATGAGTCCTGCTCCCTGTGCCACCAAAGTGGGTGAGACCTTCAAACAGGGGGGTTGTGACACACCCTATACAGGAGCATATCTACTAGCATCAGGTTAGTGCCCCTCAAAGTCAGAGATCCCAAAGGAAGAAGCAGGCACCCATCTTTGTTGTTCTCCAGCCTCCTCAAGTGACATCTCCAGGCATGGGAGAAAACCAGATGAATAGAGCATGAAGCGAACCCCCAGCAAAGTGCAGCATCCTTACAGAAGAGGGACCTGACGATTGAAAGAAAAACAAACAAACAGAAAGCAACAACAATAGCATCAATTTTTAAAAGTCCCAAACAAAACCTCATCCAAGAGTCAGCAACCTCAAAAATCAAAACTAGACAAACTCAAGAAGATGAGAAAGAATCAATGAAAAAACGCTGAAAACGCAAAAGACCAGAGTGCCTCTTCTCCTCCAAATGATCACAATACCTCTCCAGCAAGGACACGTAACTGCATGGAAGATGAGATGGATAAATTGACAGAAGTAGGCTTCATAAGGTGGGTAATAACAAACTCTGCTGAGCTAAAGGAGTATGTTCTAACCCAATTCAAAGAAGCTAAGAACCTTGATGAAAGGTTACAGGAGCTGCTAACTAGAATAACCAGTCTAGAGAGGAACATAAATTACCTGATGGAGTTGAAAAACACAGCATGAGAACTTTGTGAAGCATACACAAGTATCAATAGCTGAATCAATGAAGTGAAAGAAAGAATATCAGAGTTTGAAGACCATCTTCCTGAAATAAGGCAGGCAGACAAGATTAGAGAATAAAGGAAAAAAGGAACAAACAAAATCTCTGAGAAATATGGAGCTATGTAAAAAGTCTGAACCTACGATTGATTGGAGTACCTGACAGAGATGGGGAGAATGGAACCAAGTTGCAAAACACACTTCAGGATATTATCCAGGAGAACTTCCCCAGCTGGGCAAGACAGGCCAACATTCAAATTCAGGAAATCCAGAGAACCCCACTAAAATACTCTACAAGAAGATCAAACCCAAGACACATAATCATCAGATTCTCCAAGGCTGAAATGAAGGAAAAAATGTTAAGGGCAACCAGAAAGAAAGGCCAGGTCTTTCTGGGAAAGGGAAGCCCATCAGACTAACAGCAGATCTCTCGGCAGAAACCCTACAAGCCAGAAAAGAGTGGGGGTCAATATTTTGCATTATTAAGAAAAAGAATTTTTAACCCAGAATTTCATATCCAGCCAAACTAAGCTTCATAAGCAAAGGATAAATAAAATCCTTTTCAGACAAGCAAGTGCTGAGGGATTTCATCACCACCAGGCCTGCTTTGCAAGAGCTTCTGAAGGAAGCACTAAATATGAAAAGGAAAAACTGATATCAGCCATAGCGAAAACACACCAAAATATAAAGACCAATGACACTATGAAGAAACTGCATCAAATAAAATGCAAAATAACCAACTAGGATCATGATGATAGGATCAGATTCGCACATAATAATATTAATCTTAAATGTAAAAGAGCTAAATGATCCAATTAAAAGACATAGACTGGAAAATTAGATAAAGAATCAAGACTCATTAGTGTGTTGTATTCAGGAGACCCATCTCACGTGCAAAGACACACATAGGCTCAAAATAAAAGGATGAAAAAAATTTACCAAGCAAATGGAAAGAAAAAAAGAAAAAGCAGGGGTTGCAATACTAGTCTCTGACAAAACAGACTTTAAACCAACACAAATCAAAAAAGAGAAAGAAGGGAATTACATAATGGTAGAAGGATCAATTCAACAAGAAAATCTAACTATGCTAAATATATATGCTCCCAATATAGGAGCACTCAGATTCGTAAAACAAGTTCTTAGAGACCTACAGAGAGACTTAGACTCCCATACAATAATAATGAGAGACTTTAACACCCCACTGTCAATATTAGACAGATCAATGAGACAGAAAATTACCAAGGATATTCAGGACTTGAACTCCGCTCTGGATCAAGTGGACCTAATAGATATCCACAGAACTCTCCACTCCAAAAGAAAAGAATACACATTATTCCCAGTGCCACATGGCACTTATTCTAAAATCAACCACATAACCAGAAGTAAAACACCACTCAGCAAATGCAAAAGAACTGAGATCATAACCAATAGTCTCTCAGACCACAGCACAATCAAATTAGAACTCAGGATTAAGAAACTCACTCAAAACCACACAACTACATGGAAATTGAACAATCTGTTCCTGAATGACTCCTGGGTAAATAATGAAATTAAAGCAGAAATCAAGTAATTCTTTGAAACCAATGAGAACAAAGAGACCACGTACCAGAATCCCCGGAACACAGCTAAGACAGTGTTGAGGGAAATTTACAGCACTAAATGACCACATCAGAAAGTTAAAAAGATCTCAAATCAACACCCTAGTGTCACAAAAAAAAAAAAAAGAAGAAGAAGAAGAAGCAAAAGCAAACATATCCAAAATCTAGTAGAAGACAAGAAATAACTAAGATCAGAGCAGGACTGAAGGAGATAGACAAAAAAATCCTTCAAAATTCAAGGAATCCAGGAACAAATTTTTTGAAAAAATTAACGAAATAGACTGCTAGCTGGAATACAAAAGAAGAAAAGAGAGAAGAATCAAATAGACACAATAAAAAATGATAAAGGGGATATCACCATTGACCCCACAGAAATACAAACTATCATCAGAGAGTACTATAAACACCTCTACACAAATAAACAAGAAAATCAAGAAAAAATAAATTCCTGGACACATACAGCCTCCCAAGACTAAACCAGGAAGAAGTCAAATCCCTGAATAGACCAATAACAAGTTCTGAAATTGAGGAAGAAGTTAATCAATTTCTACCTACCAATCAAAAAAAAAAAAAAAATAGAGCCCAGGACCAGATGGATTCACAGCCAAATTCTACCAGAGGTACAAAGAGGAGCTGGTACCATTCTTTCTGAAACTATTCCAACCAATTGAAAGGAGGGACTCCTCCTTAACTCATTTTATGAGGCCAGTATTATCCTGATAACAAAACCTAGCAGAAACACAATAAAAAAAGAAAACTTCAGGCCAATATCCCTGATGAACATTGATGCAAAATGTCCTCAATAAAATACTGGCAAACCATACTCAGCAGCACATAAAAGCTTATCCATCATGATCAAGTCAGGTTCATTCTTGGGATGCAAGGCTGGTTCAACATACACAAATCATTAAACATAATCTATCACATAAACAGAACCAATGATAAAAACCACATGATTATCTCAATAGATGCAGAAAAGGCCTTCAATGAAATTCAACATCCCTTCATGTTAACAACTCTCAATAAACTAGGTATTGATGAAACATATCTCAAAATAATGAGAGCTATTTATGCAAACCCACAGCCAATATCACACTGAATGTGCAAAAGCTGGAAGCATTCCCTTTGAAAACTGTCACAAGTATCTCCTCTCTCACCACTCTTATTCAACACAGTATTGGAAGTTCTGGCCAGGGCAATCAGGCAAGAGAAAGAAATAAAGGGTATTCAAATAGAAAGAAACAAAGTCGAATTGTCTCTTTTTGCAGATGACATTATTCTATATTTAGAAAACCCCATTCCCATCATCTCAGCCCAAAAAATCTGTAAACTGATAAGCAACTTCAGCAAAGTCTCAGGATACAAAATCAATGTGAAAAATCACAAGCATTCCTATACACCAACAACAGACAAGCAGAGAGCCAAGTTATAAATCAACTCCTATTCACAATTGCTACAAAGAGAATACCTAGGAATACAGTAAACAAGGGATGTGAAGGATCTCTTCAAGGAGAACTACAAACCACTGCTCAAGGAAATAAGAGAGGACACAACCAAATGGAAAAACATTCCATCCTCTTGAATAGGAAGAATTAATATTGTGAAAATGGCCATACTGCCCAAAGTAAGTTATAGATTCAATGTTATTCCCATCAAACTACCACTGACATTCTTCATAGAATTAGAAACAACTACTTTAAATTTGATATGGAACCAAAAAACAGCCTGTATAGCCAAGACAATCCTAAGCAAAAAGAACAAAGCTGGAGGCATCACGTTTTCTGACTTCAAACTATACTACAAGGTTACAGTAACCAAAACAGCATGGTACTTGTACCAAAACAGATATATAGACTAATGGAACAGAACAGAGACCTCAGAAATAACACCAGACATCTACAACCATCTGATCTTCAACAAAGTTGACAAAAACAAGTAATGGGGAAATAATTCCCTATTTAATAAATGGTGTTGGGAAAACTGGCTAGCCATATGCAGAAAACTGAAAGTGAACACCTTCCTTACATCTTATACAAAAATTAACTCCAGATGGATTAAAGACTTAAATGTAAAACCCAAAACCATAAAAACCCGAGAAGAAAACCTAGGCAATACCATTCAGGACATAGGCATGGGCAAAGACTTAATGACAAGAATGCCAAAAGCAATTGCAAAAGCTAAAATTGATAAAGGGGATCTAATTAAACTAAAGAGCTTCTGCACAGCAAAAGAAACCTACAGGCAACCTACAGAATGAGAGAAAATTTTTGCAATCTATCCATCTGACAAAAGTCTAATATTCAGAATCCACAAGGAACTTAAAGATATTTACAAGAACAAAACAAACAGCCCCATCAAAAAGTGGGCAAAGGATATGAACAGACACGTCTCAAAAGAAGACATGTATGTGGCCAAGAAACATGAATAAAAGCTCACCACCACTTAGCATTAGAGAAATGCAAATTAAAGCCACAATGAGATACTGTCTCATGCCTGCCAGAATGGCGATTATTAAAAAGTCAAGAAACAATAGATGCTGGAGAGGCTGTGGAGAAATAGGAATGCTTTTACACTGTGGGAATGTATATTAGTTCAACCATTGTGGAAGACAGTGTGGGGATTCCTTAAGGATCTAAAACCAGAAATACTATTTGACCCAGCAATTCCATTACTGGGTATATACCCAAAGGACTATAAATTATTCTACTATAAAAACACATGCACACATATGTTTATTACAGCACTATTTACAACAGCAAACACGTAGAACCAGCTCAAATGCCCATCAGTGATAGACTGGATAAAGAAAATGTGGTACATATACACCATGGAATACTATGCAGCCATAGAAAGGAATGAAATCATGTCCTTTGCAGGGACATGGATGAAGCTGGAAGCTGTCATCCTCAGCAACCTAATGCAGGAACAGAAAACCAAACACTGCATGTTCTCACTCATAAGTGAGAGTTGAACAATGAGAACACATGGACACGTGGTGGGGGAACATCACACACCGGGGCCTGTGGGGTTGGGGGGGCGAGGGGAGGGAGTGCATCAGGACAAATAGCTAATGCATATGGGGCTTAAAATCTAGATGATGGGTTGATAGGTGCAGCAAACCACCATGGCACCTGTGTACCTATGTAACAAACCTGCATGTTCTGCACGTGTATCCTGGGACTAAGGTAAAATAATAAAAAATTACATTAAATTAAAAATAAATAATAAAAATTAAAAAAACAGAAAAAGACACTTACACACATATGTTTATAGCAGCACAATTCACAATTGCAAAGATGTGGACCAACCTAAGTGCCTATGGACTAAAGAGTGGATAAAAAAAATATGGCGTATATGTACACCATGGAATACTACTCAGCCATTAAAAGGAACAAAATAGTGGTTTTTTGCAGCAATTTGGATGGAGCTAGAGGCCATTATTCTAAGTGAAATAATACAAGAGTGCAAAAGCAAAAACCGTATGATCTTACTTACAAGTGGGAGCTAAACTATGAGTACACAGAAGCATACAGAGTGATATAATGGACTGTGTAGACTCAGAAGTAGGAGGGTGGGAGGGAGGCCAGGGATAAAAAGCTACACATTAAGTACAATGTACACTACTTAGGTGATGGGTGTATTAAAATCTCTGAACTTACCACTATATAATTCATTCATGTAACAAAAAAACACAGTTCCCCCAAAGCTATAGAAATTTTTAAAAAAGAAAGAAAAAAATTATAAAAATAAAATTTGAAAAAAAATGTATGTGGGAGAGAGGTAGTGTTTTTAACTCTCAAACCACCCCACTGAGCTTTCAGCAATTTATGAAGTACAGTGTAGGTTTCTCTACCCCAGTACTCATTCCCATGAAGATTTCTGTTCATGAATTTTTACTCTAATAAGTTACAGTTCTCTGTATTCACCTGTCTGTCTTCAATTTTTAGGGGAGAAGTTTGCCCTGTGATCTCACTACTCTAATGCATGTAAGAATATTTATTGATTTCTGTGTGTTCAGCTTTCTTCTTCTGTGAAAGAAAGTGACCACTTTCAAGCTTTTTACACAGCAGATTAATAAATAGAAGTCTGGGATCCTTTATTTTTTTTAACTTTCACATCATCCTTTCTTTCTGGAATTTCTTGGCTAGTATAGCCAGGAAAACATTTACAAATATTGCATTCTAGAACTCTAGTACACAGTTCCAATCATAATCTCTGGAGTTAGATGTATTAAAGATTCAATCCAGATTTACCACCACCTTGGTATGTAAACTTACACAAGCCAGCAATTTAACATCTCTGAGAATCAATTTTTTCTCTTTAAAAATGCACATAATTTTGACTACCTTAAAAAGTAAGTGAGAAAATACAGGTATAGAATAGTCCTTGGCTCATAAAATCATTTATTACATGATAACTATAATTATTAGGAATGAATGATAAAAAGTAGCATAAAAATTTTTCATCACACCACTTCCAAGCATGATGCCTTATCTCCTGTTTCTATCTTTTTTAACATTTTTCTGACATTTTCATTAACCCAATAAATCTAGCTATGATTGTTACAAATACAATTCAAACCACAATGATAAAGATATATCTGAACCCCATCTCCATTGGCAAGTTAATTTTGGTCAGATATTCTTGTCACCCATATAGATTTCTAAGAGTTACAGTTCCAATATAATTTTAATCCCCTCTAATTTTCTAAACATACCATCAATTATTTCAACAAGTGAATCAAGTATCACATTTCAGAACTGAATTTGAAACAAAAATCCCATCTATTGTTGAATTGCACCTAATTGTAGGAATGGGTCAGTTTGTGTTGCTATTTACTATTGAATAAATGACAAAGCCCCTTCATTTTGGGTATGATGAAGACAGCTGCTAAAAACCTTTGCCCTTAGCCTTGTCAACATGAATTCTAATTTCTCTAGAACAACTGTTTCAGTATGGGATGGCTGGCTTCAGTGGTGAGTGCCCATTGCATTGAATATGGAACAATCAACTGTTCTCCTGGTGGGCTGTACCATTTTGATTCCAACCAGCACTGTGAGAGTGTTCCAGCTGCTCCACATTTTCTGCAGCCCCCGGCATGGTCAGTCATTGTCACGGTGGCCTCTCTAATAGCTTCTTGGTTGTATTTCAAGGTGTATTTGATGTGCATTTCCCCAGGGGAGAGATATAGAACGCCTTTTGAAGTGGTTCCTTACAGCCCTTTTGAGGAAGCGTCTGTTCAAGACTTTTGCAGGTTTTTAAACAGAATCATTTTTTTCCCCCATTGGAGTTTTGACAACTCTTTCTATATTCTGGGTAGGAGTCCTTGCACATGTGTGAGATTTGCAAATATTTTCTTTCCCAAACTCTAGGTTGCTCCTTTTTTTTTTTTTTTTTTTTTTTTTTTTTTTTTTTTTTTTTTTTTTTTTTTTTTTATCGAGAGCATCTGAAGCAGAGCAAAGTAAAGGTGAGTGGTTCAGGTGAGAGGACACCGCATTTCTCCCCTTATCTAGTATGTGCAGTGGCTCCCTCCATCAATGTGCAGAGATGTCTGTGCAGGGAGACATCATGAAAAAGCAGGTGTGCTTCATTCTTAATAGTGCATTTCTGATTCTTGTCTGGGGCCTGAGGGCTCTTGGCCCATAAGCCTTGGAAAAGATGTCTTTGGGTCTTGCACATTAGCCTGCGTTGAACCTTGTGGCAAATTCTGGGCCCTGGACAGCGCAAAGGAGAAAGAGGTCTTAGGGAAGAGCTGGGCAGTGGCTTCACGACATGGAGATCCAATTTGAATTCTTCAGGCAGAGCCTTTCTCCAGGGACCAGGCTTCGGCATCTGGGAGGAGTCCTGGGGCATTGCCGCTCTGTAGCAAGGTTTGAGGTACAGGATGTACTGGGAAGAAGGGCTGATTATAGGCATGGGGTTTGCTGTGGGTCCCATCAAGTGTGGGGAGCCATGTGGAGCCTCACCCTTCGCTACTGCAGGTGCCACACACACATTCTCTGCTCTCTGGGTTCTCACAGATCCATCTTCAATGTTGATCTCCCAGGTGGTCCTGTGCTTATCAGCATGCGCCAGCAGGCATGAACAGGGAACAAGAGATCCTTCAAGGATATCAGACCTGCTCAGGGAGCATCAGGAGAAACACGTGGAGGGAGCTGAGCTGCAGGGCTCTCTGTGAGTGCAGAACCAGAACCTCCTCTCCCAAGGGCAGTTGCAGGACCATTCCTGGTTCCAAGACCATGATGATCACCTCCCTCTGGGGAAGCTGTGAACCCTGGGGCAGTTCCAGGGGCAGCCGTGCAGGGTGATGGGGACCTGGCTGCACTGGGGCTGGTTCTGCACCTGTCTGAGGACCCAGTTCCACTTTCTGACATTTTGGGGCATTTGACTGCATCTTGGTGGAGCTGCGCTCTCCTGCATGGTCACTTTTAGATTCTGTGGAGGAATCACTGGGGCTTCTGGGGCTCTGAGAAACATTCATGGTCAAGGGTTCTGGGCTTCTCTGTGTCAGCCAATGAGAGTCATTTTCTATGTTCTGCAAAGATCTCCCTTTGGCCCCTGGATTTTTTTTTTAAGTTTAGCACGAGCATCTGATTTATTTTGGATAAATACACAAACCTGGTCTGGAAGCAATAGTACTCCCTGGAAAACTGGGAATAACACAGTTTTCATTACATAGGAAATGTAGTGTGATATCTTGATTTATTTCTCATTCCTAGCTTATCTTTTTTTTATTTCAATAGGTTTTGAGGAACAGGTGATGTTTGGTTACATGAATACATTATTTAGTGGTGATTTCTGGAATTTTAATGCACCCATCACCAGAGCAGTATACACTGTACCCAATGTGAAGTCTTTTATCCCTCACCACCCCCAACCCTTTCCCGCCGAGTCCCCAAAGTCCATTGTATCATTCTTCTGCCTTTGCATCCTCATAGCTTACCTCCCACTGATGAGTGAGAATACACAGTGTTTGGTTTTTCATTCCTGAGTTACTTCACTTAGACTAATGGTCTCCAATTCCATCCAGGTTGCTGCTAATCCCATTATTTTGTTTATTTTTATGGCTGAGTAGTGTTCCATGGTGTGTGTGTGTGTGTGTGTGTGTGTATCTCACAATTTCTTTATCCATTTGTTGATTGATAGGCATTGGGGCTGGTTCCATACTTTTGCAACTGTGAATTGTGCTGCTATAAACACGTATGTGCAAGTATCTTTTTCATAGAATAACTTATTTAGCTCTTTAAGGAATCTCCATACTGTTTTCCATAGTGGTTGTACTAGTTTACATTCCCACCAGCAGTGTAAAAGTGTTTCCTTTTCACTAATTCCACACCAACATCTATTATTTTTTGACTATGGCAATTCTTGCAGGAGTAAGGTGGTATCACATTCTGGTTTTGATTTGCATTTATCTGATTATTAGTGGTGTTGAGCATTTTTTCATATGTTTGCTGGCCATTTGTATACCTTTTTTAAAATAATTGTCTATTCATGTTTTTAGCCCACTTATTGATGGGATTGTTTGTTCTTGCTGATTTGTTTGAGTTCCTTGCAGATTCTGGATATTAATTAGTCCTTTGCCAGATGTATAGATAATGAAGATTTTCTCCAACTCTGTGGGTTGTCTGTTACTCTGCTGATTGTTTCTTTTTCAATGCAGAAGCTTTTTAGTTTAATTAAGTCCCATCTATTTATTTTTGTTTTTGTTGCATTTGCTTTTGGGTTCTTGGTCAAGAAGTCTTTGCTTAAGGCAATGTCTAGAAGGGTCTTTCCAATGTTATCTTCCAGAATTTTTATAGTTTTTGGTCTTAGATTTAAGTCCTTGATCCATCTTGAGTTGATTTTAGTATAAGGTGAGAAATGAGTTTTGTTCTTCAATATGTGGCTTGTCAATTATCCCAACACCATTTGTTGAATAGGTTGTCCTTTCCCCATTTTATATTTTTGTTGCTTTGTCAAAGGTCAGTTGGTTGTACTTATTTAGCTTTAATTCTGGGTTCTCTATTCTGTTCCATTGGTCTATGTTCCTATTTTTACACCAGTACCATGCTGTTTGGGTGACTATGGCCTCATAGTATAGTTTGAAGTTGGGTAATGTGATCCCTCCAGATTTGTTCCTTTTGCTTAGTCTTGCTCTGAGTATGTGGGGTCTTTTTTTGGTTCCTTATGAATTTTAGTATTGTTTTTTGTAGTTCTGTGAAGAATGATGGTGGTATTTTGATGTGAATTGCATTGAATTTGTAGATTACTTTTGGAAGTATGGCAATTTTCACAATATTGACTCTGCCCATCCGTGAGCCTAGGATGTGTTTTGTTTATTCATGTCATCTATGATTTCTTTCAGCAGTGTTTTGTAGGTTTCCTTGTAGAGAACTTTTACCTCCTTGATTAGGTATATTTCTAAAGTACTTTATTTTTTTGCAGCTATTGTAAAAGGGGTTGAGTTCTTGATTTGATTCTCCGCTTGGTTGCTGTTGGCATATAGCAGAGCTACTGATCTGTGTACATTAATTTTGTATCCTGAAACTGTGCTGAATTCATTTATCAGTCCTAGAAGCTTTTTGAAGTAGTCTTTAGGGTTTTCTAGTATACAGTGATATCATCAGCAAACAGTGACAGTTTGACCTTCTCTTTACCAATTTGGATGCCTTTATTCCTTTTTCTTGTCTGATTGCTCTGGCTAGGGCTTCCAGTACTATGTGGAATAGAAGTGGTGGGCATGAACATCCTTGTCTTGTTCCAGTTCTCAGGGCAAATGCTTTCAACTTTTCCTCGTTCAGTATAATGCTGGCTGTGGGTATATCACAGATTGTTTTTATTACCTTAAGTTATGTCTCTTCTATGACAATTTTGCTGATCGTTTTAATCATAAAGTGATGCTGGACTTTGCGAATGCTTTTTCTCCATTTATTAATATGATTATTTGATTTTTGTTTTTAAGTCTATTTATGTGGTTATCACATTTATTAACTTGCATATGTTAAACTATCCCTACATCTCTGATACGAAACCCACTTGGATATGCTGTTGGATTCGGTTGGCTAGTATTTGGTTGAGAATTTTAGCATCTATATTCATCAGGAATATTGGTCTATAGTTTTCTTTTTTTTTCTTTTTTCTTTTTTCTTTTTTTTTTTTTCTGAGACAGAGTCTCGTTCAGTCAACCAGGCTGGAGTGGGGTGCAGGGGTATGATCTTGGCTCACTGCAACCTCTGTCTCCCAGGCTCAATCAATCCTCCTGCCTCAGCCTCCTGAGCAGCTGGGAAAACAGGCATGTGCCACCACATCTGGCTAATTTTTGTTTTTTAGTAGAGATGGGGTTTCACCACGTTGGCCAGGGTGGTCTCAAACTCTTGACCTCAGGTAATCTGCCTGCCTCAGCCTCCCAAAGTGCCAGGATTACCTGCATGAGCCACCGTGCCCAGCCAGTTTTATTTTTTGTTGTTGTGTCTTTTCCTGGTTTTAGTATTAGGATAATGTCTTCATGGAATGATTCAGGTAGGATTCCCTCTTTCTCTGTCTTGTGTAATAGTGTCAATCAGATTGGTATCAATTCTTCTTTGAATGTCTGACGTAATTCAGCCATAAATCTGTCTCGACCTGGACTTTTTTTGTTGGCGACTTTTTTATTACCATTTTAATCTCGCTGCTTGTTATTGGTCTATTCAGAGTTTCTATATCTTCCTGATTTAATCTACAAGGGTTGTATATTTCCAGGAATTTATCCATCTTCTCTAGGTTTTTTAGTTTATGTGTGTAAAGGTGTTTACACTAGCCTTGAATCATCCTTCGTATTTCTGTGATATTGGTTGAAATATCTCCTGTTTTGTTACTAATTGAGCTTATTTGGATTTTCTCTCTACTTTTACTGGTTAATCTCACTAATAGCCTATCAATTTTCTTTATCTTTTTAAAGAACCAGCTTTTTGTTTTATCTTTTGTATTGTTTTGTTGTTTGTTTCAATTTCATTGAGTTTCACTCTAATCTTGGTTATTTCTTTTCTTCTGCTGGGATTGGATTTGGTTTGTTCTCGTTACTCTAGTTCCTTGAGGTGTGACTTTAGATTGTCTATTTGTGCTCTTTTCAGAATTTTTGATGTAGGCATTTAATGCTATGAACATTCCTCTTAGTGCTGCTTTTGCTGTATCCCAGAGGGTTTGATAGATTATGTCACTATTATCATTAAGCTCAAAGATTTTTTAAATTTCCACCTTGATTTCACTTTGACCCTATGATCATTTGGGAGCAGGTTATTTGATTTACAGGTATTTGCATGGTTTTTAGGGTTCCTCTTGGAGTTGATTTACAATTTTATTCCACTGTGGTCTGAGAGAGTACTTGATATGATTTTGTTTTTCTTAAATTTGTTGAGACATGTTTTGTGGTCTATCATATGGTCTATCTTCGAGAATGTTCCATTTGCTGTGAATAGAATGTATATTCTGCAGTTGTTGGGTAGAATGTTCTGTCAATATTTGTTAAGTTCATTTGTTATAAGGCATAGATTAAATCCATTGTTTCTTTGTTTACTTTCTGTCTTGGTAACCTGTCTAGTGCTGTCAGTGGAGTATTGAAGTCCTACCCTATTATTGTGTTGCTCTCCATCTCATTTCTTAGGTCTAGTAGTCATTGTTTAATAAATTTGGGACCTCTAGTGTTAGGTGCATATATATTTGTGAGTGCAATGTTTCCTGTTGGACTAGTCCTTTTATCATTTTATAATGTCTCTTTTGTCTCTATTAACTGCTGTTGCTTTAATGTTTGTTTTGTTTGATATAAGAATAGCTACTCCTGCTTGCTTTCGGTGTCCGTTTTCATGGAATATCTTTTTCTGCCCCTTTACCTTAAGTTTATGTGAGTATTTATGTGTCCGGTGAGTCTCTTAAAGATAGTAGATACTTGGTTGGTGAGTTCTTATTCATTCTTCCATTCTTTTGTTTTAGGTGGAGCATTTAGGCGATTTACATTCAATGTTAATATTGAGATGTGAGGTACTATTCTATTCATTATACTATTTGTTGCCTGAATACCTTGTTTTATTTAAATTGTGTTATTGCTTTATAGGTCCCATGAGAGTTATGTTTTAAGGAGGTTCTATTTTGGTGTATTTAGAGGATTTATTTCAAGATTTAGAGCTCCTTTTAGCAGTTCTTCTAGTGTAGTGAATTCTCTCGGCATTTGTTTGTCTGAAAAAGACTGTATCTTTCCTTCATTTATGAATCTTAATTTCACTTGATACAAAATTCTTGGCTGATAATTGTTTTCTTTAAGGAAGCTGAAGATAAGTCCCTAATCCCTTCTAGCTTTTTGAGAAATATGTTGTTAATCTGATAGGGTTTCCTTTATAGATTGTATGGTGCTCTTTCCTTACAGCTCCTAAGATACTTTCTTTCATCTTGACTTTAGATAACCTGATGACTATGTGCCTAGGCAAGAACATTTTTGTGATGCATTTTCCAGGTGATTTTTGAGATTCTTAAATTTGGATGTCTAGATGTCTAGCAAGGCCAGGGAAGTTTTTCTCAATTATTCTTTCCACTATGTTTTCCAAACTTTTAGATTTCTCTTCTTCCTTGGGAACACCAATTATTCTTAGGTTTGGTTGTTTAACATAATCCTAAACTTCCTGAAAGATTTGTTCATTTTTTAAAATTCTTTTTTCTTTCTCTTTGTTTAATTAGGTTAATTTGACAACCTTGTCTTTGGGCACTGAAGTTCTTTCTTCTGCTTGTTTAGTTCTATTGCTGAGACTTTCCACTGCATTTCACATTTCTGTAAGTGTGTCCTTTATTTCCAGAAGTTGTGATTGTTTTTTATTCATGCTCTCTATTTCACTGAAGATTTTTCCCTTCATATCTTGTGTCATTTTAAAAAATTTTATTTAGTTGAATTTCACCTTTCTCTGGTGCCTCCTTGTTTAGCTTAATAATTGACTTTCTGAATTATTTTTCTGGCAATTCAGATTTTTTTCCTTGGTTCAGATCCTTTGCTGGTGAGCTAGTGTAGTCTTTTGGGGGTGATAAGAAACCTTGTTTTGTCATATTACCAGAATTGTTTTTCTGGTTTCTTCTCATTTGGGTATATTATATCAGAGGGAAGCTCTGGGGATCAAGGATTGCTGCTCAGATTCTTT
Organism: Pongo abelii; assembly: GCF_028885655.2. Taxonomy (NCBI): domain Eukaryota; kingdom Metazoa; phylum Chordata; class Mammalia; order Primates; family Hominidae; genus Pongo; species Pongo abelii. The sequence goes on from NC_072008.2 coordinate 134,183,398, forward strand.
TGTCCCACAGGGTGCTCCCTTGATGTAGTGATCTTCCCCTTCCCCTAGGGATGTGGCTTCCTGAGAGATGAACTGCAGTGCTTTTTATTTGTCTTTTGGATCTAGCCACCCAGTGCAGCTACTGGCCTCTGAGCTAGTACTGTGTGGTGTCTGCATATAGTCCTCTGATGTGAACCATTTTCAGGTGTCTCAGCCATAGATTCCAGCACTGTCTCTGGTGGAAGTGGCAGGGGAATGAAATGGACTCTGTGAAGGTATTGTAGTTTTGTTTATTGCACTAGTTTTGTGTTGATTGGCCTCCTGCCAGGAGGTAGCACTTTCAAGAGAGCATCAATTATGGTATTATAGGGATGATCAGGCCATGGGTGGGGCCCTAGAGCTCCCATGAAATTATGTCCTTTGTCTTTGGCTACCAGATCGGGTAGGGAAAGACCATCAGGTGGGGGCAGGGTTAGCCATGTCTTAGCTCAGATTCTCCCTGGAGGAGGCTTGCTGCAGCTGTTGTGGGAAATGGGGGAGTGGTTCTCAGGCCAATGCAGTTATGTTCCCAGGGGTTTGTGGGTGCCTCTGCTGGGCCATGCAGGTCACTAGGGAAGTGGGGGAAAGCTGGCAGATACAGGCCTCACTCAGCTCCCACACACCCCAGAAGGTTAGTCTCACTCCCACCATGCCCCCCTCCTCCAAAAACAGCATCAAGTATTTTCCAGGCAGTGGGTAAGCAGGGCTGAGAACTTGCCCCAGGTTATCAACCTTCCAACTAAGAAAGCAAGCAGGGCTTTCAGGTTTTGCACCTCCCTGCCTGCCACAGCTTCTGTGCTGTCTGCACTCTCGATTCACCCCCTCCTGCAAGTTCTGTTCAGGAAACATTGTGTTCCATCGAAATTCATACAAAGTTCAGCTGGAAGTTTTCTTCTTTCTGCATTTTTTTTTCCCAGTTCCTCTGGCAGCCCTTCCCAAGGACCTCTGTGAGACAAAGTCATAAATGTCTTCCCTGGGGAATGAGAGAGCCCACAGGGCTCTTCGCACTACCTCTTCTACCCCTGTATTTCACTTGGCTTTCTAAATTTGTCTCAGCTCCAGGTAAGGTAAAATCCTTCTCCAGTGGTCTGGACCTTCAGGTTCCCCAGTGAGGGTGTGGGTTCAGAGGTGGAAGGTACCCCCTTCACACTTTCACACTTTGGCACTCATGGTTTTTTGGCTGTCTGCTGGGACCTGCAGGAGTAATCTGCTTCCTTCAAAGGGTCTGAATTCTCTCAGCTTTTCTCATATGCTCCTGTGACAGTTCTTGGAGCAAAAGTTCATGATATGAGTCTCCACACATTGCTCCGTCCATCTGAGAGGGAGCTGTAATTTAGTCTTTTCTCCTGTCTGTCATTTTCCCAAAAATGTCCCCACCCCTGTATTCTTTACTTTCTTAGAGAAAGAGGTGTCTTCCACAAAGGTGGTCCCATAGACTTGGGCTTTGGAGTGATGTAGCTGTGGCCAGAGGCAGGTTGATCAAGCTATGACCAACTCTTGTTTTCTTAAGCAACCTTCCTGACTGTCCCATACCCCAGGGGATGAATATAAAAAATGACATAGTCTGTACAAGTAAAGACTGATACATTTAGAGAAAAAACTCAAAGGTATTTAGCCTCTAGGATGCATATAGGCTTTATTATTCAAATTTGTAACACTCCTTTAATTGCACATCATAGTCTAAACACATTCTTTCCCTTTTAAATTATATAATATCTAGATGATCTGAATTCCCATTTTATCAGCTTACCAGAATCTCTAGTTATAAAGTCCAGTAAAAAATATAAAATTTTATTTCCAATAAATATCCAAGTGTTTAGGAAAGCCTCTTTCTCATTCTATTTGGTACAATGTAATTTCAAAGAAGCATAATGCAATTAAGACTATATTACTGGCTTTTAAAATCTCTCATTCACGTCTGAATGTTAAAATTAAATGTCTTAGCTTTCAGGTGTGTTGATCACTATAAAATATGATTAAATATACAAATACCTGATCCCAAAGGAGTATCTCTATTTGCTCCAGGCCTACTGTTGTCCTCAGCACAGACAGCAAAATTTAGGTCAGCAATCAAATAACAAGTCAGAAATGGTTAATAATGGAATAAATTGCTTATCTATCTATCTATCCATCTATCTATCTATTAGCATTATAAATTGAATGTAGGATGACTTTCAGACTCCCCTTACTTTTTTTTAACTGCTAAGAAAATGTTGGTGCCAAATGTAAATTGTTAGAGCTGTTTCTTTTTTTGTTCCTTTTTGTTTTCCTCTGAACATTTTAACTATAGAAATGATATTCTTCTTTGGATCTTTTACAAACTTATACCACTTCCTTTTCCTCCCCTTTTGTTTTCTCTTGCTTTAGAATCAGTGTGCCATAGTAAATTACTATGCTAATGGAAATGTGTTGTATCCCTAATGAAGGATGGGACAGAAAATTAGGCTGATAACAATGGGACTTTGGGATAGACATTTTACTGAATTATTCCACACAGATGATTAAATCATGTATTCTAAACCTGAATGAATTTTGTTTGTTCTATTAAATGGCCATACACTATATACCTAATCCCAAATGCATGCATTGGTTTCAAACATGACAAAATAAATGTGGAAGAATCATTACCAGCCTATGCCTACAACTTCTAGAATAGTTGTGGAACGATTGAATGTTCTTCTGTTACAAGATAAAATGGATCCTCATATTTTAAAAGCTTCCCAGGGGATTATCTTAGGTCAGTCATTCATAAATAATTTGTAAATGCCAGATTCTGATGGCTATATCAGAAACTCCCAGGGTTTTAAAAGAAAAAGTAATAATAAATAAAAACAACAAAAACAACACTAACAGCAACAACAAAAGCTAGGAGACCTATTGAATCTGAACTTGGGAAAGACTAGAACTATGAGCCTGTAATTTAATAAGTTCCCAATAAAATCCTGATAGTCTTCTTAGTATGGGGAGTACTGATTTAAAGACTGGAACTTGAGAAATGGGAAAGATAAACATGAATATATATATATTTTACTGAAACTCACCACTGTCTTGGTAATGAAATGAGCTTGCAAGCAGTAACATAGGAAGAATTTCAACTGAAACAGAAAAGAGTACAAACAGAGACACCATGGCAGATAAGTGTTTTGACTATTTGAAGTATTGTAATGGATACTATGTTGTGTTGTCCAGATCTCGTCCTTCAGTACCAATGGATTCACCTACACTTTGCAGGAGTATTGCTTGCTGATGACTCCCAGCTGAGGCTTTCCCCAGAAGTTTTTTCAGCTACAGGGAATGAACTTGCCAAAAGTTATTCTACTTCCCCAGGGATAGTCCATACCCAATGTCAGGAACCCAATGACACCTAAGGAGGGAATCCGTTGTCCTGGCCTCACTGATTGAATTTGCAACAATTCTGAAGACCCATTCCAGGTCCAGGGATCCCCATGTAGCTGAGGCCTGTTATGCAAATGTACCACAGTTACACTTATGGCTCTGCCTAATTTTACTTTTCTCACTTCCTCCCAGCTATTGCTGCAAATAGCACTCATTAACATATTCTCTGCATGCAAATATCTGTCTTAATGTCTGTCTTCCAGTCTCCCAGAGAACATAACATAAAATTGTTGGTCCCAGAAGTGGTCTGAGGAAGCGGAATGCAAAATGGGATTTTGATCAAAATCATTCACTAGGTAGGTGGCAATGCCAATGAAGACCCAGTACATAGCACCTAGACTTCTCTAGAGGTGTAATTGTTAAAAAAAAAAATCTCCAATATAGAGCTGGAATCAGATACACTAGTGAGAAAGAATACGTTGGTAAGTGCTGTATTTCAGAGGCTTGAAACAGTTGTAATTACAAGGATGATGGAATTTGATGACTCCTGCTGAGTGACATTATTGCATTGGAAAAAGACAATGAAACATGATTAATCAACAGTATAAGGCAAAGGGCAAAAGTCATGGCCTTTTTGGTAGCACAGAAGGCAGAAATAAGTGAGGGGAAGCATTAGAATTTAAGTATAAGTAGCGGAGCTCCAGGTATGTTTGAATTATTAGTCCTTGCAAGGCAGCTATGCCAAGATCAAGGCCATGTTTACAAAGAAGCGAAATCCTGAGATATGGGATGGAGATATCCAAGGAAATACACTTAAAACTTCGGAATCCCCAGAGTGCACTGAAACCTCTGATTTTGCAGAGGTGGTCCATTGCTCCATGTTAAAGTCTAGCACTCCTCTTCCATTAAGACAATGCCAAGATCTCTGCATTGGAAGACTACAAAAGTCCTTTCAGGATTTATCTACATCACTGCTGCTGGCCACCAGACCAATAACCATAGTCCAGTCACAATATCATTTGTCCAGGAAAGGGATGAACCCGCTAATACAGGTTTTAACAGCTTGGCAATAACCCTGGGAGGTAGTGGTTAATGCACTTCTAGGATGACTTTTGGAAACTTGGAGAGTGATGGTCCACACTGTGTAATGCAGAAATGAATGAATTTCCATGTCAGACAGTAGAAGAAGGAATCAACAGTTTTAGAAAAGTTGACCTACACATCCTACTATATAAGGATGGAAAATTTACCAACCAATTACGTTCTCTGGGAAGGCTCTATTTATCATAATAATTAATAGAGTGGTGAGAGTTACCAGCATTGTTGATAATGTCTTGGTTGTCCTCTGTAGGCCATGGGTGATAGCATGAGGTTCACTTTATAGTATCGAGCTCTCTGATGTCAATGACAACGATAGGTTCCTGAAATGCTAAAGTCTAGGTGATGGTATTTACATGTAATAAGCAAAACAGGTGCAATTAATATAATGAATAGCAAGTTAATAGTCACAACCAGAAAAGCCTGACCCAAAAAGAGCCATAAAGTTTGTTAATAAAAAATAGAGTCCCCAGAGACAAGTTAGTAAGCAGCTAACAAGGTATTGCTGAATCTATACAATCTAGATATATCAAGGAATAGTGATCAGGAGGCTGATTTTAGCTCCCCCCTCAAAGTTTCAATTCATTGCTCAATTTCCTGTTTTTAGATCCAGATTAATGAATTCAAAAACAAGCAGTCTGCTTATAAAGTCTCCCCCACAAGTGTATATAGTAATATTCCCCTAGTACTTTCACAAATGAACTTATAGTTATTTTCTTGGATAACTTAACCCTGGGGCACAGGAAATACCAGATATTTTTGAGACACAGAAATAATAGCTGAATAAAAATTGATATCTAGGGACCTAAAGAGTCAGCATAGCTTCTCTTTTAGAGAAGATATACATAAAATATGGTGCCAGGTCTAGCTCATAAGAGCCCATTTATTCCACAGAACCATTCGTTCATCAATAATCAGACCCCAAATGTATGTTGGGATAGACATTCCTGGAAATTAAAGGAAGTCTTAAATGAGTTACTTGGCCATTGGGGTAAAAGTTAACTCTATGGGGAAAGCCAAGACATAGCCTCTGAAATTGACCCCTCATTTCAGCAAATATAGTACATACACATACACACTGTATTTGCTGGATATCTATCTATCTATCTATCTATCTATCTATCTTAGTGGAGTAGAATGGCAATGATTAATGCCATGGCTCAAGATAGAAAAATATAAAAATAGTGATACCCAACATATAACTATTTAATTTGACAGTCTAGACTATATAAAAATAAATTGGTTTCAGAGGATAGCAGTAGACCACCACAAACAAAACCAAGTAGTAATCCCAAATGCAATGAATGTGTCTGGCATATATTTTTTAACAGATTAATACGTTCTCACATATGTGGTATGCAAACACTCATTTGGATAATGTCTTTTCCATCTCTATTATTAATGGGTGTTAGAAGCAATTTTCATTCACATGGAACAGAAAACAGCATTTATTTATGGGTGTGTCACAGGGCTATGTTATGTCTCTCACCTTTGTCATACTATTGTAATAAGGGGTCTACACTGTCTGCACATTTTGCAGTAAATCACATTTATTTACTATATTTATTATATTGATAAGTCATGTTAATCAAAACAAATGTACAAAAAGTGGCATCTATGTTGTAGACTGTAAGACACATAAGCTCCTAGGAAATAAACCATCAACAGATTGAGGGGCCTAAAACATCAGTGAAGTTTTTAGATATTCACTGGTCTGGGCATGCCAATGGATCTTCTCCAAAGTAAGAAATAAATTATTGCATCTGGCAACACTCACCATAATAAAGACAATACATGGCAGTCCCCTTTTGGTTCTGGAGGCAGCATACTTCACACATCTGGATACTGAACTAACCAATTTACCAAGTAACATACAAAATTGAAAGCTTTAAGTAAAACAAGATTGGGAAAAAATTCTGCATTACGTCCATGGCTGCAGTACAAGATGTTCTGCCACATGTTTCATATGACATAACAGATGCCACTGAGATATCTGTGGTAGGAAACCATGACATGTAGAGTTTGTGGAAAACTCTAATTGAAAATAATAATGGAAAACCTTTACAGTTCTGTAGCAAGACCATGCCATCACTAGTGGAGATTATGCACCACTCAGAAAACTGCTTCTGGAATGCAGTCAGGCTTTGTTAGAGCACCTGATCATGAAGCATTAATTGACCATGCTGCCAGAACTGCTCAACAGGATCTCACTTCTTTTGAATTAATCAAGTCCTAAGGTCAAGAGGATCCACTAGCAATCAACTGTAAGATTAAATTGGTACATCCAGAATTATACATGAGAAAGGCCAGAGGGCACAAATAAACTGCATAATCTTGTACCCCAAATATCAGACCACTGTTATACCAGCACCTTTCTTTAGCTCATGGCTATGGCCACATTGGTAGTGACTCCCTTATAACAAACTGATGGGGGTAGTGAAAAGCTAAGCTCAGTTCATGAATGGAGAGTGTTGTGGAATGAATGTTTGTGTCCCCATCAAATGTATATGTTGAAATCCTAATCCCCAATTTGATGGTATTAGGGAGTTGAGCTTTTGGGAGGTGACTAGGTCATTAGAGTACAGAACATATGTATGGGGTAAGTGCCCTTTTAAAAGAGAGTCTGGAGAGCTCTCTCACTCCTTCTACCGTACATACAAAGTGAGAAGATGGCTGCTGAAAAACCAGGACGTGGTCCCCTGTCAGACACTGAATCTTTTGATGCCTTGATCTTGGACGTTTAGGCATCCAGAACTGTGATAAATTGTTGTTTATGGCACCCAGAATATAGTATTTCTGTTATAGCAGCCCAAATAGACTAAGACACGGTGGGTCGGTACGTGGTTAAAAATAAAAAATGTAGTTTCTGCACTACCATTCAATTCAGTCCTTGAGCACAGGAATGAGGTTAAATCATCTAAATAGGGAAAGGTTCAAATAATATTACTTATTATCTACTGTTTTGGAAAACAATGTAGTCTTGGATTAGAATGAATAGATATAGATAGATAACAGATAGATAAATTATAGATAGATATAGAGATAGATGATAGATAGATAGATAGATAGATATAGATGCTCAGTAACAAATGACTTGGATAATTAGTTGGGAGTCTGGAAAGAGTAAGACTGAAAGATCTGCATAAGGAGGTCCAGAAAAGCAGCAATGAGGCTGGACCTATGAAAACAAAAAAAGAGAGAGAAGCTCCTTGTATCATATATTAATACCCTCAAGAGAACATATACACTAGAAAAAGCACTAAACAACCATGTAGACAAAATGACTAGGTTAGATAAAGTAAGCTAGCCTGCAGCATCAGCCGCCTTTGTGCTGGAAACATGGATGCAGTAATAGAGTAGCACAATGGCAGTGATGGAGGTTAAGCAAGTGTTCAACATCATGAGCTTCCATTCTTCAAAGATGATCTAACAAATGCCGCTATGTAATATTCAACCTATAATTAAAAGAAAACACTGCTGAGCCTTAATACAGCACTATCCCTCACAGAGACTTAACAGCTACTTTGTGTTAAGTTGATTATGTTGGACCCTCCTCCACCCTGGAAAGGCATGTGATTCATCTTGATTGGAAGTGACATGTATTATGGGTATAGTGGTTTGATTTTCCTGCCTGAAGATTCTTAGCAGCACCATTATCTTAGGGCTTGCACGATATTTGTTATCCTGATATGCAATTCCCCCATAACCTCACTGTAGACCAAAGGGCCATCTTTACACCAAAGGAAATTTGGGAGTGGACCCATTACCACAGGATCTACTAGCAATATCTCATAATGCATAACTTAGAAGCTGTTAGAGAATTATGACCTTATAAATGTGAGATCAAAGTATAAGCTTATAGATGATACTTTCCAGGGTACTAAATGCACTCTGAAGCAATAAATGTAATACAGTGCTGTGCCACAAGTAGTTAGAATTATGTTATATGGGCTTGGGAACCAAGATGTGGAAGTTAGAGTAGCTTATCTTAATTAGCATTCCAAGGACCAACTAGGCGAGTTTGTGTTTCCCATACCCGAATCTCTGGCTTTTACAGATTTAGAGGTTCTAGTTCTCACGGGAAGAATATTTTACCAGAAGAAACAGAGAAAGTATCTATGAAGAGCATAAAATCTCTGACAGTAAAAGGTGATATAATAGAGGTAACAATAATAAAAAAAAAGTTAGAAATAAAAATATAAAATACCTGAAGTTAAAAATTTTACTAGATAGACTTAAGTGAGGAATAAATTTGACAGAATGAGTCTGTGAATTTGAAAATATATCACCAGAAATAATACAATCTAAAGGAGAGACATGTTAAAATAGCCATATTACCCAAGTGAGTGACAGATTTAATGCAGTCCTTTACAAAATATCAATTCATTCTTCGCAAAAATGGAAGAAAAAAAGAATCCTAAAATTTATACAGAATGACAAAAGTCCTCAAGTAGCTGAAAAAAATGAACTAAGTTGAAGGTATCACACAACCTGACTTCAAAATATACTACAAAACTCTAGTAACTAAAACATCATGTTACTGGCATCAAAATAGTCACATAGACCAAGAGAACAGGATACAGAGCCCAGAAATAAACCCATGCACTGTTTTAGTACATTTTCATGCTGCTGATAAACACATATCTGATACTGGGAAGAAAAAGAGGTTTTAATGGATTTACAGTTCCATGTGGCTGAGGAGGCTTCACAATCATGGCAGAAGGTGAGGAAAGAGCAAGTCACATCTTACATGGATGGCAACAGGCAAAGAGAGAGTTTGTGGAGGGAAATTCCCCCTTATAAAACCATCAGATCTCATGAGACTTGTTCACTATCATAAGAACAGCATGGAAAAGACCTGCTTCCATAATTCAATCACCTCCCACCCTTACCTCCCACAACACATGGGAGTTCAAGAAGAGATTTGGGTAGGGACACAGCCAAACTACATCATGCACCTAAAACTGACTAGTTTTTGACAAAGTGCCAAGAACACACTTTGGCAAAAAGACAGTCTCTTCAAAGAATGTTGTTGGGATAATTGGATATTCACATACAGAAGAATGGAACTAGATCCCTCCCTCTCATCATGTACAAAAATCAAGTCAAAATGGGCTAAAAAGTTAAATTTAAAACCTGAAACAATGACACTACTAACAGAAACCATAATGGAAATGCTTTAGGACATTGAGCTGAACAAATGTATTTAAAATAAGACCTCAAAAGGGCAGGCAACAAAACCAAAAATAGACAAATGAGATTTTATCAAACTAAAAACTTTTGCACAGTAAAGGAAACAATAAAGAGAGCGAAGAGAAAACCCATAAAGTAAGAGAAGATATTTGTAAACTATACATTGACAAAGGATTAATAACCAGAGTATTAATAATATTTAAAAACTCAACAGCAAATAAAACCCACAAAAAACAAAAGACATTAATAGACATTTCTCAAAAGAAGACACAGAAGTGACCAACAGGTATATGAGAAAATGCCTAACATCACTAATCATCAGGGAAATGCAAATCAAACCCACAATGAGATACCACCTCACTCATGTTAGAATGGTTATTATCAAAAAGGCAAAAGAAAATAAATGTTTGTGGAAATTTAAAGAAAAGTGACATGCATGCACTGTTGGTGGGATTGTAAATTAGTATGGCCATTATGGACAACAGTATGCAGGTTCCTAAAAAAATTAAAAATAGAACCACCTACCATATGATCCACTAATCTGACTTCTGGATTTATATGTAAAAAATGAAATTAGCATGTCAAACAGATATCTACACTACCATCTTTATTGGAACACTATTCACAATAGACAAGATATAGAATCAACCTAAGTGTCCAATAACGAATTTATGAATAAAGAAAATGTGGTATACATACACAATGGAATACTATGCAGCTATAAAAAATAATACAATCCTGTCATTTGGGACAACTTGGATGAACCTGTAGGACATAATATTAGGTAAAATAAGCCAGACCAGAAAAACAAATACTGTATGATCTCGCTTATGTATGGAATTAAAAAAAAAGAGTTGACATAGAAGCAGAGAGTAGAATAGTGATTACTACAGATTAGAAAATGGAGGGAGAGGGGAGGATAATGAAGGTTTGGCAATGGGCCCAAAGTTACAATTAGATGGGAGGAATAAGTTCTGGTATTCTATTGTACAGTAGGGTGACAATGGTTAAGAGTATGGTATTGTATATTACAAAATAGCTAGAAAAGAGGCTATGGAAAGTTCTCACCACAGACACAATAAACGCATGAGGTGAAGGATGTGATGAATACCCAAATTTGATAATTATACAACATATATATAACAAAACATCAAATTGTAACCCATAAATATGTACAATAACAATGTGTCAATTTAAAAATACATAAATAACAAATAAATAATTATTGCTTTAGGGACACAATAAATAAAGGAGAGAGAGATAAACTGATTGAAGAAATTGATAGAGCCTCAGAAAACTAGAGGACAATATACAATGTCTAAATTACTTGTAATTGGTATCTCAGAATGAGAAGAAAAGGAAATAAGCAAAATAATTACATGAAAAAATGGCTTACATTTTCCAAATTTTAATTTAAAAATAAACTTACAGATTAAAGAAGATCAGACAATTCAAGCAGGATAAACACAATGAAAAATATCTCTAGTCACATCATAGTGAAATTACTTTGAAATGATAAGAAAATCATGAAAGCAAACAAAGAATAAATAGCACATTACATTAAAAAATATTGAATCTAATGACCACTGCCATCTCATATGAAACAATGTGGGCCAGATGTAATGTCAACTTATGTCTATGTTGAAATTTAAACACAGGTGTTTATAGCAACTTTATTCATAATTGCCAAAACTTGGAAGCAATCGAGATGTCTTTCAGTAAGTGAATAGATAAACTATGGTGCATACAGACAATGGAACATTATTCAGCGCTAAAAATATATGTGCTATCAAACAATGAAAAAATATAGAGGAATATTGAATTCATATTTCTCAGTCAAATAAGTTAATCTGAGAATTCTATATACTATGTGATTCCAGCTAAATGACAGTCTGAAAAAGGCTAAGGAGACAGTAAAATGATCAGTGGTTGCCAGGGAATTAGGGAGAGGGAGGGATTCTTAGGTAGAGCACTGAGGTTGTTGGGGCAGTGAAACATTTGTCATTCTACAGCTAAAAACATTGAATGTACAACACCAAGAGTGAACTCTAATGTAAGCTGGGTGTTGGGTGATGATATGTTAATGTAGTTTCACTGATTGTAATAAATGTATAATTCCGGTGGGGGATATGAAAATGAGGGAAGTAGTTGGTATGTGGGATCAGTGGTATATGGTAAAATATATATATATATATATATACACAAAATAGATATATTTTCAAATGAAAGAAAAATTAAAATCATAAGATCCCAGCACAGCTGGAGTATTTAAAAAATATTCGGGATAAAACAAAATGATACCAAATGAGAATTCAGATCTTCTGGAAAGAAAAGAATGCATCATAAATCTTTAATATCTTGCTAAATATAGAGTATGCTAACAGAGACATAGACCAATGGAACATAATTGGGATTCCAGATATAATACCACACATCTACAATTAGTTCATCTTTGATAAAGCTAACAAAATTATGTAATGGGGAAAGGACTTCTTATTCAATGAATGGTGCTGGGATAATTGGCTAGCAACATGCAGAAAATTGAAACTGGGCCCTCGTTTTACATCATATACAAAAATCAACTCAAGATGGATTAACCACTTAAATATGACACCCCAAACTATAAAAATACCTAGAAGATAACCTAGGAAATATAATTCTGGACATAGAAACTGGCAAAGATTTTATGATAAGGACACCAAAAGTAATTGCAACAAAAGCAAAAATTGACAAATAGGATCTAATTAAAGAGCTTCTGCACAGCAAAATAAACTTTTATATCAACAGAGTAAACAGACAACACACAGAATTGGAGACAACATTGTGATCTATGCATCTGACAAAGGTCTAATATCCAGCATCTATAAGGAACTTACACAAATTTACAAGCATCAAATAACCCCTTTAAAAGGTGGGGAAAAGACGTGAATAGACAGTTCAAAAGAAGACATACATGTGGCTTATAAGCATATGGAATAAAAGCACAGTATCACTAATCATTAGAAAAATGCAAATCAAAACCATAATGACATACTATATAACACCAGTCAGAATGGCTATTATCAAAAGTCAGAAAATAATAGATGTTGGAAAGGTTGCAGAGAAAAGGGAACACATATATACTGTTGGTGGCAGTATAAATTAGCACAACCATTGTGGAAAGCAGTGTGACAATTCCTCAAAGTGCTACAAACAGAACTACCATTCAATCCAGCAATCCCATTACTAAGTATACACCCAAATAAATATAAATCATTCTATCATAAAGACACACGCACATGTATGTTCATTGCAGCACTATTCACTATAGCAAAGACATGGAACAACAACCTAAATGCTCATCAATGGCAGACTGGATAAAGAAAATGTGGTACATATGCACCATGGAATACTATGCAGCCATAAAAAAGTCAGATCATGTCCTTTGCAGAAACATGGATCGAGCTGCATGTCATTATCCTCAGCAAACTAATGCAGGAACAGAAAAGCAAATACTGCATGTTCTGACTAATAAGTGGTGGCTAAATAATGAGAACACATGGACACAAAAAAGGGAACAATAGACACTTGGGCCTACTTGGGGGTGGAAAGTGGGAGGAGGTTGAAGATCAGGAGAAGTAACTATTGGGTACTAAGTTTAGTACCCTAACGACCAAATAATCTGTAAACCAAACCTCTGGGACATGAGTTTTCCTTTATAACAAACCTGCACATGTATCCCTGAAGCTAAAATAAAAATTAAAAAAAGAGAGTATGTTTTTTCTTAATTTCTTTTATTTATTTCTTTCTTTTTTTAAGAGGCAGGGTCTCACTTCATCACTCAGACTAGAGTGCAGTGGTGTGATCACAGCTCACTGCAGCCTCAAACTACCAGGCTCAAGCAATCTTCCTGCCTTAGCCTCACAAGTAGCTGGGACTACAGGTGCATTTTTTTTTTTTTTTTTACCAAAAAAAAAAAAAATGCTTTAAACAAAAGGAATTTGTCTCATTGTAATCTTTCTATTTCAGATTTTGATATCCACCAGAAACAACATTTAATGTTTTTTTTTTGTTATTTTTTTAACCAATCTCTTCCCCAAAAACTGACTCATTTTACCAATTGTGGTATTGTGGTTCTAAAACTTAATAAAACTTCGAGTGAATCAAATATTTTAGGTAATGATTAGAAAATGCTGCAATTGACACAAAAGATTCAAACATATTTACACCTGCTCTTGGTGCAGCAGATCTTGTTATACCATTGGCTTTCTCTCCGTATATAAAATATCTAATTTTAGAATTCTGTGAAGTCATTGCAAGAAAGTAAATGTGCAGTTAATTTTTTAAAAATATTAGGTCAGGCATGGTGGTTCACACCTGTAATCCCAATGCTTTGGTAGGCTAAGGCAAAAGAGTTGCTCAAAGCCAGGAATTCAAGACAAGCCTTGTCAACAAAGACAGACCCTGTGTCTACAAAAATAAAAAAAAATAATAAAAATATGAAGCATACATGGAAATTCCTTTTTAAAGTTTTGTTTTACTTTAACACATAATAAATCTGCACATTTATGGGAAATAGTTTGATGTCTTGATATATATATATATATATACACACACACATAGTGTAATGATCAAATCAGGGCAACTAGTATATCCATCACCTCAAAATGTGTCATTTATTTTTGGTGAGAACATTCAAAATCCTAGCTATTTTGAAGTAAACAATATTGTTGGCTATCATCACCTTATTTTGCAATAGAACATCAGAACATTTTTTATATTTAACTCTAACTTTGTACCTGTTGGCCAACCTCTCCCCATCTTCTCTTTTGCCTATTTTTAATCAGATTATTTGTGGGGTTTTTTTTTTTGCTATTGACTTGTTTGAGTTCCTTATATATTCTGATATTAATCCCTTGTCAGATTCAGTTTGCAACTGTTGATTGTTTCCTTAGATTTACAAAAGCTTTTTAGTTTGATGTAATCCATTTATCTATTTTTGCTTTTGTTGACTGTGCTTTGCAGGTCTCATTCAAAAAATTCTTGAGGAATCCAAGATGGCCAATTAGAAGTAGCTGGAACTCCATGAAGAGGAATGAAAAGGGACGAGTGAATTCAGCACCTTCAACTGAAATATCCAGGTTCTCACATTGGGACTGATTAGGCAAACAACTCAACCCATAGAGAAGTAAAGCATGGGGCATGTGATGGCCCACCTGGGAGTAGCATGGAGCCAAAGGAATCTCCATCCACAGCCAAGGGAAAAAAATGAGTGATTGTGCAACCCCACCCAGGAAACCACACTTTTCCCACAGATCTTTGCAATCTGTGGATCAGGAAATCCTCTCAGGAGCCCATGCCACCATGGCCTTGGGTCTGATACACAGAGCTGTGTGGAGTCTCAGCAGAGCAGTCACTCAGGCACACACAGAGACCAAGGAGTTTTACATACTCTGGCCCTGAGATCCTCGGCAAGGATCCTGTCTGTACCTATCCCTAGGAAAGAGGGACATGTCTGTACATATCCCTAGGAAAGAGGCTAAATCCAGGGAGCCAAGCAGCATTATCCTGTGGGTGCCACTTCCATAGCACCTCACAAGTTAAGATCCACTGGCTTGGAATCCCAGCCAGCCAATGGCAGAGGGTTGGATTCCACCTGAGATGAGTCCAAGTTCCTATGAATAGGGGCAGTCATCATCTCTGTGGTTTGGTTGACTCAGCTGCTCCAGCCTGCTGGGTTTGGAGAATGCAGGTGGTCTGGATGAGGATGGGTCCTGAACAACACAGCACACCTGCTCTATGAAAAAGCAGCCAGGCAGCTTCTTTGGGTGGTTCTCTGATCCAATTCCTCTTGACTGGTTAAGACCTCCCAATAGGGGTCTTCAGCCACCTCATAGAGGTGTATATTGGCCGGCAACAGGTCAGTACCCCCCTGGGATGGAGTTTCCAGAGGAAGGAGCTGCCAGCCATCTGTGCCCTTTTGCAGGCTTCACTGGTAAATATCTCCTGGTATGGGAGAAACTGACAACTGGGGTCTGGAGCAGACCCCCAGAAAACCACAGCAGACCTATGGTAGAGTGACCTGACAAAAGAAAAATAAACAAATAGAAAACAATAACAAAAGCATCAACAAAAAGACCCCAAAGAAACCTCATTCAAAGGTCAGCAACCTCAAAGATCAAAGGTATATGAGGTCACAAAGATGAGAAAGGGTCAATGCAAAGACACTAAAAACTCAAAAAGCCAGAGTGCCTCTTCTCCTTCAAATGACTGCAACACCTCTCCAGAAGGGCCCGGAACTGGGCTGAGGCAGAGATGGCTGAACTGTTAGAAGTAGGCTTCAGAAGGTAGGTAATAATCAGCTTCACTGAGCTAAAGGAGCATGTTTTAACCAAATGCAAAGAAGCTAAGAATCACGATACAACAAACAGGAGATGATAGCCAGAATAGCCAGTTTAGAAAGGAACATAATCAATCTTATGGAGCTGAAAAACCTAAGCACTTTACAATGCAATAACAAGCATCAATAGCAGAATAGACCAAGTGGAGGAAAGAATCCCGGAGCTTTAAGTCTATCTTTCTGAAAAAAAGACAGGCAGACAAGGAATGGAGGATAAAGGACAAAAAATACTGAACAAAACCTCTGAGAAATATAGGATTATGTAAAGAGACCAAAACTATGACTGACTGGAGTACCTGAAAAAGATGGGGAGAATAAAACAAAGTTGGAAAACATACTTCAGGATATCATCTAGAAGAACTTTCCCAGCTTAGCAAGACAGGCCAAAATTCAAATTTAGGAAATGCAGAGAACCCCAGTAAGATACTCCCTGAGAAGACTGACCCTAAGACACATAATCATCAGATTCCTTAAGGCTGAAATGAAAGAAGAAATATTAAGGGCAGCCAGAGGGAAAGGCCAGGTCACCTACAAAGGGAAAGTCATCAGACTAACAGTGAATATCTCAATGGAAACCCTACAAGCCAGAAGAGATTGGGAGCCAATATTTCAGATTCTTAACGAAAAGAATTTCCAAACCAGAATTTTATATCCAGCCAAACTAAGCTTCATAAGTGAAGGAGAAATGAGATCCTTTTCAGACAGGCAAATGCTGAAGGAATTCATCACAGCAGGCATGTGTTAAAAGAACTCCTGCAGGAAGCACTAAATATAGAAAGAAAAAATCATTATCAGCCACTACAAAAACATACTGAAGTACGCAGACCAGGGACACTATGAAGCAACTACATAAACAAGTCTGCAAAATAACCAGTTAGCATCATGAAGGTAGGATCAAATTTACCCATAACAACACTAACCTTAATTGTAAATGAGCTAAATGCCCCAATTAAAGGACACAGAATGGCAAGCTGGATAAAGAGCCGAGACCCATCAGATGCTGTCTGCAAGATAACCATTTCACATGCAATGACACAAATAGGCTCAAAATAAACAGATGGAGGAAAATCTACCAAGCAAATGGAAAACAGGAATAAAAGCAGGGGTGGCAATCCTAGTTTCAGAAGAAACAAACTTTAAACTAACAATGATCAAAAAAGACAAAGAAGGGCATTACATAATGATAAAGGTTTCAATTCAACAAGAAGAGCTAATTATCCTTATTATATATGCACCCAAAACAGGGGCACCCAGATTCATAAAGCAAGTGCTTAGAGACCTACAAAAAATGTAGACTCCAACACAATAATAGTGGGAAACTTTAACACCCCACTGATAATATTAGGCAGATCAGTGAGACCAAAAATTAACAAAGATATTCAGGATCTGAACTAAGCTCTGGATCAAGTGGACCTGATAGATATCTACAGAACTCTCCACTCAAAAACAACAGAATATACATTCTTCTCATCACCCCTGGCACTTACTTAAAAATTGATTACATAATCAGAAGTAAAACATGCCTCAGCAAATGCAAAAGAACTGAAATCATAAAAAACAGTCTCTCAAAACACAGCACAATGAAATTAAAACTCAAGATTTAAAAATTCACTCAAAACCACACAACGACATGGAAATTCAACAACCTGCTCCTGAATGACTCTGGAGTAAATGCTGAAATTAAGGCAGAAACTAAGTTCCTTGAAACTAATGTAAACACAGAGACAACATACCAGAATCTCTGGAATGCAGCTAAAGCAGTGTCAAGAGGGAAATTTATAGCACTAAATGCCAACATCAAAAACCTGGAAATATCTCAAATCAACAACCTAACATACCAATTAGAGGAACTAGAGAACCAAGAGCAAACAAATTCCAAAGCTAGCAGAAGACAAGAAATAACCAAGATCAAAGCTGAACTGAAGGAGATAGAGACACAAAAAAACCCTTGAAAAAATAAATGAATCCAGAAAGTGTTTTTTTTAAATAATAATAACATGGATAGACCTCTAGATAGACTAATAAAGAAGAAAAGAGAAGAATCAAGTAAACACAATCAGAAATAATCAAGGGACTATCACCGCTGACCCCACAGAAATACAAACAACCTTCAGAGAATACTATAAATGCCTTTATGCACATAAACCAGAAAATATAGAAGAAATGAATACATTCCTGGACATACACTTTCCCAAGACTGAACCAGTAAGAAATTGAATCTCTGAATAGACCAATAACAAGTTCTGAAATTGAGGCAGTAATAACTAAACTACCAGTCAATAGAAGCCCAGGACTAGAGAGATTCATTGCTGAATTCTACCAGAGGTACAAAGAACAGCTGGCACTATTTCTACTGAAACTCTTCCAAAAAAATGGAAAAGTAGGGACTCTTCCCTAAAGCATTCTATAAAGCCAGCACCATCTTGGTGCCAAAACCTGACAGAGATACACCAAAAAGGAAAACTTCCAGCCAATATCTTTGATGAAAATTAATGCAAAAATCCTCAATAAAATAATGGCAAACTAAATCCAGCAGCACATCAAAAAGCTAATCCACTATGATCAAGTTGGCTTCATCCCTGGGATGCAAGGTTGGTTCAACATATGCAAATCAATAAATGTAATTCATCACATAAACAGAACTAAAGACACAAACCACATGATTATTTCAATAAATGCAAAATAGGCCTTTGGTAAAATTCAACATCCCTTCATGTTAAAAACTCTCAATAAACTAGTTATTGAAGGAACATACCTCAAAATAATAAGAGCCATTTATGACAAACTTCCAGCCAATGTCATAGTGAGTAGGCAAACCTGGAAGCATTCTGCTTGAAAACCAGCACAAGGCAAGAATGCCCTCTCTCACCACTCCTATTCAACACAGTATTGGAAGTTCTGGCTAGGGCAATCAGACAAGAGAAATAAATAATGGGTATTCAAATAGGAAGAGAGGAAGTCAAATTATCTTTGTTTGCCAATGACATGATCCTGTATCTAGGAAACCCCATCATCTCCACGCAAAAGCTGAGAAGCGACCTCACCAAAGTCTCAGGATATAAAATGAACACACAAAAATCACTAGCATTCCTATACACCAACAACAGGCAAGCAGAAAGGTAAATCATGAATGGCCTCCCATTCACAATTGCTACAAGAAGAATAAAATACCTAGGACTACAGCAAAGAAGGGAAGTGAAGGCTCTCTTCAAGAAGAACTATAAACCAATGCTCAAAGAAATCAGAGGACACAAACAAATTAGGAAACATTCCATGCATATGGATAGAAAGAATCAATATCATGAAAATGGCTATACTGCCCAAAGTAATTTATAGATTCAATGCTATCCCCATTAAACTACCATAGACATTCTTCACAGAATTAGAAAAAACTATTTTAAAATTCATATGTAACCAAAAAAGAGCCTGAATAACCAAGACAATCCTAAGCAAAAAGAACGAAGCTGGAGGCATCATGCTACCCCACTTCAAACTATACTACAAGGCTAAAGTAACCAAAAGAGCATGTTACTGGTACAAGAACAGACACATAGAACAATGGAACAGAATAGAGAAATCAGAAATAAGACTGCACACTGAAAAGCATCTGATCTTTGATAAACTTGTAAAAAACATGCAACGGCGAAAGGATTCCCTATTTAATAAATGGTGCTGGGAAAACCGGCTACCCATATGCAGAAAACTGAAACTGGACCCCTTCCTTACACCTTATAAAGAAAATTAACTCAAGATGGATTAAAGACTTAAATGTAAAACCCCAAACTATAAAATCCCTAGAAGAAAATCTAGGGAATACCATTCAGAACATAGGCATGGGCAAAGACTTCATGATGAAAACACCAAAAGCAATTGCAACAAAAGCAAAAATTGACAAATGGGATCTAATTAAAGAGCATCTGTTCAGCAAAAGAAACTATCATCAGAGTGAAAAGGTAACCTACAGAATGGGAGAAAATTTTTGCAATGGAGTTATTTGCTAAAGGCCTAATATCCAGAATCTACAAGGAACTTAAACAAATTTACAAGAAAAAAACAAGAAACCTCATTAAAAAGTGGGCAAAGGACATAATCAGATACTTCTCAAAAGAAAGCACTCATGTGGCCAACAAAGACATAATAAAAAGCAACAAAGATATAATAAAAAGTGTGTATCATTGATCATTAAAGAAATGAAAATCAAATCCACAATGAGATATCATCTCACCGCAGTCAGAATGATGATTATTAAAAAGTCAAGAAACAACAGATGCTGGTGAGGTTGTGGAGAAACAGGAATGTTTTTAAACTGTTGGTGGGAGTGTAAATTAGTTTATCCACTGAGGAAGACAGTGTGGTGATTTTTAAAAACCTAGAGGCAGAAATACCATTTGACCCAGCAATCTCATTACTGGGTATATACCCAAAGGAATAGAAATTATTCTATTATAAAGATACATACATGCACATATTGTATGGAACTATACATATTCATTGCAGCTCTATTCACAATAGCAAGGACATGGAATCGACCTAAATGTCCATCAACGATAGACTCGATAAAGAAAATGTGGTACATATACATCATAGAATAGTATGCAGCCACAAAATGAAACAAGACCATGTCCTTTGCAGGGACATGGATCAAGTTGCAAGCCAGTATCCTCAGCAAATTAATGCAGGAACAGCAAACCAACCACCGCATGTTCTCACTTATAAGTGGGAACTGAATAGTGAGAATACATGGACACATTATGGGGAACAACACACACACTGGGGCCTGTTGGAGGGTTGGTGATGGGAGGAGAGAGAGCATCAGGAAGAATAGCTAATAGATGCTGGGCTTAATACCTAGGTGACTGGATGATCTGTGCAGCACACCACCATGGCACACATTTACCTATGTGGCAAAACTGCACATTCTGCACATGTGCCAATGAAGTTAAAATAAAAGTTGAAGAAAAAAAATTATTGCCGAGACCTATGTCCAGAAACATTTCCCTTATGTTTTATTCTAGTAGTTTTATCCTTTCAAGTCTTATATTTAAGTTCTTAATCCACTTTTGTTACAGGGTCTTGGTCTGTCACCCAGGCTGGAGTGCAATGACAAAATCTTGGCTCAATGTAGCCTTGACCTCCTGGGCTCAAGCGATTCTCCCACCTCAGCATCCAGAGTAGCTAGGACCACAGGTGTGTACCACCACACCCAGCAAATTTTCTTTATTTTATTGTTGAGACGAGGTCTCACTATCTTGCCCAGGCTTTTAAATCCATTTTGAGTTATTTTTGTAAGTAGCGATATGGGAGTCTAGTCTCAGTCTTTTGTATGGGAATATTAAGTTTTACCATGGCCATTTACTGAAGAGATTGTTCTTTTAACAATGTTTGTTCTGACACCTTTGTTGAAAAGAATTGCCTGTAGGGGTGTCAATTTATTTTGGGTTTCTCTTTTCTGTTTCATTGGTCTATGTATCTGCTTTTATGCCAGTATCATGATTTTTTGGTTACTATATCTTTGTAGCATATTTTGAAGTCACGTCACGTGATGCCTCCGTTTTTTTTTTTTTTTTTTTCTCAAGATCACTTGACTATCGGGGGTCTTTTATAGTTCCATACAAATGTTAGGATTGTTTTTTCTAAATTTGTGAAAAATTACATGGGAATTTTGGCAGAGATTGCATTGATTTTGTAGATCTTTTTGGGTAGTATGGTTAGTTTAACAATATTAATTATTGTAATCCATGAACATAGGATTTCTTTCTTTTATCCTCTTCAATTTCTTTTATCAATGGTTCATTGTTTTCATTGTAGAGATCTTTCAACTTTTTTATTAATTTATTTCCTAGATATTTTATTATTTTCATAGCAATTGTATGTGGGATTATTTTCTTGACTTCTTTTTCAGATAGGTTGCTGTTACTGTATAGAAATGGTACTGATGTTTGGATGTTGATTTTTTATTCTGCAACTTTACTAAATTTATTAGTTTGAGCACTTTTTTGAGTTTGTAGGGTTTTCTATATATAACATTATGTAGTCTGCAAACAAGAATAAGTTAACATCCTCCTTCCCAGTGGTATGCCCTTTATTTTCTTGCCGAATTGCTCTGGCTAGGACTTCCAGAACTATGTTGAATAAAAGTTGTAAAAGTGAACATCCTTTTCTTGTTTCAAATTTTAGAGGAAAACTTTCAACTTTTTCCTATGCATCATGATATTAGCTGTGGGTTTATCATATATGTCCTTTATTGTATTGACGTACATTTCTTCTATACATAGTTTAGCGTTTTATCATGAAGGAATGCTAAATTTTGTGAATAAATTTTCTGCAACTATTGAAATAATCATATGACTTTTTCCTTCATTCTGTTAATGTGATATACTATGTTTATTGACTTGTGTATATTGAAACACATTGGATTGCATTTCTGGGATGAATTCCAATGAAAATAGTGAAAAATATTTTTGATATACTGTAGGATTTGGTTTGATAGTATCTTGATGAAAAATTTTGCATCTATGTTCATCAGGGTTGTAGATATTGACTTGTAGTTTTCTTTTCTTGGTGTGCTTATCTAACTTTAGTATCAGGGTGATGCTGACCTCATAGAATGAGTTTGGGTAAATTCCCTCCATTTCCATTTTCGTTTGCAATACTTTTAATATAATTGACATAATTTCTTGTATAAACACTTAGTGTAATTCAGCAATGAATTCATCAGGTCCTTGGTTGATGATACAATCTCATTACTTTTTTATGGTCTGATCAGTTTTCCATTTCTTTATGGTTCAATATTGGTAGGTTGCATGTGTTTAAAAACATTAATTTTTATAGGTTATTCAATTTGTTAGTGCATAATTGTTTATAGTAGTCTCTTATTATCATTTGTATTTCTGTTATTCCAGTTGTAATGTCTCCTTTTAATTTATGATTGTATTTATTTGAATTTCTCTCTGTATTTTTAGTCTGGCTAAGGGTTTGTTGATTTTCCTTACCTCTTCAAAAAATAGTCTTAGTTTTGTTGATCTTTTATATTGTTTTTCTATCTGTATCTCTTTTATTTCTTCTCTGACATTTATTACTTCCTATTTCTACTAAGGGCTTGTTTGCTTTTGTTTGCTAATTCCCTGTACTGTAACATTAGGTTGTTTATTTGAGATATTTCTACTATTTTGATAGATGTTTATTGCTATAAACTTCTCTCTTAAAACTGTTTTTGCTGTATCTCATAGTTTTTTATGTTGTGTTTTCAATTTTATTTCAAGAAACCTCTTAATATGATTTTTTATTTCTTTCTTGACCCATTTATTTAATTTACATTTGTTTGTACATTTTTCAAAGTTCTACTTTTTATTCATTTCTAGTTTTATTCCATTGTGATCAGAAAACATACTTGATATAATTTTGATTTTGAACCTTTTTTGAGACTTATTTTGTGTCCAAACATATGACTTATCCTAGAATATATTCCTTGTTTTTTTTAAAAGAATGTATATTCATTCACTGTGAGATGGGATGTTCTATAAATGTCAGTTAAGCCCATTGAGTGTGGAGTATGGTTTAACTCTCATGTTTCTTTGTTGATTTTCTGCTTGGATGATCTACCTGTGCATTGCTGAAAGTGGGGTGTTGAAGTCCTTAACTATTATTGTATTGTAGTCTAACATTCCATTTAGATTTATTAATATTCACTTTATATATTTATGTGTTCTTATGTTGGATGCATATGTATCCATCACTATGTCCTTTTGCTTCATTGACCCTTTTACATTATATAATAGCCCTTTGTCTCTTTTAGCCATTTTTATTTTAGTTTACACTCTATTTTATGTAATATAATTGTAGTTACTTCTGCTGGTTTTTGCATTGCACTTGCATGAGATATATTTTTCCATGCCTTCACTTTCAATCTATGCATGTCCTTACAAGTGAAGTGAGTTCCTCTTGGCAATATACAGTTGGGTCTTGTTTTTTGTTTTTTTAAATAAATTAATTAACTCTGTATTTTCATTAAATAATTTAATACATTTACTTTCAAGTTAATCATTGACAGGCAATGGCCTACTATGGACATTTTGTTACTTATTTTTTAATTGTTCTGTAGATTATTTCTTCCTTTCTTTTTCTCCTACAGATTTCTTTTGTGGTTAAGTAATCATCTCTGGTGGTATACTTTGATTCACTGATTTTCATTTTTAGTGCATCTATTGTGAGTTTTTGCTTTGTCATTACCATGAGCCTTACAAAAAATATTTTATAGTTATAACAAGTGACTTTAAGCTGATGAAACTTAACACTGATTGCAAAAAATATATAAAACACAAAAGCAATTTAACTCCATTCTCTCCCATATTTTAAATTTTTCCTGCCACAACTTACATTTTTATATGGTGTATCTTTTACTAAATTATATTAATTATTTTGATAGTTTTGTTTTAGTTTTATAATAATGATATAAGTTGTTTATAGACCACACCTATAGTATTAAAGAAATAATCATGTTAGCATTATTTTTGTTTTTCAGTTTCAAGTACAATCTGAAAAGAAAATTAAAAATAATCTTATTTATAATAGCATTGAAAGAAAAAAAAAGAAATAAACTACCAATAAGAAATAAACTACCAATAAGAAAAAAAGCATAGAAATAAACTTACCAATAAGGCAAAAGACGTGTACACTGAAAACTACAAAATATCGCTGAAAGAAATTTTTAAAATATATTACAAAATGGAAAGCTAAGGCAATTAAAACAGCATTATGCAATCATAAGGAAAGATATAAACCAATAGGATAGGTTAGAGAGCCTAGATATAATTCTGCACATGGTCAATTGATTTTCAACAAGGATTTCAAAATCATTTAATGGGGAAAGAACAATCTTTTAAAAAATGGTATGGAGACAGCTAAATATACCTATACAAAAGAATGAAATTGGACTCAATATTATACCATACATATACAAAAGAATGAAATTGGACTCAGTCTTATACCATATATGAAAAAATAACTCAATAAGCATCAGAGACTCAAATTTAAGTGTTAAAACTCTAAGACTCTTAGAAAAAAATATAGAGGAAGACTCCATAACATCATTGCTGTATCCAGCAATGATTTATTAAATATGACACCAAACATACAGGCAACAAAATAAATGTAGATTAACTGGACTTCATTAAAATTAAAAACTTTATATTTTTTATTATTTTATATGTAAATATCCAGTTTATCAAACACCATTTGTTCAAGAGATTGTACTTTCCCCATTGAGTTGTCTTGGCCTCCTTGCCAAAGATTATTTGACCATAAACATGAAGATTTACTTCTGAATTATTTGGTTTATTCCATTAGTCTATATGTCTGTACTTATACATGTAACACACTTTTTAAATTACTGTAGGTTTGTAATATCTTTTAAAATCACTAAGTGTGTGATCTTCAAGTTCATTCATTTTTTTCAAAATTGTTTTGGATATTTAGAGTACCTTGAGATTCCATATGAATATTAGGTTTTTTCTTCCTATTTCAGTAAAAAAAAAGTGCTACTGACACTTTGATAGGGAGTGTATGGAATCTGTAGATTGCTCTGGGTGGCATTTACATCCTAATAATAATACTTCCAAGCCATGAACATAAGATACATTTCCACTTATTTGTGTCTTTATTATTTTCAAAAATGATTTCTAGTTTTCAGAGTATGTCATTCACCTCCTACTATTTTATCATTTATTTTACATGCTATTTTAAATGCAATTGTTTTTGTAATTTCTTTTTCTGATTATTTATTGTTTAGTAGAAAAGACAAAACAAGGTTCTTTAACACACCCAAAAAGATCACACTAGCTCACCAGCAATGGATCCAAACCAAGAAGAAATCCCTGATTTAACTGAAAAAGAATTCAGAAGATTACATATTAACCTAATCAGGGAGGCACCAGAGGAAGGTGAAGCCCAATGTAAGGAAATCCAAAAAATTATACAAGAAGAGAAGGGACAAATATTCAATGAAATAGATAGCATAAATAAAAAAAATCAAAGCTTCCGGAAACAATGGACACACTTATGGAAATGCAAAATGCTCTGGAAAGTCTCAGCAATAGAATTGAACAAGCAGAAGAAAGAACTTCAGAGCTCAAACACAGGTTTTTAAATTAATCCAATCCAAGAAAGAAAAAAAGAATAAGAAAATACAAACAAAGCCTCCAAGAAGTCTGGGATTATGTTAAACTACCAAACCAAAGAATAATCGGCATTCCTGAGGAAGAAGAGAAATCTAAAAGTTTGGAAAATATATTTTGGGGAATAATCGAGGAAAACTTCCCCAGCCTTGCTAGAGACATAGACATCCAAACACAAGAAGTTCAAAGAACACCTGGGAAATTCATCGCAAAAAGAGCATCACCTAGGCACATTATCATCAGGTTATCTAAAGTTAAGATGAAGGTAAGAATATAAAGAACTGTGAGGCAAAAACACCAGGTGACCTATAAATGAAAACCTATCAGATTAACAGCAAATTTCTCAGCAGAAACCTTACAAGCTAGAAGGGATCGGGGCCCTATCTTCAGCCTTCTCAAACAAAACAATTATCAGCCAAGAATTCTGTATCCAGTAAACTAAACATCATAAATGAAGAAAAGATAACAGTCTTTTTCAGACAAACAAATGCTGAGAGAATTTGCCACTACCAAGCCAGCACTACAAGAACTGCTAAAAGGAACTCTAAATCTTGAAACAAATCCTGGAAACACATCAAAACAGAACCTCTTTAAAGCATACATCTCACATGACCTATAAAACAAAAATACAAATTAAAAAAAGGTACACAAGCAACAAACAGCATGATGAATGGAATGGTACCTCTCATCTCAATATTAACATTGAATGTAAGTGGCCTAAATACTCCCCTTAAAAGATACAGAATTGTAGAATGGATAAGAATTCACCAGCCAACTCTCTGTGGCCTTCAAGAGACACACCAAACACATAAGAACTCACATAAACTTAAGGTAAAGGGATGGAAAAAGACGTTCTATGCAAATGAACACCAAAAGAGAGCAGGAGTAGCTACTCTTATAGCATACAAAATAAACTTTAAAGCAGCAGCAGTTAAAAAAGACAAAGAGGGACATAATATAATGATAAAAGGTCTTGTTTAACAAGAAAATATCACAATCCTAAATATGTATGCACTTAACACTGGAGCTCCCTAATTTATAAAACAATTGCTAATAGACAAGAAATGAGATAGACAGAAACACAATAATAGTGGGGGACTTCAATACTCCACTGATCATCACTAGATGACAGCACTAGACAGATCATCAAGACAGAAAGTCAACAAAGAAACAATGTATTTAATCTATACCCTGGAAAAAATGGATTTAACAGATATTTACAGAACATTTTACCCAGCAACTGCAGAATATACATTCTATTGATCAGCACATGAAATGTTCTCCAAGATAGACCATATGATAGGCCACAAAATGAGCCTCAATATATTTAAGAAAGTTGAAATTATATCAAGCAGTCTCTCAGACCACAGAAGAATAAAACTAGAAATTAATGCCTAAAAGAACCTTCAAAATCAGAATTTTTTCATATTTTTAGAACTTGCAACTTTGCAGAATTTGTTTAGTAGCTCTAAAAGCTGTGTGTGTGTGTGTGTGTGTGTGTGTGTGTGTGTGTGTGTTTATGTGTGTGTGTGTGAAATTTTTAGGGGCTTCTACATATAAGAACGTGGGACCAGTGGACAGAGATAATTTTACTTCTTCTTTTCAATTTTGATTTCTTTTATTTCTATTTATGCCTAATTTATCTGGCTAAAACTATCAATACTATGCTGAATGAAAGTGGCAAGAGCATGCATTCTTGTCTTGTTTCTAATCCTGTAGAAAAGCTTTCAGTCATTAATCATTAAATATAATGTTACCTGTGGGATTTTCATTATACCCTCAATTTCACAGAGATTGTTTCTTTCTATTCGCAATTTGATGAGTGTTTTTATCATGAAGGGTGTTAACCCTTCTCAAATGCCTTTTCTGCATCAACTGAGATGATAATGTGGATTTTGTTCAACATTTGGCTAGGTGGTGTATTACATGGATTTATTTTTGTATAGTACACCATTATGAAATTTTGAGAAGAAATACCACTTAGTTATGATGTATAATCCTCTTAATGTGCTAAGGTTTGGTAGTATTTTGTTGAGGAATTTTGCATAAATATTCATCGGGGTATTGGACTGTAGTTTTTTTTTTTTTTTTTACAATGTTTTTGTCTGGATTTGGTATTAGGGTAATTCAGACCTCATGGAACAACCTTAGAAATGCTCTGTACTCTTCAAATTTTTGAATGCATTTTAGAAGAATAGGTATCAATTCTTCTTTAAATCTACGGTAGAATTTTTCAGTGAAGCCATCTGGTGTCCCAGGGCTTTGTTTTGTAAAGTAGCTTTTGATTACTGAGATAATCTCCTTACTAGTTACCCATCTGTTCATTTTGTATTCTTCATGATTGCCTCTTAGTGGGTAGTGGGTTTCAAATAATTTATCCATTTTTTCTAAGTTATCCAATTTGTTAGCATACAATTGTTTATAATCATTTATAATGTCATTGCTTTCATTTCCGATTTTAGTTATTCGAATCTTCTCTCTTTTCTTAGTTAATCTAGCTAAGAGTTTGTCATTTTTGTTGATGTTTTCAAAAAACTGACTCTTTGTTTCATTGATTTTTTCTAGTTTTTTCTTTTCTCTATTTATCTCTGTTCTCATCTTTATTATGTCCTTCCTTCTGCTAACTTTAGGTTTCATTTGTCATTTGTTTAGTTCCTTGAGGTGTAAAGTTAGGTTTTTAATATCAGATCTTTCTTCTTTTTAAAATTATGCATGTTTATATGGATATAAACAATATAAACTTCACTTTTGTGACTGCTTTTACATTTTTCCATAAACTTTGGTATGTTGTGTTTAAGTTTTCATTACTCTTATTATATTTTCTAATTTATTTTGTAACTTTTTCTTTGACGTATTAGTGGTTGAAGAGTGCATTGTTTACTTTCCAAATATGTATGTGGATTTTCCAGTCTGCCTTTTGCTGTTGATTTCTAGTTTCATTCCATTGTTATTGGAAAATATAACTTGTATAATTTCAATCTTTTAAAAATGTATTGAGACTTATTTTGTGGCCTAACATGTGGTCTATTCTGGAGAATATTCCATGTGTTCTACAAGATAATGCATATTCTGCTGTTGGATGGAGTCTGTATGTTTATTAGATTCTAATGGTCTATTGTTTTTGCTCAAGTCATCCATTTCCTTATTTATCTTGTCTCCAGTTGTTCTATCCATTATTAAAAGTGGGATATTGAATTTTTCTATTATTATTGTGTTGTATATTTCTCCCTTCATTTATATCAAGGTTTGTTTTATATATTATTGTGTTCTGCTGTTGGTTAATATATATTTATAATTGTTCTATAAGGGGACTTTGACAAGTTTATGAAAAGAGGAATTAAAAGATAAAAACAAAATATGTAACATTTATTTACAAACATAAGCTCCAAGTTCAAGACACTTTTGTAAGCAATGATATCAGCCATTTAGTCCATCCCTAAGGAACTAAAGTTCTTGAGAATTTAACCATATCTGTGAAGTCTTTTTTACAATATTAACAGATGAAAAATAGGCACCCTTTATAGGTTTTTTATGGTTAGGAAGCAAAAAGAAGTCAGAAGGAGCCAAATCTGAACTGTAAAGTGGATATCTAATGATTTCCCATTAAAACTTGTACAAAATTACTCTTGTTTGATGAGAGAAATGAAAAGGAGCGTTGTCATGGTGGAGAAGTATTCCCTTTGAAGCTCTCCTGGGTGTTTTTCTGCCAATGCTTTAGCTAACTTTCTCAAAACACTTTCATAATAAGCAGACATTATTGTCTTTTGGCCCTCCCAAAAGTTCACAAGCAAAATGCCTTGAGCACCCCAAAAAAAAGGACTTATCATGATTATTGTTCTTGACTACTCCATTTTCGGCTTTGACTGGATCATTTCCAAAACTTGGTAGCCATTGCTTTCATTGTGCTTTGTCTTCAGGATCATACTGGTTATGCCATGTTTCATCTTCTGTAATAATTCTTCCAAGAAATGTTTCAAGATCTTGATTCCACTTGGTTAAAATTTTTATTAAAAGCTCTGCTCTTGTCTGCAACTGATTTGTGTTCAACAATTTGGCATACATCAAGTGAAAAGTTTGCTCAATTTGAACTAATCAAGTATGCTATGGAACCACTGTAGTCAATTTTTCAGTCCAGTTTTGTGTTTTTTTTTTTCAAATTTTATTTGTGTATCTGTGTCGTTTGTTAGCTCATTAAGCATCTTAACACTTAAAGTTTTCCTCAGATAGCTCATAGATCTATGCTTCTGTAGGGTCAGTTACTGATATTTTATACTAATTCTTACAGTGGACCATGTTTTCCTGTTGCTTTGTATGCATTTTGATTTGTTTTTGTATGCTTGCTTGTTTGTTTTGTTTTTGAGATATGATTTGTGCAGGGAAAGACCTTTACTGATCAGCCTAGTTAGAAATCCTAGGACATCTCAAGTTGGATAAGACAGATATTAGTCTTTCAGGTAGACCTTCTACTAACCACAATGTTAGATACATAGTCCATTCTTTTGTTTTCTCCTGAGAGAGGATCTCTAGTACGGGAGGTTTACTCCTGATTATTAAACATAAGAGAAATAAAGAAAAGGGCATGGGTAAGCACACAAAATGCCATGAATATTCCTACCACTTTTGCTAGATATTTTTTAAAATTTCACTTTGATCAAGGTGCTGTAACTTCCCAAATGATCTTGAATTCTCACAAAAGTATGCTGGCCTGTATATTGTTGCAAACTCAGTCTGTCTGTAGGATAATGTGCACTTAAATCTTCCTAGTGTAGTCTGCCTCTTGGTGATTTAACTCTCCTCTAGACTCTTGATCAACCTCCTGTTATCACCTTGTTTCTTTTTACTATTTATTCATTTATCAATTATTTATATAAGTCATATCTCACTCAATACTAGCTCTTTTACTAAGTACTGTACTGGTTTTCTCATAGATTGCTGTATTAGTTTTCTAGGGCTACCATAACAAAATACAATAGATAAAGTGGCTTAGGTAAACAGAAATTTATTTTTTCACAGTTCTGGAGCATAGAAGTCCAAGATCCAGGTCTCAGCGGGTTTGTTTTTTTCTGTGGCCTCTCTTTGGCTTTTCAGATGTCTGCCTTCTCACTCATTCCTTACATGCATCTCCTTGCACATGCATCACTCATGTCTCTTTATGTGTAGAAATTCTATACTTGTAAATACACCAGTCAGATTAAATTAAAGCCCCCTTATCATTTAACCTTAATTACCTCTTAAAAGGTCCTATATTCAAATCTAGTCACATTCTGAGGTTTTGGGAGTTGGGACTTTAACATATAAATTTGGGTGACACAAGTCGGCCAACAATATTTAATTGGTATTACTGACTGATCCAAAAATTTAAACATTACACAATAAAATATATTTGAGTCATTTATAGAAAAAAGTATTTATTTAACCAAGTAAATGTCTTTATTTATACATATTGTTCTTGTTTATGTAATAAAAGGACTTACTATTACTTGAAATTTTCAATTTTCTATTTGTCTTAAATTCCAAATCTAAGACAATTTTAATTGAGAATATAAGGCATGATTTTTTTCATTCAAAATATAGGAATGACTGAATGTTTAAAAATGCAAGCAATTCTATCATTTAAATGTATGAAGAGAATATGCTGTGGGGTTATTGATCTACTAATTGCTAATCACTTTTAAAAACCTTTAATTAATATATTATAATTGTGTTTAAGCTAATGTGATTCATTAATAGAAGAGTACTACAGTAAAAACACTCCCTCATTAGCCGTACAAGGCTCAGCCATGAAGTCAACTCTTGAAAATATCTAAGGTATGTTGGACTTAACAGCCTAAGTGATAAATAGTTCTGTATTATACTTGATTTCTGCAATTTTTTAACATAATTGGTCAGAAGAATTGGCTAGAATAATATGAATGTAAAACAAAAATCCAAAACCTCAGCCTCACTGAGAATTTTTTTTACTTGTGAATATTTCTAAGCAAGTAGGTCATTCTACAATGGTAATCCTTTCTTTCCACAAAATGAATATGTTAAAATTTTGACTACACTTTAAAGGCAATATTTCACTTTCATGGCATTAAAAAAATACAACATTCTCTCTTTTATTATTTTTTGAAAAGAGTAGGCCAAACTATCACTCTGAATAAATGGAATAAATGAATAAATGGAATAAAGTCATCTTTTGTCCATTTTTAAAAGATTTAATAGTCCACTAGAATGTCAGACATTTATTAGATTTATTAGGTGATTTGAGAAGATAGAATATTTCGTGACATCTATGAGCTTATTTCAGTAAGTCAAAGAATGTTAGAGTTGTATATCACAGTAATTAGTTCAACCTTACAATTAATCCTTCACAGATATTTATGAAATTAATATCATATATCCTTATGTGATTATGTATGTCTGAGGGAAACCAATAACTAGAAAAAGATTACAATACAATTGAAAGGCAACCATGTGGGCAAATATGGAATGATTATCCAGTAACATGCCTTTAGTATAAATGATGTAGTCAAGTGCTGAAAAGGAGACTAAGATAATAAATGAAGTAAGATGAGGGTTATCAACTTTCTTAGAAGTAGCAATACTGAAAGTTTCCAATAGTGATTTTGAAGACATGGAATTGTTATGTTACCATGTGCACTAGAGATTGTAAATGTACTAAGTTGTTCAATGGATTGTCTTGGCTATAATGGCAAGGCCTTATATATTGTAAGCATTAAGGTAAAGCTGAGTCCTCTGGCTGCTTAGCTGATAAAGTCAAACAGTAGAATATATATTAATAATCAGCCATAACTCAAAAATTTTTTGGTCATTTGAGGCACTGCAAACCTTCACCAAAGCAATTTCACCTCTCACATCTTTAGTGTAAACATTTCTAACTATAATTAATTATAGACCACAAGTTCACTCTCACTGTAACATCCTTATTTTTTTCTCCATAGAGATTGATTGTAAATAACTACTTAATCTGTGAAGTATAGTATATAGTGGATACTGTAATCAAACCCATAAATGTGGCTGCTTTGAATAAATGTGCTTCACTGCATGATGAGAAAAGCAGTAGTACTACAAAGTCTGAACTGCGAGCCCAATTTCCACTGTACTTTAATTATCAGGCAAAACAAACAAACAAACAAACAAAAAAAACCCTGTTTACTCAGCATGAAGTAACGAAAAAAGTGGTAATAATTATACTAACATGATCCATGTAGATCTACTAGCTGGATATTTCAGAGGCCAACATTAGGTATGATTTTTAAATCAAAATTGCCTTCTTTGGTTCTGTGAAATATTAACTAGCAAGAAAATTTATAACTCTATCTTTTAATGTGTACTATGCAGCCCTAATCTTAGATAATTACTTTTAGATTTTACTGAAACAATAAAATACTTTGCTTTGGGGTAAAAGGGAAAATAATATGATATCACTGAATATTAAAATTCCATCATATCATTACTTCTGGTCATTACTACACTTCTCTTATCAAGTGTAATTGTCTCTTCAAACCAAATAACCTACTTTTTTTAAGTTAATTAATTTTCAAAGAACTTTTTATTTCATAAAAATTAATTTTTAATTATATTGGAATAGAGATTTTGCCTTTGCAACAAGGACCTAAATTCACACATTTTTGTCATAATGACTCAGGTGCTTAAGCTAGAACATTTTTATTTTTTACAATAGTATTTCAAATTGGTCCATACCATCTTTGTAAAAAATTAATCCATTTGATCTTTAACTATACTTTCCATCCATCACATTGTAATATGACTTTAATAAAATGTTAGCCAGCTGTTGTATGATAGAAATTCCTACATTAATATATTTTGGCTGAATTGTCAAACCTGTCCTAAATAACAACTCATTTAAATGATTTTCACTCCTTTGATTAGGTTCTAAGAGAATATCATAAATCTAGTGAAATTCATCAAGAAAGTCAATATTTTAAATAGCAGATGTAGAACATTTATTAAGAGTCACACAGTGTGATGAGAACTTTTAATGAGTTACCACAAAAAATCCTCATAACAAGTCCATGAGATGTCTACTATTAATATCCTTATCCTACAAATGATGAAGAGTGTGTATTTGCTTCTTTTCTCTTTTTTCTCACCTTTATTTTAGAATCAGGGTATACACATGCAAAGTTATTACAAAGGTATATTGAACAATGCTGAAGTTTAGACTACAAATAAATCCATCATCCAGGTAGTGAGCACAGTACCCAACAGACAGATTTTTTTTCAACCTTTCCCCATGTTCCTTCCCCCACTTGTATTCCCCAGTTTCTATTGTTCCCATTTTTATAGCCATGTTTATTTAGGTACCACTTATAAGTGAGAACGTGCAGTGTTTGGTTTTCTATTTCTGCATTAATGTGTTCAGAATAATAATTTACAACTGCTTCCATTTTGCTACAAAAGACATGATTTCATTTTTTTATGGCTGCATAGTATTCCATGGTATATATGTACCACAATTTCTTTATACAATCAACCATTGATGGGCACATGGGTTAATTTTATGTCTTTGTAATTTTGAATAGTGCTGTCCTGTACATATGGGTACCTGTAGGACAGAGATTATATACTAGAAGAGAAAAGTCAAGAAAACTAGAGGCTAAAACAACACCCAGGACCTGTGTAGTGGCTCAAAATTTTTCCCACATTCAAAGTCCATAGAAAAGAGTGCTCAAAATCTCTCCCAAAAGAAATTAACTTTATTTAAAGAGTGCAAAAAAATTGAAACCTAAGATCACTCAAAAATAGCTTCTCTAAATGAGGAGTCAGATAGTTTATCAGCTGAAAAAGTGGAAAAGCCAACTAAGATGATCTTTTCTTGTGTTGGAGCAAATCTCACAGACTGGCTTCAAAAAGTACCTCTGACATTTTATAAACATATATCAAAACATTACATTCTACCCCATAAATATATGCAATTACTTGTGCATTTAACAATTAAAATTCAATATTCAAAAAAAAAAAACTAGTTAAGCCAATACAAACATTAGACATTGAACTTATTTAAAGAAAAAGCAAAACAAAACAAACGATACCCCTACCTGAAGTTAATTGGTCTAGGCTATAAAGCAATTTATATTGTAGTGAATTGTTGAAAAAATCAGGAAACCAGTGAGCAATTCATGAAGACTCACAAATGGGTTTCATAGAAAACGAGACAGATATATTAACAGAGACATAGAGGAAATATGCAGTCAAAAACAGCGCTAATCAATGACTGCAATTAAAGCGAGATTGTGCACATGCTTAAGGCTGAGCCTCCTAAGGAGTGACACCAAATATGTTCAAGAAACCAAAAAAAAAAAACATGATTTAAAAAGTAAAGGTAGGTATAATGCCAATATCTCATCAAATGGAGACTATCAATACAGAAATAAAAATTAAAAAAATAACCAAACTCAAATTCTGGAATTGAAATGTACAGTGACCAAACTAAGACATTCACCAGAGGGGTTAAATAGTTTATTAGAACTAGCAGAAGAAAGAGGTAGAGAACATTGTGATAAAACAACATAGATTATTCAATATAAATACAAGAAAACAGAATGTAGACAAATGTACCAAGTCTCAGACAAATATGACATATCTTTATGTGCACTAACACAAACATAGTAAGAATACCAGGTGAGAGGAGAGAAAGAATGGATAGAGATCCACACTCAGACCTAAAGAAAAAAATGCTGAAGAAAAAGAGAAAATATTGAAAGTGGAAAAATAAAATGACTCACTACATACAGGGGAACAACAATAAGATTAAGAGCTGATTTCTCATCAGAAATAATGAAGACAAGAAGACAATGGGATGACATGTTCAAAATGTGAAAAAAAAAAAACAAAAAAAAAACACTGTTAACCAAGAATCCTTTACCAGGAAAACCCATCTTTTAAAAATCAAGGTGTGTTGGGGATAGAGCCTAGATGGCCGAATAGGAACAGCTCCAGTCTACAGCTCCCAGCATGAGAAATGCAGAAGACGGGTGATTTCTGCATTTCCAACTGAGGTACCGGGTTCATCTCACTGGGGAGTGCCAGACAGTGGGTGCAGGACAGTGGGTGCAGCGCACTGTGCATGAGCCAAAGCAGGGCGAGGCATCACCTCACCTGGGAAGCACAAGGGGTCAGGGAATTCCCTTTCCTAGTCAAAGAAAGGGGTGACAGATGGCACCTGGAAAATCGGGTCACTCCCACCCGAATACTGCACTTTTCCAACGGGATTCACAAACGGCACACCAGGAGATTATATCCCACACCTGGCTTAGTGGGTCCTATGCCCACAGAGCCTCGCTCATTGCTAGCACAGCAGTCTGAGATCAAACTGCAAGGTGGCAGTGAGGCTGGGGGAGGGGCACCCGCCATTGCTCAGGCTTGAGTAGGTAAACAAAGTGGCCGGGAAGCTTGAACTGGGTGGAGCCCACCACAGCTCAACGAGGCCTGCCTGCCTCTGTAGGCTCCATTTCTGGGGGCATGGCACAGACAAACAAAAGACAGCAGTAACCTCTGCAGACTTAAATGTCCCTGTCTGACAGCTTTGAAGATAGTAGTGGTTCTCCCAGCATGCAGCTTGAGATCTGAGAACGGGCAGACTGCCTCCTCAAGTGGGTCCCTGACTCCCAAGTAGCCTAACTGGGAGGTACCCCCCAGTAGGGGTGGACTGACACTTCACACGGCCAGGTACTCCTCTGAGACAAAACTTCCAGAGGAATAATCAGGCAGCAGCATTTGCGGTTCACCAATATCTGCTGTTCTGAAGCCACCATTGCTGATACCCAGGCAAACAGGGTCTGGAGTGGACCTCCAGTAAACTCCAACAGACCCACAGCTGATGGTCCTGACTGTTAGAAAGAAAACTAACAAACAGAAAGGACATCCACACCAAAAACCCATCTGTACGTCACCATCATCAAAGACCAAAGGTAGATAACACCACAAAGATGGGGAAAAAACAGAGCAGAAAAACCAGAAACTCTAAAAATCAGAGCACCTCTCCTCCTCCAAAGGAATGCAGCTCCTCACCAGCAATGGAACAAAGCTGGACAGAGAATAACTTAGACGAGTTGAGAGAGGAAGGCTTCAGAAGATCAAACTACTCTGAGCTAAAGGAGGAAGTTCGAACCAATGGCAAAGAAGTTAAAAACCTCGAAAAAAAATTAGACTAATGGATAACTAGAATAATCAATGCAGAGAAGTCCTTAAAGTACCTGATGGAGCTGAAAACCATGGCATGAGAACTACGCGATGAATGCACAAGCCTCAGAAACTGATGCAATCAACTGGAAGAAAGGGTATCAGTGATGGAAGATGAAATGAATGAAATGAAGCATGAAGAGAAGCTTAGAGAAAACAGAATAAAAAGAAACACACAAAACCTCCAAGAAATATGGGACTATGTGAAAAGACCAAATCTATGTCTGATTGGTGCACCTGAAAGTGACGGGGAGAATGGAAACAAGTTGGAAAACACTCTGCAGGATATTATCCAGGAGAACTTCCCCAATCTAGCAAGACAGGCCAACATTCAAATTCAGGAAATACAGAGAACGCCAAAAAGATACTCCTCGAGAAGAGCAACTCCAAGACACATAATTGTCAGATTCACCAAAGATGAAATGAAGGAAAAAATGTTAAGGGTAGCCAGAAAGGTCGGGTTACCCACAAAGAGAAGCCCATCAGACTAACAGCTGATCTCTCAGCAGAAACTCTACAAGCCAGAAGAGAGTGGGAGCTGATATTCAACATTCTTAAAGAAAAGAATTTTCAACCCAGAATTTCATATCCAGCCAAACTAAGCTTCATAAGTGAAGGAGAAATAAAATACTTTACAGACAAGCAAATGCTGAGAGATTTTGTCACCACCAGGCCTGCCCTAACAGAGCTCCTGAAGGAAGCAATAAACATGGAAAGGAACAACTGGTACCAGCCACTGGAAAAACACGCCAAATTGTAAAGACCATCAAGGCTAGGAAAAAACTGCATCAAGTAACGAGCAAAACAACCAGCTAACATCATAATGACAGGATCAAGTTCACACATAACAATACTAACCTTAAATGTAAATGGGCTAAATGCTCCAATTAAAAGACACAGACTGGCAAATTGGATAAAGAGTCAAGACCCATCAGTGTGCTGTATTCAGGAGACCCATCTCAGGTGCAGAGACACACATAGGCTCAAAATAAAAGGATGGAGGAAGATCTACCAAGCAAATGGAAAACAAAAAAAGGCAGGGGTTGCAATCCTAGTCTCTGATAAAACAGACTTTAAACCAACAAAGATCAAAAGAGACAAAGAAGGCCATTACATAATGGTAAAGGGATCAATTCAACAAGAAGAACTAACTATCCTAAATATATATGCATCCAATACAGGAGCACCCAGATTCATAAAGCAAGGCCTTAGTGACCTATAAAGAGACTTAGACGCCCACACAATAATAATGGGAGACTTTAACACCCCACTGTCAATGTTAGACAGATCAGCGAGACAGAAAGTTAAAAAGGATATCCAGGAATTGAACTCAGCTCTGCACCAAGCCGACCTCATAGACATCTACAGAACTCTCCACCCCAAATCAACAGAATGTACCTTCTTCTCAGCACCACATCGCACTTATTCCAAAATTGACCACATAGTTGGAAGTAAAGCACTCCTCAGCAAATGTAAAAG
This sequence comes from Pongo abelii, assembly GCF_028885655.2. Taxonomy (NCBI): domain Eukaryota; kingdom Metazoa; phylum Chordata; class Mammalia; order Primates; family Hominidae; genus Pongo; species Pongo abelii. The sequence continues at coordinate 134,222,284 of NC_072008.2, forward strand.
AACAGAAGTTATAACAAACTGTCTCTCAGACCACAGTGCAATCAAATTAGAACTCAGGAGTAAGAAACTCACTCAAAATCACTCAACTACATGGAAACTGAACAACCTGCTCCTGAATGACTACTGGATACATAACGAAATGAAGGCAGAAATAAATATGTTCTTTGAAACCAATGAGAAAAAAGACAAAACATAGCAGAATCTCTGGGACACATTAAAAGCAGTGTGTAGAGGGAAATTTATAGCACTAAATGCCCACAAGAGAAAGCAGGAAAGATCTAAAATTGACATCCTAACGTCACAGTTAAAAGAAGTAGAGAATCAAGAGCAAACACATTCAAAAGCTAGCAGAAGGCAAGAATTAACTAAGATCAGAGCAGAACTGAAGGAGATAGAGACACAAAAAAACCCTTAAAAAATCAATGAATCCAGGAGCTGGTTTTCTGAAAAGATCAACAAAATTGATAGACTGCTAGCTAGACTAATAAAGAAGAAAAGAGAGAAGTATCAAATAGATGCAATAAAAAATGATGAAGAGGATATCACCACCAATCCCACAGAAATACAAACTACCATCAGAGAATAGTGTAAACACCTCTATGCAAATAAACTAGAAAATCTAGAAGAAATGGATAAATTCCTGGACACATACACCCTCCCAAGACTAAATCAGGAAAAAGTTGAATCCTTGAATAGCCCAATAACAGGCTCTGAAATTGAGGCAATAATTAATAGCTTACCAACCAAAAAAAGTCCAGGACCAGGCAGATTCACAGCTGATTTCTACCAGAGGTACAAATAGGAGCTGGTACCATTCCTTCTGAAACTATTCCAATCAATAGAAAAAGAAGGAATCCTCCCTAACTCATTTTATGAGGCCAGCATCATCCTGATACCAAAGCCTGGCAGAGACAAAACAAAAAAAGAGAATTTTAGACCAATATCCCTGATGAACATCGATGCAAAAATCCTCAATAAAATACTGGCAAACCAAATCCAGCAGCACATCAAAAAGCTTATCCACCACGATCAAGTGGGCTTCATCCCTGGGATGCAAGGCTGGTTCAACATACATGAATCCATAAACGTAATGCAGCATATAAACAGAACCAAAGACAAAAACCACATGATTATCTCAATAGAGGCAGAAAAGGCTTTCGACAAAATTCAACAGCCCTTCATGCTAAAAACTCTCAATGAACTATGTATTGAAGGGACGTATCTCAAAATAATAAGAGCTATCTATGACAAACCCACAGCCAATATCATACTGAATGGGCAAAAACTGGAAGCATTCCCTTTGAAAACTGGCACAAGACAGGGATGCCCTCTCTCACCCCTCCTATTCAACATAGTGTTGGAAGTTCTGTCCAGGGAAATCAGGCAAGAGAAAGAGATAAAGAGTATTCAATTAGGAAAAGAGGAAGTCAAATTGTCCCTGTTTGCAGATGACATGATTGTATATCTAGAAAACTCCATTGTCTCAGCCCAAAATCTCCTTAAGCTGATAAGCAACTTCAGCAAAGTCTCAGGATACAAAATCAATGTGCGAAAATCACAAGCATTCTTATACACCAGTAATAGACAAACAGAGAGCCAAATCATGAGTGAACTCCCATTCACAGTTGCTTCAAAGAGAATAAAATACCTAGGAATCCAACTTACAAGGGATGTGAAGGACATCTTCAAGGAGAGTTACAAACCACTGCTCAATGAAATAAAAGAGGACACAAACAAATGGAAGAACATTCCATGCTCATGGGTAGGAAGAATCAATATCGTGAAAATGGCCATGCTGCCCAAGGTAATGTATAGATTCAATGCCATCCCCATCAAGCTACCAATGACTTTCTTCACAGAATTGGAAAAAACTACTTTAAAGTTCATATGAACCAAAAAAGAGCCCACATTGCCAAGACAATCCTAAGCCAAAAGAACAAAGCTGGAGGCATCACACTACCTGACTTCAAACTATGCTACAAGGCTACAGTAAACAAAACAGCATGGTACTGGTACCAAAGCAGAGATATAGACCAATTGAACAGAACAGAGCCCTCAGAAATAATACCACACATCTACAACTATCTGATTTTTGACAAACCTGACAAACACAAGAAATGGGGAAACGAGACCCTATTTAATACATGGTGCTGGGAAAACTGGCTAGCCATATGTAGAAAGCTGAAACTGGATCCCTTCCTTACACCTTATACAAAAATCAATTCAAGATGGATTAAAGACTTAAACGTTAGACCTAAAACCATAAAAACCCTAGAAGAAAACCTAGGCAATACCATTCAGGACATAGGCATGGGCAAGGACTTTATGTCTACAACACCGAAAGCAATGGCAACAAAAGCCAAAATTGACAGATGGGATCTAATTAAACTAAAAAGCTTCTGCACAGCAAAATAAACTACCATCAGAGTGAACAGGCAACCTACAGAATGGGAGAAAATTTTTACAATCTACCCATCTCACAAAGGGCTAATATCCAGAATCTACAAAGAACAAACAAATTTACAAGAAAAAAATAAAACAACCCCATCAAAATGTGGGCAAAGTATATGAACAGACACTGCTCAAAAGAAGACATTTATGCAGCCAACAGACACATGAAACAATGCTCATCATCACTGGCCATCAGAGAAATGCAAATCAAAACCACAATGAGATACCATCTCACACTAGTTAGAATGGTGATCATTAAACAGTCAGGTAACAACAGGTGTGGAGACGATGTGGAGAAATAGGAACACTTTTACACTGTTGGTGGGACTGTAAACTAGTTCAACCATTGTGGAAGTCAGTGTGGCAATTCCTCAGGGATCTAGAACTAGAAATATCATTTGACCCAGCCATCCCATTACTGGGTGTATACCCAAAGGATTATAAATCATGCTGCTATAAAGACACATGCACACGTATGTTTATTGCAGCACTATTCACAACAGCAAAGACTTGGAACCAACCCAAATGTCCATCAATGATAGACTGGATTAAGAAAATGTGGCACACCATGGAATACTATGCAGCCATAAAAAATGATGAGTTCATGTCCTTTGTAGCGACATGGATGAAGCTGGAAACCAACATTCTGAGCAAACTATTGCAAGGACAGAAAACCAAACACTGCATACTCTCACTCATAGGTGGGAATTGAACAATGAGAACACTTGGACACAGGGTGAGGAATATCACACACTGGGTCCTGTTATGGGGTGGGGGGAGGGGGAAGGGATATCATTAGGAGATATACCTAATGTAAATGATGAGTTAATGGGGGCAGAACACCCACATGGCACATGTATATATATGTATCAAACCTGCATGTTGTGCACAGGTACCCTACAACTTAAAGTATAATAAAAAAAAGGAAAGGAAAAAAAAGAGCTGATTGAAGAAAACAAGGCAAAAAAAAAGAGAAATTGTCAACAGACTGAAGAGATAACCTACAAAATGAGAGAAAATATTTGCAAACTATGCATCTGACAAGGATCTAAATCTCAAATTTGCAAGGAACTTTAACAAGAAAAAAACCATTAAAAAGTGGGCAGAGGAAGTGAACACTTTTCAAGAAAACCCACAGACATGGCCAACAAGCATATGAAAAAAATGCTCAATATCACTAATAATTATAGAAATGCAAATAAAAGTTCCAATGAGATTCCATCTCACTCCAGTCAGAATGTCTACTACTGAAAAGTGATAAAATCACAGATGCTGGTGAGGTTGTAGAAAATAGAATTCTTATGCACTGCTGATGGAAATGTAAACTAGTTTATCCTTTGTGGGAAGCAGTGTGGTGATTTCTCACAGGACTTACAACAGAACTACCATTTGACCCAGCAACTCCATAATTGGGTATACATCCAAAGGAATACAAATTGTTCTACTAATAAAGACACATGCACTGGCATGTTCATTGCAGCACTATTCACAATAGAAAATACATGAAATCAATGTAAATGCCCATCAATGGTAGATTGGATAAAGAAAATGCGGTACATGTGCACCATGGAATACCATGCAACCACAAAAAGAATGAAAGGTTCTTTGTAGCAACATGGATGGAAGTGGAGGCCATTATTCTAAGCAAACTAATGCAGGAACAAAAAACAAATACTGAATGTTATCACTTATAAGTGGGAGCTAATCATTGAGTATACATGAAAACAAGGGAACCACAGATATAGGGACCTACTTGAAGATGGAGGGTGAAAGTGGGCTGAGGATTGAAAAACTACCTATTGGGTACCATACTTATTACCTGGTGATAAAATAATCTGTACACCAAGCCCCCTTGACATGCAATTTACCTGTATAAAAAACGTGTACATGTGGCCCTGAACCTAAAATAAAAGTTGTTTAAAAAAAAAAAACTAAATAGAAAACAATAGAGCAACTAAAATAGATTACACTTTTAAAATAAAAAGTACTTTCTCTAGTTAAAAAAAATAAATAAAATTAAACATTCCCTAGGATCTGCCATATGCTAGGCCATAAAATGGTTCTCAACAAATTTGAAATTATTAAAATCACATAAGGTATGTTTTTCAATGAAAATTGAGTGAAATTAGAAATTAATATCATGAAGAAATTTGGAAAATTAAAAATATTTGGTAATTAACACTCCTAAATAATTAATGTGTGAAAGAAGGTATCATAAGGGAAATTATAAAAAAATTTGAGATGAATGAAAACGAAGACAGAACATATCAAACCTGACAGGATGAAGTAAAATAGTCCTTAGAGAAAAAAAAATTATAATTATCTGCATTCAAAAGAAAAAATTCTCAATGTATTAGACTAATCTCATGACATTGGAAAAACAAAAGCAAACTAAATGTAAAGGAACTGGAAGGAAATAAAAGGGATTAGAGTACAAATTAATAAACTAGAGAAAAGAAAAACGTTGAAGAAAAATCAATGCAACTAAAACTTGGTTCTTCAAGAAGATGAACAAAATTGACAGTCTTTTAGTTAGAGTAGCTGAGAAAGAAAGAGAGAGCTGACACAAAGTACTAAAATCACAAATGAAAGAGGACACAATTGGCCTTAAAGAAATCTGAATGATAAAAGGATATTATGATCAGCCATATGTCAACAAGTTAGGTAAACTTGTTGAAATGGAGAAATTTCTAGAAAGATAAAAACTACCGTCATGGACTAAGGATGAAATAGAAAATCTAAGTCAACCTATAACAATTATAGGGATTAAATTACTAATGAAAAAATAAAAATACAGAAAAAGAAAAGACCAGTCCTATGTCTTCAGTGATAAATTTTAGCACATAATCAAGACAATGAATTCTACTTTTTCAAAAACACTTTCAAATAAATAGATATTATGGAATATTTTCCAACTCATTTCATGAGTCCAGTACTAATCTGATATCAAAATCAGACAAAACATTACAAGGAAAAAAATGGCAAATCAGGGTCTGGGGAAAAAAAATGGCAGATAGGAGGCAGGAATAACTTGAAGCTCCCACTCAGATAGAGCATCATGTGGAGACTCATGTTGTAACTTTTTCTAAGTGTTCTTGCAGTATCAGTAAAGCTGAGAGAATCCACAGACATTTGAATAGGGTGGATTGATGTTGCAGGCTCTGTGGGACAGCAGAGAAACTCTGAAGATGAAGAACGTAATTTCTTGGGAGCTATGTGGCCCTGCCCATAACATGACCCTAGAGGAAACTTGTATCCTCCCTATAATACTGCAGCTGATGGGCTCTTGAAAGCAACACCTCCTGGCTGGAGGCCAACAAACACAAAACCAGTACACTTAACAAAAATACAAGCAAGGTTCCTCACAGAGTCCACTTCACTCCCTTGCTACCTCCACTGGAGCAGGTGCTGGTATCCGTGGCTGAGAGACCTGAAGACAGATCACATCACAGTGAGAGGAGGTGCCAGCTGGGCTTCTTGGGTCGAGTAGGGGCTCAGAAAGTTGTGAAACTCACTTATTTCCTTCATCATGACTTACTTCGGTCCTGGATGAATAATATTGAAGATATATGCTTAAACTATTCCTAACGCCAGGATTTGTGCATGTGTTTTCTTCCCCAAGAAAGCCAAAAACAGCTAATATTTTGCTGTAAGTTTCCCTGTGTCCTCTGTCCCTCTCTCCCTTCCCCATCCCCTGAAACTAAAGTAAAAGGAATGTTAACTGCCCATTTTTCTGTGACCAGCAGACCTTATCTATACTCCCAATTCCAATTCCTTGTAAACATACTTTGTACAGTCCTGTAAGATCCTGTCTCCTTTGCCATGCCTCTGCAAGGTCATAAAGTAGATAAAACCTAGGTTGCAATTCTGGTTTTCCTCAAGATCTAAGACATGTTACAAATGGTTAATTGCCTTTGTTTCTCACTCTGGTAACATCTTCCCACCACATGTCTCTCCCGCCTTAAAGAGTTTAAAAGGCAATTGTATAATCTAAATCTGGCTACCCGTGTGGGACCCCTTCCACACTGTGGAAGCTTTGTACTTTCATTTTGCTCAATAAAGTCTACAGCTTTTTCTCACTCTTGGTCCGTATCTGTATCACTTGCTGCAGTCAGCCGCCACACCAATTCTTTGGCGTGGCTAGGCAAGAACCTTAGGCATTACAACATGACCCTTTGCAGACACACCACAGTACCAGCCTAGAGCCCAGTAGCTTCGCTGTGTGGCTAGAGCCAGAAGAGAAATAATAAGCACTGCAGTTTGGCTCTCAGAAAGCCACATCACTAGGGGAAGGGGGAGAGCACTAAATCATGGGAGCACCCCATGGGACAAAAGAATTTGAACAGAAGCTCTTGAGTCTCAGATCTACCCTTTGTCATAGTCTACCAAAATGACAAGGAACCAGAAAATCAATTCTGGTAATATGACAAAACAAGGTTCTTTAACATCCCCAAAAGATTACACTAACTCACCAGCAATGGATCCAAACCAAGACAAAAGCTCTTAATTGCCAGAAAAAGAATTCTGAAGGTAAATTATTAAGCTAATCAAGCAGTCATCAGAGAAGGTAAAGTCTAACATAATGAAATAAAAAAAGATAAAGGATATTAATAGAGAAATCTCCAGTGAAATAGATAGCATAAATAAAAAACAAACACAACTTCTAGAAATGAAGGACACACTTAGAGAAATGCAAAATGCACTGGAATGTCTCAGCAACAGAACCTAACAAGCAGAAGAAAGAACTTCAGAGCTCATAGACAAGGCTTTCAAATTAATCCAATCCAACAAAGACATAAAAATTTTTTTTTAATGAACAAAGCCTCCAAAAAGTTTGGGATTATGTTAAACGACCAAACTTAAAAATAATTGGTGTTCCCGAGGAAGAAGAGAAATCTAAGTTTGGAAAACATATTTGAGAGAACAATCAAGGAAAACTTCCCTGGCCTTGCTAAGGATCTAGACATCCAAATACAAGAAGCTTAAAGAACATCTGGAAAATGCACCACAAAAAGATAATTGCCTCACACATAATCATCAGGTTATCTAAAGTCAAGACAAAGTAAAGAATCTTGAGAGCGGTGAGGCAAAAGCATCAGATAACCTATAAAGGAAAACCTATTGGATTAATAGCAGATTTCTCAGCAGACACCCTACAGGCTAGAAGGGATTGAGGTCCTATCTTTAGCCTCCTTAAACAAAACAATTATCAGCCAAGAATTTTGTATCCAATGAAGCTAAGCTTCATAAATGAAAGAAGGATACAGTCTTTTTCAGACAAACAAATGCTGAGAGAATTCACCACTACCAAGCCATCACTACAGGAACTGCTAAAAGGAGCTCTAAACCTTGACATAAATACTCTAAATACACCAAAATATAATATCTTAAAGCAAATCTCACCAGACCTATAAAAAAAAACACAATTAAGATAAAACAAGGTACTCAGTCAACAAATAGCACGATGAATAGAATAGTACCTCACATCTCAATACTAACATTGACTGTAAATGGCCTAAATGCTACACTTAAAACATAAAGAATGACAGAATGGATGATAATTCACCAACCAAGTATCTACTGTCCTCAAGAAACTCACATGACATATAAGGATTCACATAAACATAAAGAAAAGAGGTAGAAAAAGATATTTCATGAAATTGGACACCAAAAGCGAGAAGGGGTAGCTATTCTTATATCAGACAAAACAAACATTAAAGAAATAGCAGTTAAAAAAGACAAAGAGGGACATTATATAATGATAAAAGGACTACTCCAACAGGAAAATATCACAATCCTGAATATATATGCACCTAAAACTGAAGCTTATAAATTTATAAAACAGTAACTACTAGACCTAAGAAATGAGATAGAGAGGAGTACAATAATAGTAGGGGCTTCAATACTCCACTGACAGCACTAAACAGGTCATCAAGACAGAAAATCAACAAAGCAACAATAGACTTAAACTATAACCTAGAACAAATGGATTTAACAGATACTGACAGATCATTCTACCAAACAACTGCAGAATATAAATTCTATTCTTCAGCACATGGAACAGTCTCCAAGATAGACCATATGATAGGCCATAAAACAAGTCTCAACAAATTTAAGAAAAACAAAATCATATTAGGTACTCTCTCAGATCACAGTGGAATAAAATTGGAAATCAATTCCAAAAGGAACCCTCAAAACCCTGCGAATACCTGGAAATTAAATGATCTGCTCCTGAATGATCATTGAGTAAACAATGAAATCAAGGTAGAAATTTAAAAATTATTTTAATTGAATGATAATAGTGACACAACATATCAAAACCTCTGGGATACAGAAATAGCGGTGCTAAGAAGAAAGTTCATAGCATTAAATGCCTACATCAAAAAGTCTGAAAGAGCACAAATAGATAAACTAAGTGAGAGGAGGTTCCAGCTGGGCTTCCTGGGTCAAGTAGGGGCTCAGAAAGCTGTGAAACTCACTCATTTCCTGCGTCAGGACTTACTTTGGTCCTGGAGAAATAATATTGAAGATACATGCTTAAAATATTCCTAACGTCAGAATTTGTGCATGTGTTTTCTTCCCCAAGACAGCTATAAACAGCGAAACTTTTGCTGTAAGCTTCCCTGTGTCCTCGCTCCCTCTCTCCCTTCCCCCTCCCCTGAAACTAAAAGGAATGTTAAAAGCCCGTTTTTTTTTTTGTTTTTTTTTTTGTTTTTTTTTTTTTTAAAAAAAAAAAAAAAAAAAAGCCCGTTTTTTCTGTGATCAGCAGACCTTATCTATGCTCCCAATTCCAATTCCTTGTAAACACAATTCATAAAATCCTGTGAGATCCTGTCTCCTTTGCCATGCTGCTGCAAGGTTATAAAGTAGATAAAATGTAAGTTACAATTCCGGTTTTCCTCAATATCTAAGAAATGTTAATTGTCTTTGTTTCTTGCTCTGGTAACATCTTCCCGCCACACGTATTTCCTGCCTTAAAGAGTTTAAAAGGTGATCAAAAAATCTGACACTGGCTACCCGCTTGGGACCCCTTCCACACTGTGGAAGCTTTGTACTGTCACTCTGCTCAATAAAGCCTACAGCTTTTTTTCTCTCTGTCCAATCCGTGTCTCTCTCTCACCGCAGGCTGCTGCCATACCAAATCTTTGGCGTGGCTAAGGCAAGAACCTCTGGCATTACACAAGGCAAGGAACTAGAGAAATCAGAACAAATCAAGCCCGAACCCAGCAGCAGAAAAGAAATAACCAAGATCAGAGGAGAACTCAATGAAATTGAAACAACAACAAAAAAATACAAAAGATAAATAAAGCAAAAAGCTGATTCTATAAAAAGATACATAAAATTAGTAGACCATTAGCAACATTAACCAAGAAAAGGAGAAGATCCAAATAAGCTCGATTAGAAACAGAATGGGAGATATTACAACTGATACCATAGAAATACAAAGGATCATTGAAGGCTACTATGAACACCTTTATGTGCATAAACTAGAAAACCTAGAGGAGACGGATAAATTCCTGGAAATATACAATCCTTCTAGATTAAGCTAGGAAGAAATAGGAACTCTAAGTATACCAATAGCAAAGAGCAAGATGGAAATGATAATAAAAAAATGCCAACAAAAACAAGTCTGGGACCAGACAGATTCACAGCTGAATTCTATCAGACATTCAAAGAAGAATATCTACCAATCCTATTAACACTATTCCAGAGGATAGAGAAAGAGGGAATCCTCCCTAAATCATTCTGTGAAGCCAGTATCACCCTAATACCATAACCAGGAAAGGACAAAACAAAAAAGAAAACTACAGATGAATATAGATGGAAGTTTCTCCACAAAAATTAGCTAATCAAATCCAACAGCATAACAAAAAGATAATGCAGGCCAGGAGTGGTGGCTTATGCCTGTAATCCCAGCACTTTGGGAGGCTGAGGTGGGTGGATCACCTGAGGTCAGGAGTACAAGACAGCCTGGCCAACATGGCGAAACCCCGTCTCTACTAAAAATATAAAAATTAGCTGGGTGTGGTGGTGGGCGCCTGTAATTCCAGCTACTCAACTCAGGTAGCTGAAGCAGGGGAATAGCTTGAAACTGGGAGGCAGAGGTTGCAGTGAGTTGAGATCTTGCCACTGCATTCCAGCCTGAGAGACAAGAGTGAAACTCCATCTCAAAAAAAAAAAAGAGAGAGAGAGAAAAAAGATAATCCATTATGATCAAGTGGGTTTTATACCAGGGATGCAGGGATGGCAGGAATGGTTTAACATAGGCAAGTCAATAGATGTGATACACCACATAAACAGAATTAAAAACAAAAATCACAAGATCATCTCAATACATGTGGAAAAAGCATTTGAAAAAATCCACTGTCTCTTTAAGATTAAAACCCTCAATACAATTGGAATCGAATGAACATATCTTAATGATAATAAAAACCATCTATGACAAAACCACAGCCAACATTATACTGAATGGGGAAAAGTTTAAAGCATTCTCCTTGAGAACTGGAATAAGACAAGGATGCCCACTTTTACCACCTCCATTCAACATAGTACTGGAAGTCCCAGCCAAAGCAATCAGACAAGAGAAAGAAATAAAAGACATCCAAATCCGTAAAGATAAAATCAAACTGTCACTGTTTGCTGAGGACATGATTATATACCTCGAAACCCCTAAGACTCATCCAAAAATATCCTAGAACTGGTAAACGAATTCAGCAAAGTTTTAGGATACAAAGTTAATGTACACAAATCAGTAGCTCTGCTATATGCCAACAGTGACCAAGCTGAGAATCAAATCAAGAACTCAACCACTTTTACAATAGCTCCCCCCAAAAAAAAAAAATTGGGAATATGCCTAACCAAAGAGGTAAAAGACCTCTACAAGGAAAACTACAAAAGACTTCTGAAATAAATCACAGATGACACAAACAAATGGAAAAACATCCCATGCTCATGGATGGGTAGACTCGATATTGTGAAAATGATCATACTGCCAAAAACAATCTAATAATTCCATGCAATTCCCCTCAAAATATCACCATCATTCTTCACAGAACACAGAAAACAATCCTAATGGAGGATTATTTTCATATGGAACCAAAAAAGATCCCACATAGCCAAAAGAAGACTAAACAACAAGAACAAATCTGGAGGCATCACATCATCTGACTTCAAACTATACTATAAGGCTGTAGTCACCAAAATAGCATGGTACTGGTATAAAAATAAGCATATAGAACAATAGAACAGAATAGAGAACCCAGGAATAAAGCCAACTACTTACAGGTGACTGATCTTCAACAAAGCAAACAAAAATATAAAGTTGGGAAAGGACACCCTATTCAACAAATTGTGCTGGGATAATTGGCAAGCCAAGTGTTGAAGAATAAAACTGGATCTTCATTTCTCACCTAATAAAAAAAATCAACTTAAGATGGATCAAGGACTTAAAGACTTGAAACCATAAAAATTATGGAAGATAACATCGGAAAAGCCTTTCTAGACGTTGGCTTAGGCAAACACTTCATGACCAAGAACCCAAAAGCAAATGCAACAAAAACAAAGATAAATGGATGACAATTAATTAAACTAAAAAGCTTCTGCACAGCAAAAGAAACAGTCAGCAGAGTAAACAGACAATCCACAGAGTGGGACAAAATCTTCACAATCTATACATCTAGCAAAGGACTAATATCCAGAATCTACAAGGAACAAAGACAAATCAGCAAGAACAGGAAAAAAACCAAAAAACCAAACAAACAAAAAAAAATCATATCCATAAGTAGCTAATGACATGAATAGATAATTCTTTAAAGAAGATATGCAAATGGCCAACAAACACATGAAAAAATTCTCAGCATCATTAATGGTCAGATAAATGCAAATCAAAAGCACAATGTGATACCACCTTACTTCTTCAAGAATGGCCATAACCAAAAAATAAAAAATAATAATAATAGATGTTGGCATGCATGTGGTCAAAAGGGAACACTTTTCCACCATTGGTGGGATTGTTACCTAGTACAACCACTATCTATAACAGTGTGGGGAGTTCTTAAAGAACTAAAAGTAGACCTACCATTTGATCCAGCAATCCCACTACTGGGTATCTACCCAGAGGAAAATAAGTCATTATATGAAAAGGATACTTGCACATGCATAGTATTTATAGTAGCACAATTCACAATTACAAAAAAATTTGCAACTCAAATGCCCATCAATTAACGAGTGTATAAACAAAATGTGGTATATATATATAGATATATAGATATAGATATAGATATATACATACATGTATATCATGGAATACTACTCAGCCATAAAAAGGAATGAAATAATGGCATTTGTAGCAACTTGAATGAAATTAGGGATCATTATTCTAAGTGAAGTAACACAGGAATGGAAAACAAAACATTGTATGTTCTTACTCATAAGTGGGAACTACGCTGTGAAGACACAAAGGCTTTTTCTTTTTTTTTTTTTTTTTTTTGAGACGGAGTCTCGCTCTGTTGCCCAGGCTAGAGTGCAGTGGTACAATCTCAGCTCACTGCCAGCTCCACCTCCCGGGTTCACACCATTCTCCTGCCTCAGCCTCCAGAGTAGCTGGGACCACGGGCATCTGCCACCATGCCCTGCTAATTTTTTGTATTTTTAGTAGAGACAGGGTTTCACCATGTTAGCCAGGATGGTCTCGATCTCCTGACCTCATGATCCGCCTGCCTCGGCCCCCAAAGTGCTGGGATTACAGGCGTGAGCCACCACGCCCGGCCCGACACAAAGGCTTAAGAATGGTACTATTGGCTTTGTGGACTCAAGAAAAAGGCTAGGGGTGGAGTGAGGGGAAAAAAGACTACACATTGGATATAGTGTACATTGCTCAGGTGATGGGTGCACCAAAGTCTCACAAATCACCACTAAAGAACTTATTCAGGTGTAAAAAAAAAAAATATATACATATATATATAAAAACTGTTAATAACCTAGAGAAAATGAAAATGACAAATCAATATCTGTTATCAATAGAAAGACAAAAGTCATTAACAAAATACTAGTATACCCAAGCCAGAAATATATAAAAAGGATTATACACCATGAACAAGTAAGATTTATTTTAAATTTAAATGTCTTTTTAAAGTTCCAAAATTATTAATGTAATACACCATATCAACAGAGTAAAGTATCAAAACAACATGTCATATCAATAGACTCAGAATACACATTTTACAAATCTCAACAATACTTAGTGATAAAAAAACTCAACAAACTAGTAATACTCAACAAACTAGTAATACTCAACAAACTAGTAATTTCTGTAACCTGATAAAGCTCCTTATTAAAAATCTGCAACAAAAATCATACTTAGTGATAAGAGATTGAATGCCATCCCTCTAAAATCAGAAGTAAGGCAAGATTGTCCATTCTTTCCACCTCTATTCAACATTTCACTGGAGGTTCTGTAGGGCAGTTAGATGAGCAAATAAAATAAAGGGCATCTAGATTGGAAAGAAAAAATTTAAAGTGTTTCTATTTGCAGATGACATTATCTTACGTAAAGGGAATTCTAAGTAATCTACTAAAAATTATTAGAACTCATAAACAACTTTATTAAGGTTGATGGATATGAGATTTATAGCAAGGAATAATAGAAAATGAAATTAAGAAAACAATTCTTTAATATTAGAATGAAAAATAAAATACCTAGGAGTAAATGTAATAAAAGAAGTGCAAAACTTACTCTGTGAAAACTACAAAAAATAAATTAAGAAAGATCTAAATAAATGGAAATAACTCAAGTTAATGTGAGAAACTTAATGCTATTAAAATGGTAACATTTCCCCAAATTATCTTCAGATTCAATGCAACCCATATCACAATTCTTACTGCATTCTTTTCAGAAATTTACAATCTGATCATAAAATTCACATGGAAGTGCAAGGAACATAAGGTAGCAAAAGCGATACTGATAAAAAGCGGAACAAATTTTGAGGACTCACACGTTATGATTTCAAAACTTACAACAAAGCTACGTTAATCAAAAGAGTGTGGTACCTTCATAAGTAAAGAGACATAGATCAATGGAATAGAATGAAATAACCAAAAATGAAGATTCATGTCCATGAGGAATTGATTTTGAACATGAGTGAAAATTCAATGCAGAAAGAATTATCTTTTCAAGATAATTGAAAGCCTGTACCAAGGCTGCTAGTACAACTAGTTATCCATATGCAAAATAAAGAACTGGGACTTATACTTCAAACTGTACGCAAAATTTACTAAAAATGGATGAAACATGTAAACATAAGGTTTAAAGCTATACAACTCTAGGATAAAAACATACGTGTAAATCTTCCAGATCTTTGACTATGCGTTTCTTACATATGACGCCAAAAGAACAAGTAACAAAAGAAAATGTAGATACATATGACATCATCAAAATTAAGTTTTTTATGCTTCAGAGTCCACTATTAAGAAAATGAAAAGATAATCCAAAAGTGGGAGAAAAATTTTGCAGATCATATATCTGAAAAGGTAATTAACAGATATTTCTCTAAAGAAAATATACAAATGGCCAGTAAGCACATAAATCACGTTTAACAATGTGGCACATACACACCATGGATTACTATGCAACCATAAAAAAGGTTGAGGTAATGTCCTTTGCAGGGACATGGATGAAGCTGGAAACAATAATTCTCAGCAAACTAACACAAGAGCAGAAAACCAAACACCACATGTTCTCACTCATAAGTGGAGTTGAACAATGAGAACACATGGACACAGGGAGGGGAACATCACACACTGGGGCCTGTCGGGGAGTCGGGGGCTGGGGGAGCAATAGCATTAGGAGAAATACCTAATGTAGATGATGGGTTGATAGGTGCAGCAAACCACCATGGCACATGTATACCTATGTAACAAATCTGCATGTTCTGCACATGTACCCCAGAACTTAAAGTATAATAATAATATAAAAAGATTTAAATATAAGACCTCAAGTTATAAAAATTCAAGAAGAAAACCTAGGAAATACCCTTCTCAACATCGACCTTGGCAAATAATTTTTGACTAAGTCCTTAAAAGCCATTGCAACAAAAAACAAAAATTGGCAAGTGGGACCTACAGAAATGAAAGAGCTTCTGCACAGCAAAAGAAACCATCAACAGAGTAAACAGACAGCCTACAGAATGGGTTGCAAAATATTCTCAATCTATGCATCTGACAATGGTCTAATATCCAGAATCTATAAATAACTTAAATCAACAAGCAAGAACCAAATAACTCCATTAAAAATGGGCAAAGGACATGAACAGATACTTCTCAAAAGAAGACACAGAAGCAGCCAACAAATATATGAAAAAACATTCATCATCCCTAATCATCAGAGAAATGCAAATCAAAACCACAATGAGATGCCATCTCACACCAGTTAGAATGGCTGCTATTAAAAAGTAAAAAACAACAGATGCTGGTGAGGCTGTGGAGAAAAGAGAGTGCTTATACACTGTTGATGAGAATGTAAACTAGTTCAGCCACTGGGGAAAGCAGTTTGGAGATTTCTCAAAGAAAATAGAGCTATCACTTGACCCAGCAGTCCAATAATTGGGTATCTACCCATAGGAAAATAGATCATTATACCAAAAAGACACCTGCACCTGTATGTGCATCACAATAGTATTCACAATAGCAGAGACATGGAAACAGTGTAGGTGCCCATCAGTTGTAGATTGGATAAAGAAAGTGTGGTGCATATACACCATGGAATACTATACAGCCATAAAAAGAATGAAACTTGTCCTTTGCAGCAACATGGATGGAGCTGGAAGCTGTAATCCTAAACGAATTCATGCTGCAACAGAAAACCAAATACCCATGTCCTCACTTATAAGTGAGAGCTAAACATTGAGCACACATGGACATAAATATGGGGACAACAGACACTGTGGACTACCAGAAGGAGGATGGAAGGAGCAGGATGTGGGCTGAAAAACTACCTATAGGGTACTATGCTCACTAACTGGGTGCAATATGCCCATGTAACAAATTGGCACGTGTACCCCTGTATCTAAAATAACAGTTGATTTTTTTAAAAAAGAATATATATAATCCCATATATAAAAGAATCCATAATTGGCTATCAGGAAAATGCACATCAAAACCACAATGGAATACAACCTCACACCTACTAAGGTGGATTTAATCAAAACACAGATAACATATATTGATAACAATATGGTGACATTTCTGGCAGGAATGTAGATAATAAAGCCACTTTGAAAAAGATCTGGCATTTCCTAAAAATACTGAACAAAATTCCCATATGACCCAGCAATTCGGTATGACTTGCAATTCCATATGACCCAGCAATTCGACCCAACAGAAATGGAAAACATGCTTCCAAACAAAACTTGTCCATGAATGCCTGCAGCATTATTCATAATAGTCAAAGAGGAAACACCCTAAATGTCCATCAACTAATAAATGGATGAACAAGTTGTGGTATATTTACATCATGTTGGATATACAGGCATTAAAAGGAATAAAATATAGATACATGCTACAGCATAGATGAACTTCGAAAATATTATACTAAGTGAAAGAAGACAGTCACAAATTACCACGTATTGTATAATTCCATTTATACAACATGTCCAAAGTAGGCAACCTTATAATAAGACAGACATTAGATTAATACTTGGCTAGGTGTTGAGAGAATAGGGGAATGAAGTCAAAGGCTAAGGGATGGGGAATTTCTTTTTTGGGTGATTAAAATGTTCTAAAATCAATTGTAATGGTTGTTCAACTCCATGAATATACTAAAAGTCAATGAATTGTGTACTTTACATATGTGAATTTTTATGGCATGTAAATTTTTTTAAAGAAAATGCTGTTTTCCTCTCCTTTTATTACTAATATTAAAAATGTTACAAAGAAGAGAAACTCATTCTCAGTTCTCCAAAACCTCTCATCCCCCTCTCTTGTCCATACAACTCCTGGCCCATTTCCTCAGAGCCAGTTCAATACTGAGCCTGTTCATTGCCATTTTCACAGAAAACTATCAGTGCCAGGGATGTAGGGGTGGAGGGTTGGAAGATGGTAACAGTACTGTCCCAGGTTCCACCCAAAGATAGGCCTGGCGGAGTTTCACAGAATTCAAATGAAAGGGCTGGTGACCTCATAATGACATAATTTAACTAAAATGGGCTGAAGAAGAGATAGGTAGGTTAAAGCCATCAGAGGTTTCATAAGACATTTTACAGGCCTGTGTCAGACCCAGAATAACCAACACCAAGAGAAGAATGAGGAGAACCAGGGAGACAGTCTTATGGAAAGTTCATAATTCTCCCATGTTGGGAGGTGGAAAAGTCTAGAGTGTACCAAGTACCTCACTCATTTTGGCAGAAAAACTTATTCTAGTGTTGGGAAGTCACAAAAATACCACAGACACTGAGAAAAGCTGCAAGGGCATGAACAGTTTCACAAAGTACAGTGATCACAGACCATAGTGGTGGGGATCACACCACTGACAGAGAAACTATGAAATCCAAAAGTAGCATGTGCATTTTTAATAAATGTTTTTAAAAAATCTGATCCCTGTAAAAGTGTCTTGTGGTTCTCATCATAATATTCTTATCCTAACTAAAAGGGCTTCCAAACTTTATTACAAATCATTGTGCAGAGGACAAGTTAACTATAGTGAAGTAGAATAGAGAATAAATAAATAAATATTTGACACCATTCTGATTAGTGTGAATATTTACATTAACTTCCATGAAGCAGAACACAATACCAGCTTTTTGTAGTCGGTGGCCAGATCATTCTGTTATCACCCAAGCCTCTTCTTTTTCCTGACTTCTGTTGTTTTAGTCTGTAAAACAGTTTGACTATACCTCTATGCTTTGATGTATTAATCATATATGGTTTTTGCTCTGTGTCTGTTTCCTTTTCTCAATGTCATCAGCATATCATCTTGCCTGGGGGATTAGTTATCTCTGAAGTATAATTTTTGTTCCATTTTAATAATATCCTTAGTAGCCATGCATTCTGCATTCATCATGAAGTAACACATAAGTTTCTTATAAATTGGAATTTAAATGGATTCCAGCACACTTCACTATTTTTAAAGCAAGTCTTACAGGTCACAGCTAGGTTTTTAGAGGATTACTTTTAGATACATCTTTAAATAAAATCAAAACCAAAATTGTTGCATCTATGAGATATATATATATATATATATATTTGTAAGATACTCAGAAAAGGTGTTTCCTTTTTATCTGTTTTTGAGAAGGAACAAGAAAGCATTTATAAATGACTGCCAAAATTTTAACTTCCATAAAACCTTTAATTAATATCACACTGATATTCTCCTGATTTAACCATTATGAAAAAATTTTCCTTATTGGCAGATTATACTTTCTACCTGTAGATCTCTACAGATATAACATCAGAGCCAAACCTTTATTTAACCCCAAACCTTTAACAAATAAAACTGTTAAATAACCCTACCAGGCAGTCAAAAGTGAAAACCATTAAAACGTTTATATTTATGTAAACATAAAAGATAGAATGCTTACTTCCATTATAAAAATAGCTTGCAAGAATGAAGGATACCAAGGATTCAAATTAAAATATATTTAGTGTTATGGTTGTCCATACAATCAAAGTGGAATTGTCGTGAAACATAATACCCTTAAGGAGCTCCTGACTTCTGTTCATGGTTTATGGTTACTGTTCATAAACAGCAACAGTTTATTCTTACAAGGATAAATTCAAAAGCAAAGACAAAAACTAATCAACTTCAAAGAGTCAAATTTAAATCTAACTACCTTAAAATAATTTCTAAGATGCGTTATTGTTCATTTTTGAAGATCTGTTGTCTTGACTTCCAAGCCTTTCAATGTACAACATAATATGGTTACTAGCTACAACAGTATAAAAGTCTTGTAATAATGGAATTACATGATGCTAATTAGTTTGGAACCCCACTGTACTGGTTGGTCAAATAATGTTGAGGTTCTAGAAAAAAAAAGAGGGGATATAGAGGATGATCTAAGGCCTAATGGGAAATAATTTTTAACCAATACTTGCAATATTCAGCAAACATATATTTAATATTTATTTAAAATTAAGAATAGAATCTAATATCATAATGCATTTCTTACTGTAAATTAGTCAATAAAACATAAATGTTCCTTTAATTAAATATGGATATAAGTTCAAATTTTCATAAGGAAAATCTAGTGACACAATAAGAGCAAATAATAAACAGCATAATTATTTTATACTTTAGCAGAATTCATCTAAGCTTCTGAATTAATTCCATGGACCCATTATATTATATTTAAATCTTATGCTGATTAGAAAATGACCAGATATTAACCCCTCATTACATAAATTGCTTGCAAATGTTTTCCTCTATTATTAAGGGTTAATATCCAAAATATATAAGAACTTCCTACAACAAACAAAATAACCTGATTAAAAATGGGAAAAGGACTTGAATAAACATTTCCACAAAGAAGACATGCCAATGGTCACTAGGTATACAAAAAATGTGCTCAACATCATTAATCATTAGGGAAATGCAGATCGAAGCCACAGTGAGATATGACCTCACAGCAGTTAATATGTCTATTATTTTAAAAAGGAAATAAAACAAGTGCTGGAGAGGATGTGGAGAGATTTGAAATCTTATACACTGTTGGTGAGAATGTACAATGGAAAACAGTATGATGGTTCCTCAAGAAACTAAAAATAGAACTAACATATGATTCAGCAATCCAACTTCTGCAAATATATTCAAAAAATTAAAATTAGGATCTCAAAGAGATATCCGTACTCCATATTTATTGAAGCATTATTCACAATGGGCAAAATATAAAAACAACCCAAATATTAACTGCCAGATGAATGGATAAAGAAAATGCAGTATATACATAAAAGGTAATATTATTTGGCCTTAAAAATTAAGGTAACTCTGCTATTAGAAAAAACATGAATGCATCTGAAGGACATTATGCTAAATGAAATAAGCCAGTCACTAAAGGACAAATATTTCATAATTCAACTCCTATGAGGTATCTCAAATAGTCAGACTTATAGAATAGTGATTGCACGGACTGGGGTGAGGAGGAAATGGGGAATTGTCGCTCAATGCCTACAAAGTTTCAGTTATGCAAGAGGAATATTAATTGAACACTTTATTAAGTTATGTCTTCACCACTCAAAAATAATATGAAGATTAATAACATAATAATGATTAAAATGTTTACCCAATTATTAATTCCTTCATTGATTAACATTCAGGTAGTGAGGCACAAATATTTATCGAGAGCCTACAATATGCTAGGTGCTATATTAGATGCTAGAGTTACAAAGATAAAGATGATGAATAAGAATCTTAACTTTTGGGGAACTTTTAATCTAATGGGGCACAGAGATTAATATGAAAGCACAATAGAGTATAAGCGATGAATGAAATATAAAGTATATTTGAAGTATTGAATTGATGCACCAGAGCTAGTTTTTGGGGCTTCCTAAAAAAATGAATCTTCTGGATTTAATCCTGAAGGAAGAAGGTATGAAGAGTGAAAACAATGTATATAAAAGACCAAAGAGGGGAAAATATGGTCAATATTTAGTAGCAAATATGTTCTGAATGGCTGGAGATTACAGAATGGGTATGAAACTATTCTCAATATTTGTGTCCACTTTAAATTACTGATATCATGTGGATTCACTGACTCTAATAAGGATGGGGGCAATTATGAGTTATATTTTTATGCAAATGCCATATTTTAAAGAGTTGAATTAGAAGAATCAGGTAGGCTATTCAGTAATACAATCAGTTCATCAAAGTGTATTATTTATAAAACCTAGAAATTATAGATTAGGTAAAGGTTTAAAGCATTATTACTAAATGCGCCAAGCTATTCAGGATGCCTTAAAAGTTATTGCATCTTCGTACATATTAATACAATTAAGTTATTAACTCTTCCCAAAATTAAGGTGGTAATTTAGTCAGAAATATTCAGTCTTGAAGGTAAGAAATTACTTGAAGTAACTTTATAACCTAAAAAATTTTCACAAAACTGGTTGTTTAGAACAAAGATAATCTGAAGACTCCTACCATACAAAAGCAAAACATGAGTATAATACAATTACCTGCTTATTGCTAATGTGTTTTTTGAGTAAAAAGTTTTTGCACCTTTACCTCTACTCATAAGATAATTATCCAATTGTAGACAAAAAATGTATGCCAATAATATTTTTTAGTGTCTGAATGGCTGACTGAAGAAAAACAGTATCTTTTCAAAAGAATTGGACACAGCAGAACCAGGTTGGTATCTGCCTAAATACTAAATGAAAAAATGAAAATGATCCTCGTAAGTTGATTTTGCTATCTGAAATTGTCAGCATTATAATTACACCTCCAGATTCAGCTATTCCCCCCAGAAAGTACCTGTTACGGCACACAAGATACCAGGGAGGGATAATTTACTAATGCAACAATTAGCTGTCAGATTTTCTAACTCTCACTAGTAAACAGCAAGACACTAACCAATGAATTTCCTAGGAAATTGAATACTGGTTAATTAAATCGGCTATGGAAAGAAGGGTAGATATAACATTATTTCTAAAAAAAAAAAAAAGGATTGTAATAGTTTAATCTCAGTCCAATTGACATATTGTGTGAAGTTTGCTTATTTTTCATGAATTCTTTCTGTTATATGACTTTATAATCACAAAATCATAAATATGTTCAAAATATTTTTTTCATTCTCTCCTAAGCCTTATGTCCTTTCTCCTAACATAAACTTACAGATAAACTCATCCAAACTAATGCTTATTATTTCTACTCCTGGAATTTCTTAGGTATGGTACTTGAGCAAAAAAAGTATGCCAGATAGGGCACTATCTTCTTGAACTCAAAAACAATTTAAAAGTCATTAGGAATAATTGTATGAAAAATGAATGTTGTATAACAAGTGTATGCACAATCAGTTGTATGTGGTTACACATATTGTTTATGGAATGACAGTCAAATTCTGCTTCATAGTTTTGTCATTTAGTATGCCACACAATATAAGAGAATAAAAATAAAATACACATGTATTGTTTATTTTTAGTGCAAAATCAATGCATAATCAAAGTTTTCCACAACTAAGATGTTTCAAAAACACACATAAACTAGCCTTGAAGATAATAGGTCAGAAATTAAAAGTGGAAATTGAGAATAGTTATTTCCAAGGGGAAAAATACATGGACACACTCTTTTGAGCAACAACTTGCAATTGCAATTTTTTTTCCAGCTCTGAATTGTTTTATTTATTTTTTATCCTCTCATTTGAATATAATTATATTAAGATATCTGTGACTAAGATTTGTAAATGGCAAAGCTGGGGCACCTCTCTCTCGCTCTCTGTACGTGTGTATGATTATATAAACATCTATTAAAGCTGATGGTTAAAGAGACAATTTGAAAAAAGTCACATATACATCCAGCTGTTGACAGTAAAGGCATCCATTAAGAATGTTTTTATAACTACAAAGGTTTGTGAAATCTTTTAATATTTTTCAAATAACAAATTACAGTTATTATATTATTATTCAAAGTGATTACTTGTACTTATTAAGTGGGAACATAAATACTAAGAGAAATGATGTTTAGCAACATATATAGGAGTACTTCTGTAAGCTCCATATAAAAGTATTTGTTACTTTTTGAAATGATTTGGGAAAGTACCTTAAAACCATGGTAATATAATTTGCAAATGATCCTTTGCTATAAGGGCCAGACAATATTGGCTAACACCTAGTTATTACGATGTGCCGGATATTGGATATATCTAATATGACAATATTTGCTATAAATAGAAAAAAAAACAAGCACACAAATCATGTCTGGAGAAATGTGGCTTAATGACACATTTTTATGTATGAATATATTTTTATATATGCATATATATGCCAATTATTCTTTTTTAAAAAAATTAATTTATTTTAAGTTCTGGGACACATGTGTAGGATGTGCAGGTTTGTTACATAGGTAAACATGTGCCATCGTGGTTTGCTGCACCTATCAACCCATCAAAACTGTCTTCCAGTACAATTGGAGTCAATAGAATAACCTGGTTTCCAAAAAGCTTATGTAATATTAGCCTCTAGTGATGAAGTTAAAGAAGCGATAACACCAGCCATTTTACCCGGCAGGTCATACTTATTTATTAGGGCAGGTACCAAGCCTCATTAGATATTTTATTCTTTGAACATAATACAGTGTTTAGCACATAAGAGATGCCCAATAACTTACAAGTAAATTGTTGAAAAAAGATTATTTGATATGAGAAATGATAAAAGAAAATATAGAGACAATTTAGTGAGAGAAGGCAGGGAAATAGGCCTATTCATGGTGACAAATAAATTTAGTTGTATTCCAATATGCATTATTATTTTTTTCTGAGAAATACAAATGCCACTTTTATCTGAACACATAACATCCCAAAATAAAGACCATATTTCTGTGCCTCCCTTACAGGCAAGCAGGCATATGAATAGATTTTTGAAAATGTGATTGATCAGAATTGTATTTATAACTTCTGGAAATTTTCACAAAAGTACATGGGTGACCTTCTCTTTTTCTTTTTACAGATGGTTGGTACAGATAGCTTTATACTGACCTGGTAAATGAAGCTGGAACAGCCACTTTACATCCCAAAGTAGAATCCATGTCCTGGAATTGCACTAAAACCATCTAGAAGGAGACTTTATACCTGTAAATCAAAGAATTGCTGTACTATCCCTAAATGGATATCTCTGGATTTTGTTTATATGAGACAAAGTTATTTTATCTTATTTGAAATAAGATTTGTTTGGGTTTTCTGTTACAAGAGCTAAATTATATCAAGGCAGGTTTCCTCAAGTATTTTATAGTTAATTATGCAGAAATTCGATAAGATATTTTCTATGTAGCTACAGGGGTAGATATTGTATCAGTGGGTGGAAGCTATATGGAAACATGTTTGACTGACAGTAATAACTTTCTTACACTTAGAGTCATCTTAATAAGAAAGGAATAGATATTTGCCCATGTTAATGGTTGTTTAGGTAATATAAAGCAACCCTTCTCTTGACTAAGACTAGAAAAGATGTCCATAATGTTATAAAACAACTAATTAGAAACAATAGAGAGCCAGAAAAAAATAAGCTAAATACCTATGGGACTAAGATCTGGGAAAAGATGGAAACTCATGGGTATGAATCCAGTATTTAGGAAAGCTATTTCTTAAGAGGAACCTGCTGGCTCTGGAAGATGCTTTAAGTGACAGTGGAAATACAATAGGTCTTGAGAATCATACAAGGCTAAAAGACAAAAATTGGAATTAAATCTTGTTAAGGAGGGAGCACTCTGGTCAAATTTTCATCCTTTGGAATGGGAAACTAAAGAGCTACATTCTAACAATAAAAGGACACTGGAAATGTCTTTCCTTTCAGTAGTGGTAGCACAGTATCAACTTATCTCTACACTTATAACTGAATTTCGGTAATTGGAGGTTAGAATCAAAAGCCAATTTCTTCGGAGGAAAAAAAAATTTGTCCTGAAATTAGTGTTATTTTTGCTTTCCACATAAAATAGCCTAAACTAAATAAAAAGTAATCAGTGAAATAATGAAACAAGGAAACAACACTAGCTAGAAACAAAAGAAAATGTTAGACATTAGAGATGCATAGAAGTAATCGTATTATAAGTCATAGACTTAAACTACACTTAATTTTTCAAATATATAAAGGAAAATATGAAAACATCAAGTTGCAAATGTGCAAGCATGAAAATATAGTTGAAAAAATCTAGAACTGAAGTACAACAGAAATTAACAACTCAGTGGATGTTTTAAGTTTATATTAGACACAAGAGGAGACATATTTAGTGAAATGGAAGATAAGTAAGAAAACTGGACATAATAAGGCACAGTGGAATAAATAAGGTTAGAGACAGAGTAGACATAGCAAAAAGGTCTAATATATGTGTATTTCGAATTCCAGCAGAAAAGAATAGAAGAAATGGAACAAAAGCAAAAAGTTTAAAGGCAATGACTGAGAATTAGCCAAAACAGATGTCTGAAATGATTCAGATTCAAAAGAATCTATGCAACACAAGTAGGGAAAAAAACACAAGAAAATACACCTAGGCATTTCAGAGTCAAAATAAATTCAGAGTAAAACAAAAGACAAAGAGAAAATCTACAAATCATTCAAAAATATTAATTGCAAAGAAGAAATAATTAGGGTTCCATCTGTCTTATGGAAAACAGTATGACGCTTCCTCAAAAAAGTATAGAATGACCACATAATCTAGCTATCCCACTGCAGAGTATTTATCCAAAAGAAAAGAAATCAGTATATCAAAAAGATACCTACACCCCATGTTTATTGCAGCAATATTCACAATAGCAAATATATGGAATCAGGATAAATTTCCACCAATAGACAAATGGATAAAGAAAATATGGGGCATATATACACAACTAAATACTATATGGCCGTAAAACATAAAGAAATCATGTCATTTGCATGTATGGAACTAAAGGCTATTATGCAAATCATAACTAAAGGCTATTATGCAAATCATGTAATTTGCATGTATGGAACTAAAGGCTATTATGTTAGGTGAAATAAGCCAGGCACAGAAAGACAAATATCACATGTTCTCACTTACATGTGGGAGCTTAAAAAGTTAATCTCATGGTGGTACGGAGTAGAATGACAGATATCAGAGGCTGGGAAAGGTAGGCAGGTAAGAGTGGAGAGCTGAGAAAGACTGCTTAGTGGGTATGAATATGCATTTTGTAGAAATAAAATGTAGCATTTGGTAGCAAAATAGGATGTGACTATATTTAACAATAATTTATTATATATTTCAAAATAAATAGAGGAGTGGATTCAGAATATCCCAGCAGAAATAAACAATAAATATTTGAGGTGGCGGATATCCCAATTACTCTGATTTGATAATTTCAAACTGTATGCTGATATCAAAATATCACATGTATTTCATAAATATGTACAACAATTATGTACCATAAAAGTTACATAAAATAAAAAGGGAGCTAGAAGACAATGTAACGATATATTCAGCGTGTTGAAAGAAAATGAATTCTGACCTAGCATACGATACTCAGCAAAAAATCCCTCATCATTGAAGGTAAAATAGAAAAACATTCACATAAGCAAAAACTAAAATAGTCATCATCAGATCCCAGTAAATATGAAAGCACATTCACATTCTTCAGACATAAGGAAAATTATCTCTGATAGTATGTCAGAGATTCAGAAAGCAAAAATAGTAAATAGATGAAATTTTCAAAACAATCAAAACATTAAAATCACAAAAGTATGATCTGAACAGAGTGGAATTAAGCTATAAATCAACAAAGAGCACTAAAAAAGTCTCTATGTTTGGAAACTAACTCATATATAAAAAAAAATTAAGAATAGTAACTAAAACCTCTTGTAAATTAAATTAAAATGTAGCAAAAGTAGGGGATGCAAATAAATCAATGTTGGAAATTAAGATAATTATCATAACAAATGCGTATATTAGAAAAAAAGACGAAAAAGCAATGGTTTTTTAGCCTATAACTTAAATAACAACAACAAAAAACCCCGCCATAATGACCCTGTGCTAGTATTTTTTTTTTTTTAATGAACACAAATTTTACTAAAAAATTATGGTCAAGCAACATTAAAATTCAATGTTTTACTTATTAAAATACATAAAAAGAGTGAAAACAAAAGCCCCAGGCTGGAAAAATATATTTGCCACATATATAATTTACAAAGGGCTCATATCGAAAATATATAACAAACTTCTACAGTTAATATGGAAAAAGCTGACAACCTGACAGAAAAATACAAAGATGTTTTAACAGGCATTGGAAAGAAAAGAATCTCTAAAGGACTCAAATATACATTAACAATGCCTATTCTCAGTAATAATTTGAAAATGAAAATTAAAACCATAAGAAGATTCAATACCTCACATATCAGAAATGCTAAAATAAAAATAAGATGGGGGAATACCATTTTTTTTGGCAGGAATGTGAAGCTACTGAACTCTCATGTACTGCTGATGAAACTTAAATGAAACAAATAGTATCTACAAAAGTTGAATATGATCTAGCAAATTCACTTTCAGGTATATGCCTAACAGAAATGGGAGCAAATGTGTACCAAAGACATATACAATAATTTCATCACAACATTGTTAGTTGAAGGTTGAAAATAAAATTTCTATCAAAAGAATCAATATATAAATCATAGTACATTCATAAAATATAATATGATAAAGAAAATGAAGCTTATGCACATATATACAGCATGAATGAAGCCCACAAACAAAATAATGAGAGAAAGTAACTGAGCTAAATGAACACCATGGTTATGAATCTATTATTTAAATTTAATAAACTGGAAAATTTTAACTATGAAATTAAAAGTTAGGATATTGGTTTATTTTAAATAAAAAGCAGTGAGGAGTGATTAGGAGGGAATCCAAAGGATACTCTGAAGGGCTAGTGGACTTCATAGTGTTGTAACAGGTGGATTTAATTTATAATAATTAATTGAGATGTAAACTTATAATTTGTGCACTATTGTTGATATTATACTTTAGTACAATGTTTTTCAAGTTTAATGACAAAGCTAAAGTGATACTCAGAGAGAAATACGAAATGCTGGATAAACATGTAAAAATATGAATGGCTGAAAAATAAATGAGGTAAACATTCAAATCAGAAATGAAATTAACAGTACATTGAACTTAAAGAATAAGAACAGGCCGGGCACGCTGGCTCACACCTGTAATCCCAGCACTTTGGGAGGCCAAGGTGGGCAGATCACCTGAGGTCAGGAGTTTGAGATCAGCCTGGCCAAGATGGTGAAACCCCGTCTCTACTAAAAATATAAAAATTAGCCGGGCTCGGTGGCGGGTGCCCATAATCCCAGCTACTTGGGAGGCTGAGGCAGGAGAATCGCTTGAACCTAAGAGGTGGAGGTTGCAGTGAGCCGAGATCATGCCACTGCACTCCAGCCTGGGCAACAGAGTGAGAGTCCCTCTTAAAAAAAAAAAAAAGAATAAAAACAAATATACAGATAAGAACAAATAAATTTTATGGAAGAAAAACATACTTTACTGAGTACCAATAAAGACAAAACTAAGTTATTGAAAGGTCTAATAAAATTGATAATATCTTGGTGAGCCTGATCAAGTACAAGAGCAAGAAGAAATTAAAAAACAAAAAACAAAAAACGGAACATCACTAAAAATTGTCAAAACTCTAAAGATCTCTGGAGTCTACTGAAGGTTTGCAAATTTCAGGAGAAGGCTTTGATGGTAAATTGTAATTAATTTTGGTCAATTTTAGTTCTTAGGAGAGTAGCAGCTACTCAATCTTCCATCCTTTAGCTCCATGACAGGCAGCTGTGCACATGTTTCTGAAGCAGTTTGCACACATCTTGAGGTAGAAAGGGTGATCAAAAAGACCCTGTTATACAAATATGGGAGATCCCTGTTCTGATCTCTGATTACTGCTTCTGTATGAAAGAGGTGTAGACAGAGGCCTTGGCCATTGTTGTAACTATTACCCCCTTTGTTGCAAGCCACATCCCTTCTGGCTAAAGTGACTTCCAGGAAATTTAAAGGGCCAGTTCTTTTATTTCTCACCTTCATTTTTCTCTTTTTCCCCTTTCAGGAGTAACACATTGAAGACCAGGATATTCAAAAGCAACCATATGTACAGGGGAAGTTAGAAAGTCACTTTGAATGCCCAGGGAATAATGTAAGTTCCGAAAAACCTAAGACCTTAAGCTTACACTTCAGACTGATCTCTGGCAAAGAAACAGCCTACTGTAATAAAAAACACATCCCACATAACAAAAGGAAACCCTGGGGAAAGAGAATGAATTGACTTCCTGAGTTACCACATCATTAGATTAAAATGTCCAGTGTTCAACAAAATCTCACAAGGCACACAAAGAAACAATACGGTATGACACATTCAAAGAATAAAAGAAGCCAATAAACCAATAGAAACATCCCCTACAAAATGACTCAATGGCATATCTACTAAACTGACACTTTAAAACAATTGTATTAAAGATATACAAATAAATAAAGGAAGATGTGATGAAAGTCAAGAAAATGATGTATAAACAAAATGGAAATAGCAATAGAGACAGAAAACCTTTAAAGAAACCAAAAAGAAATTCTGAAGCTGAAAAGTACAATAACTGAAATGATAGATTCACTAGAGGGATTTGAAGGCAGATTACAGCAGTTAAAAGAAAGAATCAGTGAATTTGAAGATCAGACAAAGAAAAGTATCTAGTCTGAGGAAAATGATGGAAGAAGATTAATGAAAAGTCAACAGAACCTAACACACCTATATATCTGTGAGACATCATCAAGCAAACCAATAATGCATTGTGGGAATTCAGAAAAAGAAAAGAGAAAGAAGAGAGAACATTTGACAAAAATGGCTAAAAACTTCCTTAATTTGTTAAAAAAAAATGAAGTGAATATAATCATCCAAGAAGCTCAAAAAATGCCAAGTAAGTTGAATTTGAAGAGATCCACACTGAGACAGTGAGACACCTTATAATCAAACTATATTGAAACCCAAACATAAAGAATTTTGAAAGCAGCAAGAGAGAAGTAACTCGTCTTATATAAGGGATACTCAATAAGTTTATCAACAGATTTCACATAAGAAGCTTTTGAGTCCAAAAGGCAGTGGGCTTATCTATTCAAAGTGCTAAATAAAAGCACTGTGAACGAGAATCCTATTTTTGGCAAAGCTCTTCTTCAAAAGTGAGGGAGAAGTTAAGCCATTACCAGAAAAACAAAAGCTGAAGGAGTTTTTTACCACTAGACCTGCACTGCAAGAAATTCTTGTTTTTGTCAGGTTTGTCAAAGATCAGATAGTTGTAGATATGTGGCATTATTTCTGACGGCTCTGTTCTGTTCCATTGATCTATATCTCTGTTTTGGTACCAGTACCATGCTGTTTTGGTTACTGTAGCCTTGTAGTATAGTTTGAAGTCAGGTAGTGTGATGCCTCCAGCTTTGTTCTTTTGGCTTAGGATTGACTTGGCGATGCGGGCTCTTTTTTGGTTCCATATGAACTTTAAAGTAGTTTTTTCCAATTCCGTGAAGAAAGTCATTGGTAACTTGATGGGGATGGCATTGAATCTGTAAATTACCTTGGGAAGGATGGCCATTTTCATGATATTGATTCTTCCTACCCATGAGCATGGAATGTTCTTCCATTTGTTTGTATCCTCTTTTATTTCCTTGAGCAGTGGTTTGTAGTTCTCCTTGAAGAGGTCCTTCACATCACTTGTAAGTTGGATTCCCAGGTATTTTATTCTCTTTGAAGCAATTGTGAATGGGAGTTCACTCATGATTTGGCTCTCTGTTTCTCTGTTATTGATGTATAAGAATGCTTGTGATTTTTGTACATTGGTTTTGTATCCTGAGACTTTGCTGAAGTTGCTTATCAGCTGAAGGAGATTTTGGGCTGAGACAATGGGGTTT
Organism: Pongo abelii; assembly: GCF_028885655.2. Lineage (NCBI taxonomy): Eukaryota > Metazoa > Chordata > Mammalia > Primates > Hominidae > Pongo > Pongo abelii. Next base: position 134,253,326 of record NC_072008.2, read on the forward strand.
TCTAGATATACTATCATGTCATCTGCAAACAGGGACAATTTGACTTCCTCTTTTCCTAATTGAATACCCTTGATTTCCTTCTCTTGCCTAATTGCCCTGGCCAGAACTTCCAACACTATGTTGAATAGAAGTGGTGAGAGAGGGCATCCCTGTCTTGTGCCAGTTTTCAAAGGGAATGCTTCCAGTTTTTGCCCATTCAGTATGATATTGGCTGTGGGTTTGTCATAAATAGCTCTTATTATTTTGAGATACGTCCCATCAATACCTAATCTTTGACAAACCTGACAAAAACAAGAAATGGGGAAAGGATTCCCTATTTAATAAATGGTGCTGGGAAAACTGGCTAGCCATATGTAGAAAGCTGAAACTGGATCCCTTCCTTACACCTTATACAAAAATCAATTCAAGATGGATTAAAGACTTAAATGTTAGACCTAAAACCATAAAAACCCTAGAAGAAAACCTAGGCATTGCCATTCAGGACATAGGCATGGGCAAGGACTTCATGTCTCAAACACCAAAAGCAATGGCAACAAAAGCCAAAATTGACAAATGGGATCTAATTAAACTAAAGAGCTTCTGCACAGCAAAGGAAACTACCATCAGAGTGAACAGGCAACCTACAAAATGGGAGAAAATTTTCACAACCTCCTCATCTGACAAAGGGCTAATATCCAGAATCTACAATGAACTTCAACAAATTTACAAGAAAAAAACAAACAACCCCATCAAAAAGTGGGCGAAGGACATGAACAGACACTTCTCAAAAGAAGACATTTATGCAGCCAAAAAACACATCAAAAAATGCTCACCATCACTGGCCATCAGAGAAATGCAAATCAAAACCACAATGAGATACCATCTCACACCAGTTAGAATGGCAATCATTAAAAAGTCAGGAAACAACAGGTGCTGGAGAGGATGTGGAGAAATAGGAACACTTTTACACTGTTGGTGGGACTGTAAACTAGCTCAACCCTTGTGGAAGTCAGTGTGGCGATTCCTCAGGGATCTAGAACTAGAAATTCCATTTGACCCAGCCATCCCATTACTGGGTATATACCCAAAGGATTATAAATCATGCTGCTATAAAGACACATGTACACGTATGTTTATTGCAGCATTATTCACAATAGCAAAGACTTGGAACCAAGCCAAATGTCCAACAATGATAGACTGGATTAAGAAAATGTGGCACATATACACCATGGAATACTATGCAGCCAGAAAAAATGATGAGTTCATGTCCTTTGTAGGGACATGGATGAAATTGGAAATCATCATTCTCAGTAAACTATCGCAAGAACAAAAAACCAAACACCGCATATTCTCACTCATAGGTGAGAATTGAACAATGAGAACACATGGACACAGGAAGGAGAACATCACACTTCGGGGACTGTTGTGGGGTGGTGGGAGGGGGGAGGGATAGCATTGGGAGATATACCTAATGCTAGATGACGAGTTAGTGGGTGCAGCACACCAGCATGGCACATGTATACATATGTAACTTACCTGCATGTTGCGCACATGTACCATAGAGCCTAAAGTATAATAATAATAATAATAATAATAATAATAATAAAAAGAAAAAAAAATTCTTAAGGGAGTCTCCAGGTGGAATGAAAGATATTAGAGTGTAGCTTAAACCTGTATGAATAAATAAATATCTTGATAAAGATAAATACAAGGGCAATTATGAAAGCTAGTATTATTGTAACAATGATGTGTAACTTTACTTTTTGTTTTCCACAAGATTTAAGAAATTAATGAATTAAAAATTATTAGTTTATATTTTGGGATACATGATATATAAAGATGTGATTTTGTGACATCAACAACTAAAAGGAGTGGAGACAGAACTGTAAAAGGAGCAGAGTTTATGTTTGTTACTGAAATTAAGTTGGTATAAATTCAAATTGCAGTGTTATAACTTTAGGATAAAAACCCAATTCAAAAATAGGCAAAGGGCTTAAATAGATATATCTCCACAGAATATATACATAGGGCCAATAACACCTGAAAAAATGCTCAACATCACTAATAATTAAGAAAATACAAATCAAAATTACAAAGGGATAGCAATTATCACCTATAAGGATGGCTACTATCAAAATAAAGAAAACAAAAACAGAACATAAGAAGCATTGGTGAGATTGTGAAGAAATTAAAAACCTTGTGCATAGTGACAATGTAAAGTGGTATAATTGCTGTGTAAAACAGAATGGTCATTTCTCAAAAAAAATTAAAAATACAATTACCATATGATCCAATAATTCTACGTTTGGGTATATAATCAAAATTACTGTAAGCAGAGTCTTGAAGAGATTCTTTTACACCTGTGTTAATAGCAGCATTATTTACAATAGCTAAACTGTGGATGCACATCATGTGTTCATTGAAAAATGAATAGATAAGAAAAATGTGGTATATACATACAATGAAATATTATTCAGCCTTAGAAAAGAAGGAAATTCTGACATTCAGCTACAACATGGATGAACCTTGGAGATATAATGCTAAGTGAACCAAGTCAGTCCTAAAAAAAAAAAAGCCAAATGATGTATGCTTTCACTTACATGAAATACTTAGAGTAGTAAAAATCTTAAGAGACAAAAAGTGGAATTGTGGTTGCCAGGGGCTTATGGCAAAGAGAAGGGAAGTTATTTTTTAATGGGTATAGAATTTTGGAAAACAAAAAAGCTCTGGGGATGCATGGTGGTGATGGTTACATAATGCACTGAACTGTACAGTTAAAATGTTTCCACTGATAAATTTTATATTATGCATATTTTAGCATACTTAAAAATAACTTTAAAGATAAAAAGGCACAACTAGAAATAAAAAGCTGAAAAATATTTGCAACTTATATTACAAACAATTGGTTACTGTGCCAAACATAGAGAAATTTCCTAAAATTTGAATTATCAAAAGACAACCAAGCCAACAGAAAAACTGGCAAAAATATATGAATTGTGGTTTGCAGATGAAGACATTAAAATATATTTTAAACTTATAGGATTAGGTTGATGGCTACACTACAAGCCCAGACTTCACAATTACACAATATATCCAGACAACAAAATGCCACTTGTTCCCCCTGAATATATACAAATAAAAAATTTGAAAAACAATAAAGAAAAATAAGTAAATAAATAAAACATAAACATACAAAAATATATTGAACTTAACTAATAATCAAATAAAAGCAAGTTAAAACTACAGTGAGGAGGATTCTGGAAACATGGTGAACATATAGCATAATTTTTTCATCTCTCTAAATAATAAATAATGACAAAGCAACTTCTGGCACTCACAGATATAACTGAATCCACTGAAATCAGAAACATCATTATAGATATAACTTAAGGTGTTTTAGGGTTTCGGTGTTTTGTTTACTATCAATACTTTACATATTTGTTAGAAATAGTTCACTGAAACTTTGCTTACAATTAGCACGTCTTAAAAAGATAAAAATTCCCCTCCATTTTGATCTTTCTTGGCCATAATTTCTTTACGCATATTACCACGTAGGCAGTATTTTAAACTTTAAGCAATGTCTGTGCATATGTATTATATAAATACACACACATATACATACATACCCACTATGGCAAGATGTCAGCAGTAATTACATAAATGCCCAATCTTCCTGAAAACTCGCATAAGAAGAGTCAGAACAACTGGGTAACAGAACCTCATGGACAATATGTAAAATAAAATGAAGTTGTATTTTATCTCCACAAACCCTAAAATATAAGCAGGTAAGAGTAAGCTAACATCTGCCAAAATACCTGCATGAACTTAACCAATGTGTGGGATAAAGCAGAGGAAATAAGTGGGAATCTAATGGACTTAGGTACTGAAACTTAAAAATCCTGACAGATGTGCTATAGAAATAATAGGGCTCCAATGGGAGAATAGCAGCTGAAAGTGACTGTCTTGTCCAATCTGATATCCAGAGAGTCCAAAGGCCTGTGGTAAGGTCCTCAAAGATTTTAGAAGTCTAGTTTCTATGAACTCTTTAAACTGAGAAAACAGATTTTCCTTTATAGACAAGGCCCCACATTGAGGAAAAATCAATGGGAGTGAAATAAAAATTGAGTAGGCTACAGATAAAAAGATAAATTGAAGAGAGGGTCTAGATAAAAGAAGGGACATGGAATAAAATTGGGAAATGGCAGCATATTTAAATACTATAAAAATACTGAAGAAAAGTATTTTTAAAAGTCTTTTTAACTTCTCTGAAGTTAAAAAGAAAAATCATCTGGAACTATGTCTCTAAAATTTAAAGAAATTAAATTTTACAAATAAATGAACTACCAAACCATCAAGGTCAATTTCCCAAAAGAGCTTGTTATCAGAAACAGAGAACAAGCAGCAGAATAAGATCCTTAGAAATAATGAAAAGCATATAATGAAAAGGCATGCCCACTGAATAGTTACTGTTAACATCAATTTAAACATTATCTGAAAAATCATTAAAGCGATGATACAAAATATGAAAAAAAGCATAACTCAGGATTATAAAACCTGAATTATGAGGTGATAAAGATAGAAAACAATTATAAATAAATGCAAAATCAATTTCATAAATGAAGTCTAAGCAAGAAGTATCACAAGAATGAATATTTTTAACACTTTAAGGGAAAGTAAAGGTAAAAAGAGGAAAATTTACACAATTTAAAAGAAGAAATAAAAAAATTAAAATGACTCAAGGGAAAATGATAGTGAAATTGGTATAGAATATCCAACATCTGTATAATAAGTTCCCTGAAGATGAAATCCAAAGCGAGAGAGCAGAAAAAATGCTAAAATTTTAATTTAAATTAAAAAAATTAGATTCAAAATTATATATTGAAAGAGCACACCAAACACTTGAGAAAATACAAGTATGGAATTACCAACACTATGTCATGTTCTACTCAAACTACCCTACACTAAGGAAAGGAAAAAAGTAATTATGCTCCTAGGTAAAAATCAAGTAACCTGTAATGAAAGAAAATTAGATTATCATCAAAAAAGTATAAAACTATAACACTATATAAAAACATACTGATAACCATACTATAACTAGAAGAACAATAAATCTACAACTATAAGTAGAACACTATAACTGACAATAAATTTTATAATTATAATAAAACATCTATAATTATAATACAAATATATAACTAGAACTATGAATCTAAAAAAATGACTCTAACTGTAATACAACTGTATAACCATAAATCTACAGAAAAAATTAAACCACTATCACTATAACTGCAATACTGTAACACAAACTACATTACAAATACCATAAATATAACTATAATAGTAGCACATAACTGTAACACTATAACTATAATATACTTACTATACTCTATAACAAAGTATAGCACAATAATATAACTCATTAAAATGACCATAACTATATAATAATAACTATAAAACTGTAACTACACTTATAACTAAAATTGAGATTCAATGCCTAGAGCTAGTATAACTACACCTATGATTCTACAACAATAAGCATAATTTAAACCAGCAATAACCTTATGATGGTAGCACTATTAGTAACAGGATCACTATAAAATTATAACACTCAATCACACTGTTACTATAATAATAACACTCTATAGCTATAATACTATAACACTATATTTGTATCTATTACTACTACAATATACATTATAACTGTAACACTAATAGTATAACTCCATCAATTATAGTATAATAATAGTAACACTTCAACTGCAACTGTAGTTCTAAAACCATAATGCTAGGCCAGGCCCGGTGGCTCACGCCTGTAATCCCAGCACTTTGGGAGGCTGAGGCGGGGGGATCACGAGGTCAGGAGTTCGAGACCAGCCTGGTCAATGTGGTGAAACCCCATCTTTACTAAAAATACAAAAATTAGCCGGGCATGGTGGCGTGCACCTGTAGTCTCAGCTACTTGGGAAGCTGAGGCAGGAGGACTGCTTGAACCCGGGAGGCGGAGGTTGCAGTGAGCTGAGATCGTGCCACTGACCCCAGCCTGGGCGACAGAGCAAGACTCCGTCTCAAAAAAACAAAAAACAAAAAACAAAAAACCAAAAAAAAAAACCCACCATAATGCTAGCACTACTACTATAACACTTTAACTGTAAGTCTATCACTATAAACATAGGTCTAACACTATAATTATAATGTTAGCCATATAACTGTAATGCCAAACTCTAACACTTTAATCATAATTGTATAAATATAGGTAAAATTGTATAATATAATATGTCACTAACCATGTAACTATAAGGTAACTATAGTTACAAATATGTTATTTATAAGATAACTATAAATATTACTCTGAACCTACAACTGTAGCCAAAATATAAATATGAAAGTGTTCTTTGCCTTTAATGCACAAATTCTATGCTCTTCTTCCACAAGCTCAAATTATTTTTTAGCTCTCACATATGAATGAGAATTTGGGGTATTTGTCTTTCTGTACCCAACTTATTTTGCTTAGCATAGTGCCCTCCAAGCTTATCCATATTGCCATGAATGACAGGATGTTATTCCTTTTTATAACTGAATAGTATTTCATTGTATATATATATACTGTTTTTTCTTTATCCATTCATTGATGAACATTTGGGCTGATTCCATATGATAGCTATCATGGACAGTGCTTAAATAAAGATGGAAGTGCAGGTATTCCTTTGATATACTGATTGTCTTACCTTTGGATAAACGTCCAGTATTGTGATTGCTGAATAGTATAGTAGTTCTACTTTTAGTTTTTTGAGACATTCCCATAATATATTCCATTAGCCTGTACTAATTTACATTCCCACCAACAGTGTATAGGAATTTCCCTTTCCAGACAAAAGAAACTATATTAAACTGAAAATTTTCTGCACAGCAAAGAGAAAATTTGTAGAATGGGAGAAAATATTTGCAAGCCATTCAGCTGACGAAAGACTAATACCCAAAATGTGCAAAGAATGCTAACAACTCAACAGTAAAAAAAAAAACAAATAATATGATTAAAAAGGGGGCAAAAGTCCTTTGTTGAACAATGAGAACACATGGACACAGGAAGGGGAACATCACACTTCGGGGACTGTTGTGGGGTGGGGGGAGGGGGGAGGGATAGCATTGGGAGATATACCTAATGCTAGATGACGAGTTAATGGGTGCAGCGCACCAGCATGGCACATGTATACAAATGTAACTTACCTGCACATTGCGCACATGTAACATAAAACCTAAAGTATAATAATAATAATAATAATATTAATAAAAAAATAAAAAAAGGGGGCAAAAGATTTAAATAGACATATCTCAATAGAAGACATATAAATGGCCAACAAATATATATGAAAAGATGCTCAACATCAAAGAAATGCAAATCAAAACCACAACAAGCTATCATCTCACCTCAGTTAGAATGGCTATTATCAAAAAAATTACAGCTATTGAGCTTTGCTAATATTGTTAGAAATATGGTTGGAATTATAGACATATTTATAGTATTACGGTAAGACTGCTATAGTTACAGTGTTAGAGTAATAATTATACTGTTATATTTTTGTAGTCATGTTATACTTTAATTATAGTATTTCAGTATATAGTTTTAGTGTTATAATTGTAGAGTTACTTTACTTTTATATTTGCCATTACACCCTTTTAAGTATTTTGATAATTACAATTTTATTTGTATAGATATAGTAATAATTTTGGCACTATTATAGTGCTAAAGTTATAGTATAGTGCTATAGTTATAGTTACAGTATTACTATTATAGTTTCACTAGAGTGCTATAGTTACGATAGTGTTATACTTACAGTGATAATTGTTAAGATGGTAGTGTTATAATTATTGCATCAAGGTTACAGGTACAGTGTTAGCATTATAACATTAGCATTGAAGTTATGATGGGCGTGTTACAGAAGTAGTATTACAGTTACAGTTTTAGTATATTTATACTGCAATATTTAGAGTTAAATTGTTATAGTGTTACAGTTACAACATTTGTGATATAGCTATGGAATTTTCTTTACAGTCATAAAGTAAATATGGGGCCATGGTTATTGTTAAAAGTTTATAGTTTTAGTTTCAGAATAATAGTTATTGTTAGAGGTTTACAGTTATAGTTACACTGCTATAGTTAGAGGTCTATGTTATAGTTATCATAGTTATCATCCTATAGCTAAGGGCATAGCGCTAGTACTATAGCTATAATGCTATAGATAAAGCAATGGTGTTATTAATATAATGGTGATGTTGTTATGTTAAAATTATCATTATAATGGTATAGTTGTTCGGTTATAGTAATAATTACAGTCTTATGGTTATGATGATAGTCTGATGAAAGTTGTAATGATAGTGGTTTGATTTTAGTTACAGTGTTGTAGTTATAGTTATATTGTGATAGTTATACTGTTAGTATTATATAGTTTAATATTGTAGTTATAGGGTTATGCTTTTATTCTTTTGAATATAAAGTTTAATTATGTTTATAGAGTTGTGGTTTTATTTACATTGTTTTAGTTATAATGTTACATAAGTATAATTATAATGGTATACTGATACTGCTATAGATATAATTATTGCTATATAGTTAAAGCAATTGTGGATAGTAGATAGGTTGTAGTGACTGTGGTTTTGTTATAGTTAAAATATTATAATATTATTATAGTTACATAGCTATAATTATACTATTAGTGTTATGCTTTAGTATTGTAGTACAGGGTTATAGTTACAATGTTATAAAACTTTAGATATAGTTGTAAAATGATGTCATTATAATGTTATAGTTAAAGAGTTATAGGTATAGTACTATAGTTATATTTAGGGTAGTAAATTGTAGTTGTGCTATCTTTATAGGTATAGCACTATCATTATAGTTTTCATGTTATAGTTATAAAGTGCTATTATTATGGTTATAATGCTATATTTATTATGGTGATACTGTTATACTTTCAGTTCTATAGTTATTTTTACAGTGTTAGAAGTATAGTTATAATGTTAGTGTTATAGTTACCAGGTTATTTCTGTAGTTATAGGTATGGTGCTATTTTTATAGTAATCACGTTGTAGTTATAGTGATAGTTATGGTGCTAACTTTAACTATAGCACTATACTGTAACTTTAGCACTACAAGTATAGGACTATAAGTCTCTAATCATAACATTAAAACTGTTTTAGTGTTCAAGTTATACATTATTTTGAAAATAATAATAATAATAGTGTTATACTGATAATGTTATAGTCAGAGAGTTATATTTATGGAGATTTAGGTATATTTTATAGCAGCAGTGATAATTCTATAATAAAAGTTATAGTGAAATGATTATAGTTATACCAGTGTGGCCATGAACTAGTGATACAGTGCTACTGTTACAGTTAAAACTTTGTAGTGTTATAGTTATAATTATGGTGTTATATTAATAGTCATACATATTGTATTATAGTGTTATAGTGGAGGAATCATAGTCATAATGTTATATTTTTACGATTATTATAATTATAAAGTTTATTTGTATTTGTAGTGTTATACTTTTGGAGTCAAAATTTATAAAAAATAAAAATTAAAAATATATAGTAATAGTGATAGTATATTAGTGATAGTGTTATGTTATAGTGATAGAGGTATTGGTATAGTTATAGTGCATTGGTTATAGTATTATAATAGCAGTATCACTATAGTTACAGAGCTGTAGTTATGGAATCAAAGTGATAGTTATAATGTTATAGTTCCAGTTATAAGTCATAGTTCTAGTGATATTCTTAGTTATAGTTATTCTTATCAAGTTATTATGGAGCTAGTGTTATTTTATTCATATAGTACTATAGCTATAGTATGGTGATAGAGTTATAGTGAAATAGTTATGTTTATAGTACATTAGTTATATTTGTAGTGCCAAGGTCATAATTGTGGTGATACATTTATTATTAGCATATACTGTTAGTAATATACAGTTAGTGTTATACCTATAGTTATAGTGTTATACAGTGTGATTTATATGTTATTTAACCTATGGAAAATAGGAAAAGATTGGTCAACAGATATAAAATTAAAGCTAGGTAGGAGGAATAAGTTCTAGTGTTATTTAGCACTGTAGGCTAAATATGGTTAAAAATAATTTATTTTATATAGTCTAAAAGCTAGAAGACAGAATTTGAACATCCGTAATGCAAAGAAAAGATAAATGTTTGAGGTGACGTACATGCAATTGCCCTGATTTAATTACTATATATTATATGTATTGAAATAACACTCTGTATGCTATAAATATGTACAGTTATCAAATCTCAAGTAAATATAAAAGTAAATATAGGAAACGTGTTGTCTGTACTAATCACAAAAATTGCTGTAACTATATGATTACAACACTATAGCTGTATATTTATTCATAACGTTAGCTATAACTATTACTCAATTACTATAACACTATATAACATTTCTACAACATAAAAATATAACTCTATAACTTTAATCATTACTCTATTATTTTAACCATAAATTTAAATCTGTAACTCTAACCCCACTCTAACTATATAACTCAACACTGTAACTGCTACTTGGACTCTCTAACTCAAACATGCCAAGTGTTACTCTGTATAACTAGATATATATATCTTACTTGATAACTCTATTTTTAATTTTCAACTTTAAATCTATATAACTATAATATTACACACAATAAATATATTTGTATATACATGTATGTATACATATATAGACAGACATAGAATCATAATGTTAAAATACATTTTCTCATTGAAAGATACAAGAATTAGGGGTCCTTAGAAAAATGACTTATTCCAGTTTGGAACAAGTAATATTCAATATGAACCTGGAAGATGTTGTCATACCAAATAAGATAATGTCAAACACTACTTGAATCTAATGAAGCTTTAGCACTTACATATAATTTATAGAAAACATAGATAGAGATACAAGTCAAACACCATATTAAAGAAGTAAACAGACTTACTGAAAAGGTTGGACATTCTACAGAATGATTAATGTTCCTTCCACTAGCTAACTGCATAAAAACAAAATTAAGTGGATGCTGCTCTAGACTGACCAAGAGATAAAAGACACAATTATGTACGCTGTATAAAGCTAATTTGAATTTTGATCCAAACAAATAAAATGCAAAAATACTACTTTAAGAATATTTTGGAAATTTTAATATGGTCTGGGTATCAGATAAAACAAGAAATAATTGTCAAATTGTTAGGCGTTACAATGGACATAAAGGTTATATAAATATGATTTTACATTTCTAGAGACATTTAGCAAAATCTGTAGGATGGAAATTGTGTCAGGAATGGGGGGGGAGTGAAGATTGTTAATGGGTACAAAAGGTAGTTTGAAAAAAATGAATAATACCTAGTATTTGATAGCACAACAGGGTGACTATAGTCAAAATAATTTAATTGTACCTTTTAAGGTAATTAAAATAGAATAATTGGATGGCTTGTAACACAAAGGATAAATGCTTGAGGGGACGGATACCCTATTCTCCATGATGTGCTTATTTCACATTGCATGCCTGTATCACAACATCTCATTTACCCCCCTAATTGTATATACCTACTACATAGTCACAAAAATTAAATATTTTAAATTAAAAAAAAAGAAAAAATGTCTTCAGGAAAGAAGAGCAAAATAATCATCATAATAATTAGTTAATGACTTGGCAAAATCTTAATAATCTGACAATGTGGTTGATAGCACTATGGGATTCATCATACTGTTCTACAAGATTGTGTAGGTTTGAAATGATTTATAATTAAAAATTTTTGGAAACATAATATGAGGGTATTATGAACAACTTAATAAGTACATATTTGAATTTTTATCGTGAGGGTAATGTCTAAATATAATAAATAATCACAACAGACTTCCTCAGAGTGTACTTCTCCTGTTTGATCCAATTTGTATCGAAGATGAGTCTTAGACATCATCTGATGCTCAAGGAGTTTATTCTGGCAATGCTCTTATAAGATGGATGGTGGAGATGGGCTGTTGTCACAGGCCAGGTGCAATCAGAGGGCCAAATGACAGACTGACTGGGAGGGTCACTGTTTGGAGATCATCCTCAGAATTGGGGGAATTCTTTCCTTTTTCTTCTACCTATTATTTAGTCCAGGTCAGTTACCAGGAGTTTCTTTAATAAAAGGAATTAAGCTGTTCTTATAAGGGTAAGCTTTGTTTTAAGGTTTAGGAAAGTTGTATTTGTGTTGAGGTGGTCTTATCTCCTGAAGTCTCTGGACTAGGTTGCATTACATTGCTAAGTTACACACGGTGTCAGTCTTGTGAGACTTGTGTCGGCTTTTTGGCTATCATTAATTTTATAGCTACAATATGTCTTATAGTGTATTACACAGACTCATGAAGAAATATGAAGCCTGAACAATTCCTTAAAGGGCAGAGCAATAGTCAAACTAGACTTCAGGCTTAGTTGTCTTCACCAGTGAATTCTACCAATAATATAGGAAGCACATAATTATAGCCTTAAAAAAATTTTCCTGCAGATTAGATGTATAGGGACTATACTCCAAATTGCTTATAAACTAGCATAACATTACTACTAAGAATCATCAAAGACATTAAAAGATAGAAAAATTTCAGGCAAATCTCATATATTGACACATTGGTGGACAAACTATCCAAAGCTAAAATATAAACAAAATAAACTCAGCAATACATACAAAAGAACAAAGCTGAGTTGCAATCATGAATATAACTTTGGTTTAATGTTAGAAATTCAATTAATATAAAATGTTATAGAAAGAAAAGTAGTTAAAATATATAATCTTACCTGGCAATTTGAAAAATGCCTTTGATAAGCTAAAACGATAAGAAAACATTGTTCACGTGATAAAGGGTAGCTATGTAAAATACACAACAATCATACATAAAAGTGTGTCATTAATAGTGTTAACTTTAGTGTTAATAAGCAAGGGAAGGATGTCTGCTATGGCTGAGTGTATTCAACATTCTATATAAGTTTCAAAGCACTGCCAGTGCACCAAGACAAGGTAAGAAGAAAAGAGTATCTGTATTAGACAGGAAGAAAAAAATCTATATGTAAATGAAAATAATTTTTTCACAGAGAAAATACACAACAAGATACATAATAACTGTGTAAATAATGAGAGCTTTAAAATGTGCTGGATGGAAAATCAATATACAGAGAAACTGCATGTTAATATATCAGCAATAAGTAGTTAAAAACATTTCTAAATAATACAATTTTAATAACATCATAATTTATCAGTAGTAATTCTAAAGCTATAGTTATCAAGACAATGAAGTATTATAGCTAAGTAATTTCATCAAAAGCACAGAATTGGGAATCCAAACACACACATACACAGAATAAATTAAGAGGCAGCATTGCAGATCAATGGTGAAAGGATGTATTTGTCATTAAATGGTACATGAATGATTAGGTATCCATATTCAAGAAAAAAATTAAATTGGTACGTACATCACGCTATATCTCTCAATGTTTAAAAATATTGGATTGAAAATATAAATATGTAAGTCAAAAGTGTGACTAAAACTCTGACCACATTTTAAAGCCTGACATTATTAAGGGTTGATAAAAATAAAGAACAACCGAAAATTTCATTTTTAGCTGTGCAAATGCAAATTGGTAAAATTATTGAGAAACTGTTTTGCTTTATCTGCTGAAGTTTAATAAGTTCAAATACATCTGTACTGTTACCAAAGTTCTACTTATTATGTGAAGAATCATATTTATAAATTAGCTAGATTTAAACTTTCCACAATGTATATATACTTCAAAACATAATGTTATACACCATAAATACGTAACATTATATCTGCCGATTTAAAATAAATAAATGAATAAACACAATTCCATTCATTAATCTAGGGGTGGGTTACGTGTGTTTGTGATTATTCTTAAAATGTACATATATATTTTGTGTACTCTATTTCATATAAACTATATCTCATAATATTAAAAAGTTCAAGCCTTTTTAATCATTAGTTTAAAATCTTTTAGTAAAGAAGGAACCACATTCAGAAAATTTAATGATAAATATAGTAGACATATAAGGAACAATCAATTCTGATTTTGCACAAAATATCACCATGTATAGGAAAACACAGAATAATCTCCAATTAAATGAAAAGAAAACTAACTAGAGAACTTTTTGAATATGATAATATATGCAAAAAAATTATAATCACTTTTAATCAATAAAAATGAAAAGTCTCTTGTTATAACTTCTTTTTAACATTACAGTGAAAATCATGATCAATGGAAACAGTCTAGAAAAAATAAAAATATGCAAATGAATCAAAAAAGAAAAGGAAAAATTATCATTTTTCCCAGATAATAACATAATATCTACAGAAAACTTACAATATACAGTAAAAGTTTTCAGCTTCAAAAGTTGTTTAGAAAGTGTTTTAGATACACGTCAAAATCCAAAAATCAACTGCATTTCCATATCAACAAATAGTTATAAATGCAATTTTACATAGGTACATTATAACAGCATTAAAATATTAAGTACTGTTACAGAATGAAAGTGTGAGTCTCTCAAAACTGTATATGTTGATGCCCTAACTCCCAATGTAACAGTATTTGGAGATGTTAGTGTAGGAGGCAATTAGGATTAGATTACAACGTGAGAGTGGGGCCCTCATAATCATCTTATTGGTCTTGTAAGTAGAGGATCACTGTCTCTCTCCCTCTCTCTCTCTCTCTCTCTCTCTCTCTCTCTCTCTCTGTACCTTATGAAGACAAAGCAAGAAGGCAGTCATTGGCAAACCAAGATGAGAGTTCTCACCGGAACCAACCATGCTGGCATTGTACTCTCAAATGTCCAGCCTCCAGAACTGTGAGAAAATAAAATAAATTTCTGTTGTTTAAGCCACTCAGTCTATAGTATTTTGTTATGGTAGCTGAAGCAGACTAATATAAATAGGTTCTAAAGTTATATTTTTAAGACACTGTAGATAATCTAAATCCATAAATGTACCATATTCATGGAAGAATAGAAAGACACCATTTATCTCATAATTGATCTGCAGAAATAATATTTTTCCAACTCAACTCTTGACATGAGTTCCCTTTCAATTTTTCATGGAAAAATTAAGTAAATTCTAATGTCTATATTAAGAACAAGAGTTCAATAATAGTCAAGAGATATACAAAGAAAAGAGACAAAGAAACAGGACTTGCTTTCAATACTTTTTACGACATTACACCAATTGAGACATTGTAATATTGTTTAAGAGATATACAAATTTATTATTAATACATGGCGAGTCAAAACAGACCTACAAATATTTAGAAACTTAATGTGACACAGACAACATTACAGATAATTTTTTTGAAAATAGACTATATAGGTGACAGACACAGCTTATCAAGAAAATCATTTATCCTTTTCATTTGACACACAGTAGACTACATTTCTCAGGATCTTCTTACATTTGATGTAATGATGTTATTGAGGTTATAGCCAATGAAAAAGAAATGAAAGTGAGTTGTGCCATGTCTAATCCTGGCCAACAAAATTTTCCTTGCTTCAATGTTTTTTCATATCAAATACTTGATGCAGAAAAACACATCAAATTGGAAGACACATGTTAAAGATTGCAGTGATGCAATATAAAACAAATCTGATTAAATGAGATCACCAATATTGGACTGTTATATGAACAATATATATTTTATTGTAAAAAGCCACTGATAATTTTAGGTTTGTTTGTTAAAGCATATTGTGTAAAAAGTAAAATCGATCCATATCTAGTATCATTCATGAAATGTAATTTCAGATGGATTAAGGAGATAAAGGCAAATAGTAAAACTATAAAATATTTAGAAATAAATATAAAAAAATCCTGTATGGAATCAAGTAAGAAACGTATTTTTTAAACAAGATATTTAAAGTGCAAATCAGAAAGGAAAATGAACACATAAAGTAAAAAAAAATCTTCCCACTCAAAAACACTATAGGCATTTCCCGTCTAGATAAAATGGCCATGTATCTATTTTTACCTGCTCGTTTATGCTAAACACAACAGTAAACTCTAGAAATAGCATAAGAGACAACCAAAAGAAAATTCTGCAAAATGTTAAATAAAAATATTATTTAGAATCTCATGACTGGAAGAACAGTATAGCTGCAGGGCGTATTGCATCTCGTCACTCAACAAAGGAAGACAATTCAGACGTAGTGTTTCTCTATCCACACTTTAGCAATAAAAAGCCACTGAGGTGTGTTCATTCTTTTCCTAGATTTAACAGGAGTGCCTCCAACATCAGGAAGAAAAACACCAGCAGAAAGCACCAGCAAGGGGTGACAATTAAGAACCTTGTCAGAAATAAACAGCCAAGGGAGGTACTCTCCTTTCTTGCTGGTCCTGGGAATTTGGATTTTCACTCAAATAATTCAAAGCAGGTAGAGCCAGGAAAGGAGACTGAGCAACAGAAGGTCTGAGAAACCTTTTTTACCCCATGGTCCAAGACTCTTTTCCTCACCAGGAAATACTGAAAAGCACAATAACTGAAATAAAAATGTGCTGGGTGGTCTCAATAGCACCATGAGAAGGTAATTAGATAGAATACTTGAATTTGAAAATTAAAAAAAATTATTGCTCCTACCTGAAAAAGAGAGGATACTTACTAGGGGAAAAAATAAACAGAGCCTTAGACTTATGGGACAATAACAAAAGATTCAATACTTATGTCATCAGAGTTCAAGATGGAGAGGAGAGAGAATAAAGTTTAAAAACTATTTGAGGAAACAACAAATGAAAACTTCCCACATATGGAGAATGATTTTCTCTTTGATCTATTGATCCAAGAGAAAATCAAATTTCAAACAGAATAAACCCAAATCAATTTACACCAAACAAACATAATTAAACTTTTGAAAAGTAAAGACAATGAAAAAAACTTTAAAAGCAGCCAGGAAGCAATGAGATATTACTGATATGAGCCTATCAATTTGAACGATAGCAGATTCATCATCTGTAATTATGGAGGCCAGAGGAAGTGGGACAATAATTACCAAATGCTGAAAGAAAAAAAAAGTCAACTGTAAATACTACATCTGGTTAAACTAAACTTTGAGAATAAGGGAAAATAGAATCAAACTAAGAAAAACTGAAAGAATTTGTAGCTATCAGGCCTACCCTTAAATAATGGCTAAAGGAAGTTCTTTAAAACTAAAGGAAATGATGAAGTCCTGGAGCATCAGGAAGGAAGATACAAGGGAAGGAGCTAAAATACGGGTACATCAAATAGACTTTCCATTTCCTCATGAATTTTTAAAATAATTTTGATGATTGAAACACAAATTAAAATACTATATGATACCCAAGACAATGACAAGAATAAATCCAATCCAAATCAATAAATTAATACAATAAATAAATGCTCTGGAAAACAGAGCAACACCTAAAAATATAAAAATTAAAAAATGAAGAAAGTGAAAAGATGGAAAAAGATATTATGCAGAAATTAATGAAACAAACATGAATGGCCATATTAATATCAGATAGAGCAAACATCAGAACACAGAATATTACCAGGGACAAAGAGGAATATTAAATAATGATAAAAGAATCAACCCATCAGAAAAATGTAATAATCCTAAATGTGTACAAATCAACCCATAAAGCCTCAAAATATATGATACACGAAGGAAGAAATAGACAAATCCACAATTTATAGTTGTGGACTACAAAATCCTCTCTCAGCAACTGATAGAACTATTAGGCAGAAAATCAGCTGTTATAGAAAATCTGATTGAAACCATCAACCAACAGGATCTAATTGTTATATAGAGGGCATTCCAAAGGACAACACTAGAATGCATAGTTTTTCAAGCATTCATGGGACACTGACCAAGACTGACCATAATCTGGGCTGTGAAATCAACATCAACAAATTTTAAAATATTGAAACTATACAGAGGATGTTAACTGATCATTAGGGAATCAAACTAGAAATCAATAATAGAAAAACAATAGAAAAATATCAAAGTACTTGGAAATTAAACAGCATACTTTAAAATACCATAATTCTAAGAGGAAGTCCAATTTACAAAAACAGAACTTAATAAAAAGGAAAATAAATTATATCTAAATATGAGGGAGGAAGAAGATAAAGTAGTGCTGATGGGAAAATTTAGATAAATAATGTACACATTTAAGGACCAGAATCAGTACTGAAAAGGGGAGTATTACTACAAAGTCTGCAACCATAAAAATGATAATAAGTGACTACTTTAAACAAATTTACACTCATGTTTTTAACAACTTCGAAGAAATAAACTAATTCCTTAAAAATCACAAACTAACAAAACTCAACCAAGATTAATAGATAATATCACAATATAACCAATTTAAAAACTTTCTCATTTAAAAGTTTCTGACAAAGATATTTTAAAAGCAAAATTGTTTGACTACAAAATTTTACTAAAACAAAGAATTATTACTAAGTTTACACACATTTTCCAGGAAATAGATGAATAGTGAATACCTTTCAACTCATTTTATGAAGCCAGTATTACCCCATAACTGACATTAGACAAAGAGTATAAAAAAAGAAAACTACAGACCAATATCCCTCATGAGCTTACACATGAAAATCTTCAACATGATATGAATCCACTAAATTCAGCAATGTATACACCATGGCCAGAAAGATTTATTCCAGGTATGCAGGGCTATTTTAAAATTAAAAAAGTAATAATTGTAATCCACTATATCAATAGGCTAGATGAGAAAAATAATATAAGTATTTCAATAAATTACCAAAACATTTAACAAAATCAAACACACATTCATGATGTTAAACCTCATAAGGTTAGGATAAAAGGAATTACTTCAGTGTGATAAAGAGAATCTACAAAAAAACCTACAATTAAAGACATATGCAAATATGAAAGACTGAATGTTTTCCTCTTAAGATTATGAATGAGGCAATGATGTCTGTTTTCACCACTCTTATTCCACACACTGCTGAGAATTTTACCCACTGCAATAATTCAAGAAAAACAAGGTATACAGATTAGAAGGGATGAAATAAAACTATCACCATTTGCAAATGACGTGATTGTCCCATAGAAAATACCAAAATACTTATTTAAAAACCACTAAAGATAAAAGGTGATTTTGGAAATGTCCCAGGATATGACACAAACACATAAAAGTTCATCATATTTCTATATATGAATAATACACATGAAAACTCTGAAATTAGAATACCATTCACAACTATTCCAAAGAACGTGAGATATGAGATACTTAGGTAAACACTTAACAAATCTTGTACTAAATCTTTACTCTCAATTTTTGTAATAATGAGGATAAAAAATTCAGATTCTAAATAAATGGACAGACACACTGTGTTCATGGATTGAAAGACTCAACGTAGATGACAATTTGCCCCAAATTTTTCTATAGGTTAAAAGCACTTCCTATAAAAAGAAAAAACTTAGCTAAGATTTTGTAGACATAAACAAGCTTTTCCTAAAATTTTAATAAATAGTCACAAGCCCTAGAATAGATGCAACAATTATTACAATAAAGACTAACATGGGAAGAATCACTCAGCATGAATCTGTTTTGATATATATCTACAGTAATCAAGACAGTTTGGTTTTAGTTTAGACACAAACACATAGGTAAGTGCAACAGAATGGAGAACCCAGAAATAAGAATATAGAAATATGCTCAACTGATTTTTTACAATAGTATATAGTGTATATACTTGTATTAGTTCATTCTCACATTGCTATAAGGAAACACCTGAGACTGGGGAATTTATAGAGAAAAGAGGTTTAATTGGCTCATGGTTCTGCAGGCTGTATAGGAAGCAGGATGCTGTCATCTGCTTGGGTTCTGGGGAGGCCTCAGAAAAATTTCAGTCATGACAGAAGCCAAAGGGGAGAGAGGGAAGGTCACATGGCCAGAATGGGAGCATGAGAACAAGGGGGGAGTTATCTTGTGATAACTCACTCACTATCGTGAGGACAGTACCAAGGGGGATGCTGCTAAACCATTCATGAGAAATCCACCCCCATGATCTAATCACCTCCCATCAGGCTGCACCTCCAAAACCGAGGATTACATTTCATTATGAGATTTCAGCAGGGACACACATCAAAACGATACCAATACTATAATAATATATATAACAATGTAATTAGAAAATTACCAAAAGACATGAACAGATAGACATTTTACTGAAGATGACAAGCAGCTTTCAAATAAACACATGAGAAATTGTTGTACATCATTAATAAACATGGAATCAAAATTAAAACTACAATGAGACATCACTACCAATCTACAATGCCTAATTTTTTTATAATTGACAGTATAAATGCTGGTGAGGATGCAGAGAAGGTAAATTGCTGGGAAAGTGATATGGTATAGTGTACTCTGCAAAATAGTTTTGCAGCTTTTTATAAAACAAAATATGTAATTGCTGTACAACGCAGCAATTGAACTTCTGGCACCTATCCCAGAAAAATGAAAACATATGTTTACAAAAAAAGCCTGCACAGAAATGTTTATAGGATTTATATTCCTAATATCCAAAAACTGAAATCAGTCCAAATGTCTTTCAACAGATGAATGGTTAAACAAACTCTGATAAATCCACATCATGTAATACTACTCTGTAATAAAAAAGGAACAGAGGATTTATACATACAACATGGATTAATTTTGAGGAAATTATGCTAAGTGAAATAAGTCAATCCCAAATGTCATATACTGTGCAATTCCATTTATGTTACATTTTTGAATTTATAAAATTTTTTAAATGAAGGAAAAATAAGAAGTTGCCAAGGGTTAGGAATGGGGTGGGGAGGAAACAGTGGTTGTGATTATAAGTGGGCATCACAAAAGATCATTGTGGTGTTTGAACTGTTTGGTATCTTCACTGTGTTGGTAGACATACAAATGTGCACTTTCGAAAAAAAAATAGAAGATAATAATCCCCTCACACACATATACTCACAAACACAGATTAGTACATGCAAAACAAGAAAGCTGATAAAGTCAGCAGATTGTATTAATAAAAACATTACTTTTTTGTGATACTATACTATAATTTGGCAAAATATTACCATTAGAGAAAATTTGAAGAAAGGAACAAGGGATGTATGTATTATCTCCTGCAAGTGTAACTGACTTCACAATGATCTCAATACAATTTTCACTAAAAATATACACTATAGATCCCATCATTCTACTTGGGATGCAAAAGCCTGAAAACGTAGTAACTAATAATAATCTACCAAATCATAATAACTTTTTTTTTATTATACATTAAGTTTTAGGGTACATGTGCACAATGTGCAGGTTAGTTACATATGTATACATGTGCCATGCTGGTGTGCTGCACCCATTAACTCACCATTTAGCATTAGGTATATGTCCTAATGCTATCCCTCCCCACTCCCCCCACCCCAGAGTGTGATGTTCCCCTTCCTGTGTCCATGTGTTCTCATTGTTCAATTCCCATCTATGAGTGAGAACATGCGGTGTTTGGTTTTTTGTCCTTGCAATAGTTTACTGAGAATGATGATTTCCAATTTCATCCATGTCCCTACAAAGGACATGAACTCATCATTTTTTATGGCTGCATAGTATTCCATGGTGTATATGTGCCACGTTTTCTTAATCCAGTCTATCATTGTTGGACATTTGGGTTGGTTCCAAGTCTTTGCTATTGTGAATAGTGCTGCAATAAACATACGTGTGCATGTGTCTTTATAGCAGCATGATTTATAGTCCTTTGGGTTTATACCCAGTAATAGGATGACAGGGTCAAATGGTATTTCTAGTTCTAGATCCCTGAGGAATCGCCACAGTGACTTCCACAATGGTTGAACTAGTTTACAGTCCCACCAACAGTGTAAAAGTGTTCCTATTTCTCCACATCCTCTCCAGCACCTGTTGTTTCCTGACTTTTTAATGATCGCCATTCTAACTGGTGTGAGATGGTATCTCATTGTGGTTTTGATTTGCATTTCTCTGATGGCCAGTGATGATGAGCATTTTTTCATGTGTCTGTTGGCTGCATAAATGTCTTCTTTTGAGAAGTGTCTGTTCACATCCTTTGCCCACTTTTTGATGGGGTTGTTTGTTTTTTTCTTGTAAATTTGTTGGAGTTCATTGTAGATTTTGGATATTAGCCCTTTGTCAGATGAGTAGGTTGTGAAAATTTTCTCCCATTTTGTGGGTTTCCTGTTCACTCTGATGGTAGTTTTTTTTTGCTGTGCAGAAGCTCTTTAGTTTAATGAGATCCCATTTGTCAATTTTGGCTTTTGTTGCCATTGCTTTTGGTGTTTTAGACATGAAGTCCTTGCCTATGCCTATGTCCTGAATGGTAATGCCTAGGTTTTCTTCTAGGGTTTTTATGGTTTTAGGTGTAACGTTTAAGTCTTTAATCCATCTTGAATTAATTTTTATATAACCTTATACCAAATCATAATAACTTTTGAAACCATTAGAAGCTTTTCTCACAGCACATGTTATGGACTAAATCTTTTTGTCCCCCCAAAAGTCAGGTGTTGAAATGTTAACCCCTAATATGATGGTATTTGGAGATGAGGCCTTTGGGAGGTAATTAGGTCATGAGTGTAGAGCCCTCACGAATGGTTTTGGTACCCTTATAACAGAAGACATGAGAAAGATGTCTTTTCTCTCCACCAGGTGGGGATACAACAATAAGACAACAATCCACAATCCAGGAAGAGTATCCTCATCACAAACCAGATGTGCATATAATTTGATCTTAAAATTCCCAGCCTCTGGAACTGTGAGAAATAAATATTTGTTGTTTAAGCCTCTCAGTCTATGGTATTCTGTCATAGCACCCCAAACTGATTAATACCTAACTAGCAAAGGCATTAGAAGAGACAAAGATTTTCAAAGATCATGTAGATGTGACCACAGGCTATCTGGAGAAGAGTATCAGAGGAACACAAGGCCACCACAGAAGGGCTAAGAAGATTTCAGCTAAAATATTCAATAATTTGCTAAGGAATAGGTTAAAACTATTAAGAAAATGAACAACATCTAGAAGTCAGACACAAGAAGAGTTCACAATGCACATTATAATCTGAAAATGAGAAAAATCAGAGGTATATTGGTTGTGCAGGCCTGGGAGAGGACAGCAGATACCAATCTCTCTTTTCTATGGAACAAAAGCATTACAATACTTGGGGAATGTTAGCAAACCTTTTCACTACTAAAGAACTGGTGAAGATCCATAGCAGCAGGAAAAGAGAACAACAACAAAAACAAACCCTACAACCTTTGAGGCAGGTGAGAGAACTTTCTGACCCTGACAATTAGAAATCTACTGTGGATGGAGGAGGAGCAGGAACACTAAAGCATCCTCATCCTCAAAACCCTGGAACACAGGGCCTGCTTAAGACTCAGCCTGATTCAGGAAACAGAGAACGACAACCCCACACCACCATCTAAATAGGTTAGCAAAAGTCACGTTACTGGTAACAGATGTCTACCACTAAGTATATACAAGAGTATGAAGAGAAATTCTCTGTGAGAATTTCCTACAAGTCTATGAATTTCTAAATGATTTCATAGCAGATTTAGCTATGACACAGATATCAGAACTATTAGATAGGTAATTGAAATTAATACTATTAATACATTTAAAAAGTCTCTAATGGAAAAGGTAAATAAGCAAGATCAGGTAGGTAATATATTAATCCAGGTTAGCATCTGAATTCTAAGAGTTGATGAGTTTGAAGTATGCAAATTTTTGTTCTTGTTGTAAGATCAGGAGCAATGCCCTTTCAGTTCTCTGTGTCTAATGGGAAAACAGAAGTTCTTATCTTCTAAGAGACATTTTCACTGGATACAGAATATTAGTTCAACATTGTTTTTTTCATTCTGAACTTCAAAGACGTTAATCAAGCATCATCTGCCTTGCATAGTTTTGGAGAAAAACTCTGTGCTACTTTTCCTCTCCCTTCTTGTGTATATAATGTGTATTTTTCTCTGTCTTTGATATTTTTCTTTATCTTTGCTTTACAAAAGTGTGAATGAGATGTGTTAAGGTTTATATATTGTGGTACTTTCATGGTTTTGTATTCTCTCACAATCTTGGATGCATTGTTTGATATATTTTATCACTTTTGGAAAATTCTTGACCAATATCTCTTCAAATAATTTTTCTGTCCTGTTTTCTTCCTCTTCTCTTTTGGAGTTATAACTGCATAGATACTAGACAATTTAAATTGTTTCTCTTCATTTAATTTCAGGTTTATCTATTTTTTCTTGGTTGCGTCTTATTTGCTGATGAACCCAACAAAGCCACAATTTATCTCTGTTGCTCTGTATTGTATTTCTAGCACTTCCATTTTTTTCCTTTTTTTAGCCTCTATTTCTATGTTGAAGTCTTCCATCTCTTCATGCATAGCTGCCTTTTTATTAGAGGCTTTATCATATCAATCATAGCTATTTCCCTGTATATTAGTTCCAGCATCTAAGTTATAACTAAATCTGATTTTGTTAATTACTTGGTTTTCTGGCAGTGAGTTTTTTGGTTTGCTTTTTTCTGTGACCAGTAATATTTGGCTGAGAGCCAGACATTGTGTTGAATATGGTAGAGACATAAATAAATGGTATTTATGGTTGGTAATTGGAAGTTTCTTATTCTGCTAGATCTTTCTTATTGACAGCTGAGTAAATATATCTATGATTTGAACTGGGTGTGTGTTTTGTTATAAATATGGTTTCCATCATTGCACTAATAATTTTGAATTCCACTAGCATTACCTTGTGCTTAAGTAGGTGTTTAGCTGCCGGCACTATGTTTGCAACATTTCTATTCTACCATCATCTTCACAGTTTAACATCTCTTAGTTCCTGTTAGACACAGAGAACTGAAAGGACATTGCTCCTGATCTTATAATAAGAACAAAAATTGGACATACTTCAAACTCATTAACTCTTAGAATCCAGATGCTAACCTGGATTAATATATTACCTACCTGATCTTGCTTATTTACCTTTTCCATTAGAGATTTTTTAAATGTATTAATAGTATTAATTTCAATTACCTATGTAATAGTTCCAATATCTGTGTCATAGCTAAGTCTGCTATGAAATCATTTAGAAATTCATAGACTTGTATGAACCTCCCCAGAAAACTTGGGTTTCAGGATAAATGGACATCCTAAAATCTGGAGAGAGAAAGTTGTCTTCAGTGAGACATAAGATTATTTGGTCACATTGAGTGGAAACTTCTGGATACAATATAAACTGGTAGAAAACTTGAACTAGATATTTTGATGAATACTAGAGGCCAAATGTAGGCTAACAAATATGAAATATCTGGAGGTAACATTTATAAGAATAATCACATCTTCTTGCTGGAATGTCTTCCAATGAGACCACTAGACTCTTAAATAGCAGGAAGAATCCAAACAAAGCTTCCTTTGTTGGTGCCAGCTGAGGGACAAAAGCTAAATATGCACAGACCTCTTACCATATTTCCTTTATGGAGCAAAAGGCTTAGTCTGTATAGAAAAGACTATCAAGACACATAGTTTAAGGACTCTAGTGAAATCTCATCACAGCTAGGAGAAAGAACAAGAAGACACCAGTAACTCATTTTCTTTATATCCTCTAAGTAATAAAAGCCTTAATCTTTAGGAGTAGACCCTCAAAACCGTATCTTGAAGCCTCTAGTGTTTACCTACTGTAACTCAAGAAAGGTAATAGGATGGGAGAAGAAGGTCCAACTCTGGAGAAGAGTAGAAACCCCTGTAAATATCACACTTTTAAGATACAGGTCCATAATATCTTCCAAGCACTAAGGTGTAATTACAACATCAGACAATGTCCCCACCATCTACCACCATGCTAACAAAATTTGAGTAAAAATAACAGTGGAATATGATTTTGAGAGCGTGTTAGTCTGTTGCCATGCTTCTAATTAAGACATGCCTGAGACTGGGTAATTTATAAAGGAAAGAGGTTTAACGGACTCACAATTCCACATGGCTGGGGAGGTTTCACACTCAGGTTGGAAGGCAAAGGAGAAGCAAAGTCATATCTTACATGGTGGCAGGCAAGAAGGCTTGTGCAGGGGAATTCTCATTTATAAAACCAAAAGATCCCATGAGACTTACTACAATGAGAACAGTATGGGAGCAACCAACGCCATGATTCAGTTATCTCCACCTGGCCCCACCCTTGACACATGAGGGTTACTAAAATTCTAGGTGAGATTTGGGTGGGGACACAGCCAAACCATATTATTCCACCCCTGACTCCTCCCAAATTTCATGTCCTCACATTTCAAAATCAATCACACTCTTCCAACAGTCCCCCAAAGTCTTAACTCATTTAAGCATTAACTCAAAAGTCCAGAGTCCAAAGTCTTGTCTGAGACAAGGCAAGTCCATTCGACCTTTGAGCCTGTAAAATCAAAAGCAAGTTAGTTACTTCCTAAATACAATGGGTGTACAGGCATTGGATAAATACATCCATTCCAAATGGGAGAAATTGGCCAAAAGGAAGGAGCTACAAGCCCCATGCAAGTCTGAAATACAATGGGGCAGTCAAATATTAAAGCTCTGAAATCATCTCCTTTGACTCCATATCTCACATCCAGGTCACGCTGATGCAAGAGGTGGGTTCCTATGGCCTTGGGCAGCTCTGCTCCTTTGGCATTGTGGGTATATCTCCCCTCCTGGTTGCTTTTATGGGCTGGTGTTGAGTATTTGCAGCTTTTCCAGGCACACAGTGTATGCTGTTGGTGGATCTACCATTCTGAGGTCTGGAGGATGGTGGCCTTCTTCTCACAGTTCCATGAGCCAATGCCGTAGTGGGAAGTCTGTGTAGGGGCTCCCACCCCACATTTCCCTTCTGCACTGCTCTACCAGGGGTTCTCCATGAGGGCTCCAACACTGCAGCAAACTTCTTCCTGGTCATCCAGGCATTTCCATAAATCCTCTGAAATCTTGGCAGAGGTTTCCAAACCTCAATTCTTGACTTCTGTGCACCTGCACTCCCAACACCATGTGGAAGCCACCAAGACTTGGGGCTTGCACCCTCTGAAGAAACAGCCTTAACTCTACATTGGCTCCTTTTAGCTACAGCTGGGATGCAGGGTGCCAAGTTCCAAGACTACATAAAGCAGCTAGGCCTTGGGCCCAGCCCACAAAACAATTTTTTCCTCCTAGATTGCTGGGCCTGTGATGGGACGGGAGGCCGTGAAGACCTCTCACATGCCCTGGAGACATTTTCCCCGTTGTCTTGGCAATTAACATTTGGCTCCTCATTACTTATGCAAATTTCTGCAGCTCGCTTGAATTTCTCCTCAGAAAATGGGTTTTACTTTTCTATAGCATCACCAGGCTGCAAATTTTTTGAACTTTTATTCCCTGCTTTCCTGTTAAACGTTAAGTTCCAATTCCAAACCATATCTTTGTGAATGAATAAAATTGAATGCTTTTAACAGCACCCAAGTCACATCTTGAATGCTTTGCTGCTTAGAAATTCCTTCTGCCAGATGCCCTAAATAATCTCTCAAGTTTGAAGTTCCACAACTCTCTTGTGCAGGGGCAAAATGCTGCCAGTGTCTTTGCTAAAATACAGAAAAAATCACCTTTATTCCAGTTCTCAACAAGTTCTTCATCTCCATCTGAGACCACCTGGATCTGGACTTCATTGTCAATATCACTATCAGCATTTTGGTCAAAAGCATTCAACAAGCCTCTAGGAAGTTCCAAACTTTCCCACATCTTCCTGTCCTCTTCACAGCCCTCCAATCTGTTCCAATCTCTGCCTGTTATCCAGCTCCAAAGTTGCTTCCACATTTTGGGGTATCTTTATAGCAGTGCCTGTCAACTGAGAGAGACTAGAAACAATGAAATCCAATGTATTTGAAATGAATCATGTGACTAGTCATCTTTTTAAACCAAATTTGCAATATCTTTCATTAGGCAGTAAGTTGTCTGATTAATATCTGTAATCAGTTTAGTGAGAGATCTCAACTCATTAGCATACTATCTCATAGGTATACCCCAAATTTATACTAAATTTGGGGTATACCTATGAGATAGTTTTATTTTTTTTCCAAGAAGTATGATAAGCTGTTTTCAGTTCAATTCCTGCTTTCTTTCTCGGTACTGGTGTTCCTTCACATCTCAGTTAAGTTTTATATTTTTCACTCATTTTTAGATAAGAAAGTAGTTCTCATTTCGGTTCTTTAGTCTTGTGTTATTGATACTAATATCTAATCCACTGTTTATTTCCAAGTCCTTCTACTTTTTGCACACTGCCACCCTCCCACTTACCCCAAGATAATGGATAATGCCAGGAGGGATGGAGAGATCTTATCTTTTCCAAATCCCCTCTCATTTCCTGATATTGCTTTTCAGTACTGGAGTAGAGAACAGGGATTTTTTTTTTAAAATAATGCAGTCCTCTGAGGTACCTGCTCTAACAAGGTAGCCGTCATAGCCTTACTCAACAAAAATGTCACTGTAGGTTGTTGTCAAAGGTTTGATATGGGCTAGAAACTGGCATCTCACAATGAAAATGTTCTCTTGTGAAATCTAGTTAAATTTGGCAACATTGTTCAGTGTTTCTCTGATATATGCACTTTGCTCCATACTGTAATATTTCCTCCAAGCCTACAGGTGCCAAACTCATCTTATGCTGTGTGATTCATATTTCAGATAGTAATAAGTTTAGGTTTCATCCTCCAAACCTTTCAAAAATGAGTAATATGAGGGTGTGTCTCTTCACATTTTTCCTCATGATTGGCCCTCATGCCATCTCTCTAATGCTATTTCCTCTTTTGATAATGCTATATGGTTCATCAAATCTACAGGCTGTGGAGACATTCAACTGGGAATTGGAATGTTTGCCTCCCCTTTTTTTTTCTTTTCTTTTTTTTTTTTTTGTGAGCAACAAGGCTATTTATTTCACCTGGGTGCAGGCAGGCTGAGTCTGAAAAGAGAGTCAGCAAAGGGAGATAGGGCTGGGGCCGTTTTATAGGATTTGGGTAGGTAAAGGAAAATTACAGTCAAAGGGGGTTGTTCTCTGGCAGGCAGGGGTGGGGAGGTCAGAAGGTGCTCAGTAGTGGAGCTTTTGAGCCAGGATGAGCCAGGAAAAGGAATTTCACAAGGTAATGTCATCAGTTAAGGCAGGAACAGGCCATTTTCACTTCTTTTGTGGTGGAATGTCATCAGTTAAGGCAGGAACTGGCCATCTGGATGTGTATGTGCAGGTCACAGGGAATATGATGGCTCAGCTTTGGCTCAGAGGCCTGACATTCCTGTCTTCTTATATTAATAAGAAAAATAAAACAAAATAGTGTCGAAGTGTTAGGGCGGTGAAAATTTTGGGGGTTGGTGTGGAGAGATAATGGGCAGTGTTTCTCAGGGCTGCTTCAAGCGGGATTAGGGGCGGCATGGGAACCTAGAGTGGGAGAGATTAAGCTGAAGGAAGATTTTGTGGTAAGGGGTGATATTGTGGGGTTGTTAGAAGAAACATTTGTTGTATAGAATTCTTGGTGATATGGTTTTGTGTGAATTGAAAAACTAAACGGAATAAGACAAGGAGAAAAACAGGTATTAAAGGACTAAGAATTGGGAGGACCTAGGACATCTAACTAGAGAGTGCCTAAGGAGGTTCAGCATAGCCCTGCCAGCAAAGATTATTTATTTACTTTAAGAGGGAGTTAAGAGTGGTGGTTTGGGGATAACACCAGGAGATATCAGCTGTTATGGCTTGGAGAAACAGTGAAAACCGGCAGTGCAAATAAGAGCAGGGCATTTATGAGTAGTTGAGAACAGTGAATAGGAGTATGACTAGACAGAAGATAGTAGGGATGACAAGTTTTTTGGGGTGCAGTCCAAGTTGGTCTGGTGTCTGGAATGAGGCTGGGGCCTAATAAAAAGGAGCATCTATACAGGAGCTTAAATGGGCTGTACCTTGTAGCATTCCGAGGACAGGCCTGAATTATGAGAAGGGCAAGTGGTAAAAGTATTGTTCAGTCCATTTTAAGTTGGTGACTGAGCTTGGTGAGGTATGTTTTTAAAAGACCATTAGTTCACTGAATACTAAGAGCCTGAGAAACTGCTTGGGTGATTTGACTAATAAAGGCCGGTCCATTATCAGACTGTATAGAGGTGGGAAGGCCAAACAAAGGAATTATGTCTGACAGAAGGGAAGAAATGACCGTGGTAGCCTTCTTAGACCTTGTGGGAAAGGCTTCTACCTATCCAGTGAAAGTATCTACCTAGACCAAGGGGTATTTTAGTTTCCTGACTCGGGGCATGTTGAGTAAAGCCAATTTGCCAGTACTGGGCAGGAGAAAATCCTCAAGCTTGATGTGTAGGGAAGGGAGGGGGCCTGAATAATCCCTGAGGAGTAGTAGAATAGCAGATGGAACACTGAGAAGTGATTAAACAACTTGACCTTACTGTTTTGCCTAGCTTTCAAGTCTGCCTCCCCTCTTTTCAAGCACCGCATTTCATGAGTGATTTTCTCTCTCAGCTTCTGAGAGAAAAATCATATAAGAGCTGACTCCTGTTGTCTACTGATATGGTTTGGCTCTCTGTCCCCACCCAAATCTCATCTTGTAGCTCACATAATTCCCAGGTGTTGTGAGAGGGACCTGGTGGGAGATGATTGAATCATGGAGGCAGGTCTTTCCTGTGCTCTTCTCATGATAGTGAATATCTCATGACATCTGATGGCTTTGAAAGTGGGAGTTTGCCTGCACAAGCTCTCTCTTTGCCTGCTGCCATTCACGTAAGACGTGACTTGCCCCTCCTTGCCTTCTGCCACGATTATCAGGCTTCCCCAGCCCCACGGAATAAGTCCAATTAGACCTCTTTCTTTTGTAAATTGCCCAGTCTCAGATTGTCTTTATCAGCAGCGTGAAAATAAATTAATACATCTATTATGCATCATTTTGCCTCGACAAATGCTATTTTATCGATTTTCATGTTAGAGGATTGAGGGGAGCAGGAGAATACAGTGGAGTCAATCAAAACACTTCTATGTAAATTTAAATTTAGTAAATTCAACATTTAGATATGGTCTTACCAGAAAGCAGAGACATAAATAAAGGTACTCCACAGTGTTTAGAAAGGTGTAACAAAATCTGAAAGAACAAAGCAAACCTTTCTCAGAAAAAAGTGTCTTTTAAACATTTTAGTGTTCGATATATTTTAAAGACGCCCTATCATGAAATCCAATCTAGTTTTACAGTTGTAGAACCTTGATGGTTCCAGCATCTTCTGAAGAGCTTTTCCGCTACTCCATTGCATACCGTTTTTAGTGTTTAGCTATCTCCCCTGAAAAACTGTGCACTCTAAAATAATGTAAAATAATATAACTTCTATTTCTGTATATTCAGCTGCAAACACAAGGTCAAAACATTCGTGGTTCTTATGAAACATTTGTTGAATAAATGTTTTAAAATTCCATATTAAATCTTCAGTAATAGGGATTAGCTTTATATCATCTTCTTTATCCCTTTAGTTACAATGCTGTATGCACACCATGATTAACTCTTAGGTTAGGAGTTAGGATATTTAAAATACAAAATGCTTTTTAAGAATGAAATGGAAAGCATTATTGATCAATATAATTAACATTTATAGATTTTTATTAAGTAATGAGCACTGTTGACCAGGCATTTCAAGAAGACTCTCAGATTAGAATCACAATCATATAGAAATAGAACAGTCACATTAGTGGTAAATATAAAGTATTTAATATGTTTTTCATCCTACAAAAATGAGCAACATAGAGTAAGTATTTAATTACACTGCTTTCTGTAATTCAATTAGAATTTTAGCATAATGCAGCATCTATTTTTGAATTTCAACCTAATAAGCCAAACTTCAATTTCATTACCTCAGCATATTTTTCCTCAGGTTCTGCATATATCTCTCCTTTATTTTTAAATCTGAATATCGATTTAAATGTTAAAATCATGCACATATATTTAGAAACAGTGTGGTACATTAATCTTTCCATTATCATGATTTCCACAGGACTAGGGACTCCAGAATGACTGAGAAGGTACATGTCTCAATGAGTAATGAACCATGGTTACATATGAAGTTATGTAGCTTTCCCTGAAGTGTCATAAGATTCCATTAAAACATCATTAAAGCATTATATTATGTTACCCTTCCAAAGACAATGTAGGCAATGTTACAGTAACTTATGGTTATGTTACATTAACTTATGGTTAACTTTAACAAATAGAAAAGGTCAGATAAGACCATTAATGGAGCCATTATGGTCGTGGCTCCAAATGTTGTCATGTGAGACATTGGTTATTTCAAATCATCAATGGCTTTATGTATATATATACATAAAAATTAAGGCATCTCATTACATAAAGAGAAAAGACAAAGAATGACCTTTTGCTTTCTGTAACAATTTACTGGGAGTATTATTACTGTAATGATACATTTTATTGAGTTGCACTTACATCTTTTACAAAGTGCTTTTATCTATTTCTGGTTTCCTTACAACAATCTCATAAGAACTCTAATGCATATTTATCACATAATCAATAAGAATCTAATGAGTATCTGCTGTGTACCCAGCATTGTGCTAGGTACTCTGAATGTTATAAAGAAGTATAAATATAACTCTACAATTCATAATAACAGAAGACAGTCATTTAAGTGATGTTTTGTAACCAGTACCCCATTTTCAACTACACCTAGGTTTAACTATGACCCAGTTGGGACCACTTTTGCTTCTGGACTATAAGAGCAAACCATCTTTCATGTAAGTTTCTAAACTGTTGTAGGGGAGGCAAACTTTTACATCTACTCTCATAGGTTCCCCCAGCTGGACCTAAGAAATTAACATAAGACAGATTAGCAGGAGAAAGCAAACCAATTTAATACAAAAGTAGTCATAAGTAAATAAAAACGCAAAGAAGTGGCACCAAATGCCTTTATATTAGGTTGAACAAAGAGAGACAATTCCGAAAAAGCAATTAAATTATGTGCTGAGGCCAAAGGAAGATAATAACTATTTTAACAAGTCCTGTTTGTACAGAATTGTCTAGGCTATGAGTCCCCATTGAAGAATGCTTCATTTTTCCTAATACAGGGAGGGCATCTTTCATATGGGAATTTGTATCTCCTGTTTTCAGGAAGTAAACGGGAGAGCAGAAAGACCTTGCATCTGCTATTTTTCAAGTATCTTCAGCTCAGAATAATCCTTATACCAAGTTTTATACATTGGCATGGCATATTCTGCCACCCCTCACTGTATACTTTTTAGGGTAAAGCCATAATTATACTCCTGGAGTAATTCAACATATTTATCTCTCTCTCTCTCTCTTTCTCTCTCTCCCTCCAATAAACACAAATGCAAACACACACTCACACCCACACTTAGTAGTTAAGTTAAAAAAATAGCATACAAAATATAAGAGATTATAATGGTTCAATGTAGAAAGAAACCATAGATATATATTAAGATGTATGTGTATATATATATATATATATTTTTTTTTTTTCTGGAATGAAACATACCTATCTAAAAGTACATTCAAAGGAACATAATTAAAATACAAAATGTGTAGGTACTGTAGTTAATATATTCAAGTTTCAATGTTTTGGATATTTACTATATATTATACCTCAGAATAATACTACTAATATATAATGATTTCTAAAATATGTTTAAATATTTTAATTCAACAAATTTTTAATCTTAGTGGAAATAAACAGATGCCTTAAACAGCTAATACCTCCTTAACAAACTCACTTAAAATAATCATAAACTTTATTGATTTAAACGTTAAATTAGTTAAGGAGAAAGGGTATCCTCCAGGTCTATCATGATAACGACATGACAGAGTAGACTAAAAATAGACAACAAGAAAGAATCACTTAAATACAGAGTTAATATGCACATTGCAACATAGTTGTAACTACGATGAAGAAATAGGCATCATTTTACCCTAAAACTTTACAAACACTAATATTTTTAAATTATGGTGTTGGCTGTTGAGATGTTTCTTCATTTTTTCATAAATTTCTTTTAATGCCTCCTACCATCTTTAAGGGGATGAATTTGTCACAGAATTAATTGTTGAATTTCAATGCCAACCTCGCTTTTTTGTACAAATGGCAACTTAGGTAATTATGCAATAGGCTGTAACTAACTGAAATATGTATATTGCCCATTTGTCCCACTGCTCTTCATATTTGCTGCAAGACTGTTAATGCTCACAACAGTGCAGTAATTGAATTCTAGAACATTAGCTACATTATTGTTATGATCATAAACTTCCATAAAATAGAAGTCCATGAAATAAAATCCCAAACTCTGAGTTTATATAGCAATACTACATCTTGTTCTCTTTTCTGTGCCTTCTACCTCAAAAAGCTTACAATGATGTTGCTCACACCGCATAAAAAATTCCATTGAAACTCTTTATTCTTTAATTTTATGGAAGCTTTCAAATATTGCTGCTAATGAAATCAGTGCTAGATCAATTTTCCTATTTCTCTTTCCTATGTCACTTCCTGAAACCAAGTCCTTGTATGTCTACCCACTAATCTCCAATTTGTAGACTTAATCACACTATAATTCCTGAGATAACTCTGACTCCCTAATAACTCCTGTGGTAGTTTAGTCTACAGTATGACATATGTATGTGTGCTTTGCACCATTTTGCCATAATATTGTTCATTTGTTCTCAAGTCAAAAGGTACCAGTCCTTCAAAATGAGCCAGCACATCTGAAATTACTGGGGTAAAGATTTATTTAAATAAATGGTGCAGAGACGAGTGAGTCCACATGTAACAATATACACAATAATGAAATTGAAATGTAGAAATCTGTATGTAAAAACATTTTAAAACATTTTTAGAAAAAAACAGGTATTAGAAGAAAACATAATTCTTTAATTTTTATATAGTAAAAGGTTTCCTAACTATGAGTAAAACTCTATAAATTGATATGGAGTGATTTCTAAGATATAGTATTAAGTGAAAAAACAAATTCAAAAGAGTATAAGTATTTTACTCTTTGTGTAAGAAACAAGGAGTTGTTATAAATGGGCATGTATCTGCTCATTTGGACAAAAGGTATACTAGAAACTTATTAGGTTGGTTATCTATAGGTGGCAGGTGAATAAGAGGTGGTAAGAAGGGAGGAACTGGAACTGGGTAGCAGGGGTTAGGAGGGAATGACATTTTTAAAAGTCATAATCTTAGAATTATATTAAAGTTTGGCATACACTTTACATGCTAAACATACAAAAATAATTAGAACCAGTCAGGATTGTGGGAAGGGGCTCAAATGAAATTTAAACATTAATAGGTGGATCTAACATTATAAATGAGTACAAAATCACACAAAGAATTCAGGTTGAAAATAATTGATATAAGTAACAGCAAAACACAAATAAATTGTAGATAATAAAATCTATGCTTCCCAGTATAAACAAAAATCTATAAACCAACAGGGGGTTCTTAAATGAACTTCATGGCAGTAAGTTAGAATCAAAATTATAGGGATAAACTCATGGCTAAACACAAACACACACACATAGTGATATATGCACATATATACCTATACACAGATAAATAGGGTAAAAATATAGACATATTTATATTTATATGGGTTACTATATGTGTATAAATATATATATATATGCATATATGTGTGTATGTATGTATATGTATATTTCTAGCCCTGTCTCCTGAGACAGGTTAGAAGTAATTACATCCCAATAACAATGAGTATACTTAGCACCCAGATCTTGGTCCCTAAATACCATCATGCAATAAAGGAAATCAGAGCCTCTAGGACAAGTGGTGGTTGATCCAGTTCTGGGGCAGAGGAAATACAAGATGGTCCTAAAATATCTGGTACTTCCAAGAAAGTAAAGAAATGCTCAAAAAATAATGTGGCTTGTCAAAAGAACACAAGAGATACTTCTCGTCTGGCCACATGGAATAGACTTATTTCTCCCACTCTTTCACAAAGTACAACTATAAATCCTGTAAAAACTGTAAGAGGAGAGAAAAGGACAACACTGAAAAATAGAGATAAGTAGAGAAAAGTAAAGACTCTATAAATAATGTATTAGGACCCCCAACCCAAGAGCAGAAGATGGTCCAAGCCCAGAGAATTTTGATACCCAACATAGCAACAGAACACAACTTAGTCAGGTAGGTTTATTTCTCCCTAGGATCTAATAGAAGCCTCACCAACAACACTTGGCAAACTCAAGAGCACTGGCAGAGGGGGTAAATCACCTAGAACATAAGTGGCCAAGAAAACCATTCTCCTTTTCTGCGAAATGTGAGATACCACTTTCTTCCATCTAGAGACACTGGCCAGGCAGGTGGTGCTGGTAGCACCCTCTGTGGGCGTCTTGCCATAACCAACAACCTGCCTGGGGAGCCTCATTATCTTCACCAATCCTGAGACTCCCCCTCTTTAGAGATACCAGGGATTTAGGTGATTCAGGAAAGGGAGATCCCACAATTAAAAGTACTCAGACCTGGAAGCACTCTTTGTTCTACAGGTCTGTGAAGTCCTTTCATCAGCTAAAGACTGGCCCAAAGTGTCTGAGCCAGAAAGTACTTTTCATCCCTCCAGGCTGGAGAATCCTTTACCCCACCTAGAAAAACCACATAATCAGGTGACTGGATGGCATTGTTAGTGAGACCACACCAAAATAAGTTTAAGGCCTGGAAGCACTATTTATCCATGGGAAAATAATCTCTTTATCCACCTAGAGATATGAAGTAGCCAAACAACTCTAAAAAGTGGGATTTGTCACAACAAGTACTTAGCTCTAGAAAAATGTTTTGTCTCCATAGGCTGGAAACCACCTTTCCTCATATAGAGGCACCAGGTGGCCGGACATGAGGAAGGTCATTCTGTACTCTCAGGATACACCAGCAGGGAGACAGCAGAACCAGGTAAACAAAACAGAAAAAAATATCACTACAAAGGCACTGAAAATTCTATTTCCATGGGAACTGCATCCCACAAAGTTAGGCTGTAACCTATGTGCTAAACCTAAACTTCCTGCCTAAATTTAAATATTTAAATAAGACCTAGATCCTTCTAACATAATAGTCAAAAACTCAAGAACATAATTTTTAAATCATTTGTCATAACAAGAACCAGGAAAGTCAGAACTTCAGTGCAAAAAATAAATGATCCTAACACTGAGAATATAGAGATGTCAGAATTATCTGACAAGTATTTTAAAGCAACCATCACAACAATGCTTCACATTTCTGTACAGTGAAATAAATAATCAACAGAATAAACAACCTACAGAATGGGAGAAAATATTTGCAACGTATGCCTCCAACAAAGGACTGATATCCAGAATCTAGAAGAAACTCAAAAAATTCAAGAAGAAAAAAATAAAAAAAAAAGCAATGCCGTTAAAACCTGAGCAAAGGACAGGAATAGACATTTCTCAAAAGAATAAATACAAGGGGCCTACAGACACATGAAAAAACGCTCAACATCAGTAGTCATTAAAGAAAGGTAAATTAAAACCACGCTGTGATACTTTACACCAGTCAGAATTACTATTACTAAAAAGTCAAAAAACAGACTTTGGCATGGATGTAGAGAAGAGAACACTTACACACTGTTGCTGGGAATGTAAATTAGTTCAACTTCTATGGAAAACAGAATGGAGATATCTCAAATAAATAAAACTAGAACTACAGCTTGACTCAGCAGTCCCACTACTGGGAATCTACCCAAAGGAAAAGAAATCATTATATTAAAAAGACACCTGCACTTGTATGTTTATCACAGTGCTATTCATAAACAATGAAACCATGTCCTTTGCAGCAATATGGAAACATCTGGAGGCCATTATCCTAAGTGAATTAACTTAGAAGCAGAAAATCAAATATCACAGGTTCTCACTTATAGTGGGAGCCAAACAGTGGGTATATATGGACACAAAGATGGAGATAATAGGCACTGGGAACCCTAAAAGGAAAGGGGAAATGAATGAAGATTGAAAATTATCCATTGGGTAAAATATTCAATATTTGGAATATCCCCATATATTTCAAATTCTCATTATGCATGTAATACCCATTTTTAAGCAATTACATATACCCCCGAATCTAAAATTCAAAGAGAGCTACACAACGCAATTTCAAATTATCGTGAGGCAATGAAAAAATTTGAAAATCTTGTGAAAGAATTAGTAGTAATAAAAAATAACAGAATGGAAATGTTATAACTGAAAAACACAAGATGAATAAAACACTCTATATGTGGGTTCAATAATAGAATATAAATTATAGAGAATAATATAAATGAATTTGGAAATGAGTAATATATTTCACCTAATTTAAGCAATAGAGAGAAACTAGACTGAAAAAAATAAATGAACAGATTCTCTGGGACTTCAGGGGCAATTGCAAAGCATCCAATAATTATACCATTAGAGTTCCAGACAAAGACGGGAAAGAGAAAAATGTTTAAAGGGTATTTGAAAAAATAATGGAAGAAACCTTTCCAAATATGGTGAAAGGCATAAATCTACATATTCAAGGAGCTAAATAAAGCCCACATAAGTGAATTCAAATAATTAAATGTCAAGACTCATTACAATTAAATTTCTGAAAATTAAAGACAAAAAATCTTGCAAATAGAGAGCACTGACATATTATAGGGGAACACCAATTCAAATGACAACATATTTCTCACCTGAAGCCCTGGCATAAGAAGGAAGCAACATATTTTTCAAGTGCTGAAAGTAAAGAACTGTCAACTGATCAAAATTATTCTGGAAAGCAAAGGAAATGAAGACATTATGATGAAGGAAAATTAAAATAATTTGTCCCCAGTAGACCCACTGTTAAAGAGTATTAAATGAATTTCTTCAAAATGAAAGGAAATGATAAATTAAGGAACATTGAAGCATAAAAATAAAGAACAGAAAGAGAAGAAATATGAATAAATAATTTAAATTCATGAGTTTTCTTAATCATATTTGATGATTAAAATACAAACTATAACACAATCTGGCACTCAAAACAATAATACTTAAAAGTGGGGAATCTAAAATTAACTAAATAGGAATAAGACTTTCAAAATCCACTTGAAGTGCTAAAATATGGATAGATACCAGTAGACTGAGATAAGTCAACTATGCACATCGTAATACCCAGAGCAACCTCTTAAAAAATACAAAGATATACCCTGAAAACATTATAAATAAATCAAAACTGAATTCTAAAAAGAGTTTGAGGAGCCTACAGGAATTTATAAAACAGAAATAGAATTGAGAAACACTGAAAACAAACAATACAAACAATAAAATGATAAACTTAAGCTCTAACATATCAAATTATCTTATATGTAGAGTCTAAATACACCATTTAAAAGAAAATTACTACCAGAGCTAATAAAAGTAAGAAAAATAACACTAAATAACACAATGCTGCTTTTAAGATACTGGCATCAAATTCAATAAAATCAACATTGAAATTAAAAGGGTGGATAAACATATACCATGCAAACTCTATTTAAAAAAAGCAGGAGTGACCATATTAATATAAAATAAATAGACTCCAGAACAAAGAAATTGATAAGAGACAAAGGAAAAAATCACATAATGATAAAAAAATCCACCAGAAAAATATAAATAGCATAATGCATATGCACCACAAAAGAGAACCTCAAAATATGTGAAACAAAAGCTGATAGAGTTGAAAGGAGAAATAACCAAATCCACAATTATAATTAGAGACTTCAAAACTTCCTCAAAGAAATGAAAAGAACTATAAGTCAGATCTGCAAAGTGTTATATAAAATGACCAGAAATGGCCTCTTCTTATCAGTCCAAAATGGCTTGCTGCTTACTTCTTCACAGCAGGCTAGGACCATTAGTCTAAAAATTACCAATGCCAAACTCAAATCCTTACACATGCAATTGCTTTAAAATACATTCCAAATATGTTCATTGACCATTTATATGTCTTCTTTTGTAAAGTGTCTATTCACACCCTTTGCCCACTTTTTAATGGGGTTATTTATTTTTATATTGTTGTTGAATTGTTTTGAGTTATTTGTAACTTCTGGATATCTGTCCCTTGTCAGGTGTGTAGTTTGCAATTATTTTCTGCCATTCATACAAATGGCCAACAAGCATAGGAAAAAATGTTCAACATCACTAAGCATCAGATAAATGCATATTAAAACCAAAATGAGATATCATGTTACACCAGTCAAAATGGCTATTATTAAAAAGTCAAACAACAACAGATGTTAATGAAGATTTGGAGAGAAAAGAATGCTTATACACTGTTGGTGAGAGTGTAAATTAGTACAACCTCTATGGAAAACAGTATGGAGATGTCTCAAAGTACTAAAAATAGAAGTACCATTTGATCCAGCAATCCCTCTACTGGGTATCTACTGAAAAGAAAATAAATCATTCTATCAAAAAGATACCTGCACTTGCATGTTTATCACAGCACTAGTCACATTAACAAAGATCTGGAATCAACCTAAGTGTCCATCAGTTAATAAATGGATAAAAAAATTTTGTTAAATATACATTAGGATACTATCATCTATAAAACAGAGTGAAATCATGTCTTTTGCAGCAAATTGGATAGGACTGGAGGCCATTATCTTAAACGAAACAACTCAGAAACAAAAAGTCAAACACTGCATGTTCTCATTTATACATGGAAGCTAAATAATATGTACACATGGACATATGTAGAATAATAGACAATGGATATTCAGAAGGGTAGGAAGGTGGGAGAGGAGAGAGGGATGAGAAATTACCTAATGGGTACAATGTACATTATTCAGGTGATTCACACACTAAAAGCCTAGACTTCACTTTTTTACAATATATATCTATGTAACAAAACTGCACTGGTACTTATAAAAGTATGCAATTGTATGTATATATAAATCCAAAATAAAAATATTTTAGCCATTTAGAGCCTATCCACTTTGCATACCCTGAATTACGCCCAATACTTGCTAAGCATAGATAAGATGAACCCCGTGGCTATGACAGACCCCAAATTATTGCTGCCTTTTGGAGCTCTCTTGCCAAGAGACTTTTCATTTTGCTGCTGAGTAATATCACCTAAACAAACAAGCCTCCTATTCAATTTCCTATTCTTCTCTAGGAAGTCCTTTGACCTATTCCTCTTCTATGTGGTGGCCTCACACAACTGTCTTGGAGAATCTCTTGCTGAACACTGTCCAAGCACTGTCCAATAAAGCTTATTATGTGTTACTGTTGCTCACAATCCTGTATCTTTTTTTCTTTTTCTTTTTTTTTTTTTTTTTTTTTTTTTGAGATGGAGTCTCACTCTGTCGCCCAGGTTGGAGTGCAATGGCACGATTTCAGCTCACTGAAACCTCCACCTCCCTGGTTCAAGCCATTCTCCTGCCTCAGCCTCCTGAGTAGCTGGGATTACAGGCGCTGCCACCTTGCCCAGCTAATTTTTTGTATTTTTAGTAGAGATGGGGTTTCACTATGTTGGCCAGGCTGGTCTCGAACTCCTGACCTCATGATCCACCTGCCTCAGCCTCTCAAAGTGCTGGGATTACAGGCGTGAGCCACCTCGCCCGGCCTTAATCCTGTATCTTTCTTATTTGACCCTGAAATCTTTGAACTTACCACACAAGGATATAGAAGATATGAATAACACCTTCACACAACAGGATCTAAATTGACACATATAGTACACTCCAGCCTACAAGAATAGGTACATATTTTCTCTATCTAGGGATAGAGAGAGAGAGAGAGATAGGAGTTTTTTTTAATGGTCCAAGAAAATATGAACTCTCTTCCCGTGTACAAGGGATTCTCCTGCCTTGGCCTTCCAAGTAGCTGGGATTAC
Organism: Pongo abelii; assembly: GCF_028885655.2. NCBI lineage: Eukaryota > Metazoa > Chordata > Mammalia > Primates > Hominidae > Pongo > Pongo abelii. The sequence continues at coordinate 134,295,239 of NC_072008.2, forward strand.
AGGCGTGTGACACCACACCCGGCTAATTTGTGTATTTTTAGTAGAGATAGGGTTTCACCATGTTGGCCACACTGGTCTCAAACTCCTGACTTCAGGTGATCCACCTGCCTCGACCTTCCAAAGTGCTGGGATTACAGGAGTGAGCCACCACGCCCGGCTAGAAAAGCTATTCTAAAATTTATATGGAAAGGCTCAGGCTCTAGAATAGCTATAATAATCCTGACAAAAAAGAATTAAGTGAGAGGAATCACTTTACTAGACACTAAGGCTTAGTATGTAGCTACAGTAATCAAGGCAATGGGGTATTGTAGAGGGATGAACACATAGATAAATAAAACAAAGTAAAAAAATTAGAAATACACCCAGGAAAATATGCCCAACTTATTTCTGACAAAAATTAAAAAAAAAACGATTAAATGGATAAAGGATCACCTCTTCACCAAATGGTGCTGGACATCCATGAGCAAAAAATGAAAAGAAATAAATTAAGCCTAAGCCTCAAGATCTTATACAAAAATTAACCTAAGATGGATCATGAACATAAGTATAAAATATAAAACCAGAAAATATTTAGTGAAAAACAGAAAAAAAATCTTCAGGATCTAGAGCTAGGTGAAGAATTCTTAGGTTTGATACCAAAAGTATGATCTATACAAGGAAACAACAACAACAACAAAAGATCATTACAACCTCATCGAGATGACAAACTTTGCTCTGTGGATGAAGCTGTACAGAAGATGAAAGAAAAGCTTGACACAGAGAAATTATTCAAATTACATATGCAATAAAATGATTATATCCAGAATATATAAAAAAGTTTCTAAACTCAATGATAAGAAAACAATCTAATTAGAAAATGCACAAAATACATAAACAGAAATTTAAACAAAGATTTACAGATGGCAAATAAGAACATGAAAAAAATGTTCACCATCATTAGCTACCAGGAAATACAAATTAAAACCTAAATTAAATACGATGACAAATTTATCAGAATGGCTATAATAAAAATAATGACAACACCAAAGGTTGGTGAACGTACAGAAAAACTGGATTGCTCATATGTTGCTGTTGGGAATGTAAAATAAGACTATGGAAAATAGTTTTAAAGTTTCTTATAAAATGAAACGTGAAATTGAGCTATAACTCAGCAATTGCACTTTATTTCCCAGAGCAATGAAAATTTGTGTTTATTTTTTTAAATGTATACAATTTTTTAGGAGTTTTACTTCTAATAGTCAAAAATTGGAATCAGCCTAGATGTCTTTCAAGAGGTGAACAGTTAAATAAACTGTGGTATGCCAATACCATGTGTGAGGGTTAATTTTTTATGTCAACTTGTCTGGGCCATATTGTGCCTAGAAATTTGGTCAGACATTATTCTAGGTGTGCCTGTAACGGTGTTTCTGAATGAGATAATATGTGAATCAAGAGACTCAGTGTAGCAAATTGTACTCTGTACTGTGGATAAGTCCTATTCAATCAGTTGAAGGGTACCATTCAATCTATTAAAAGCCTGAATAAAACAATAGACTTACCCACCAACTAGTAAGAGAAAATTCCTCTTGCTTGACTGCTTTTGGATTCAAACTGAAACACTGGTTCATCCTGGGTCTTGGGCCTATTAGCCTTCACACTGGAAAAGAATTGTCAACTCTGTTGGTTTTCAGGCATTCCAATTCAGACTGGAACTACACCGTCAAGACTCCTACGTCTCCAGCTGATTGCAGATCTTGAGACATTCCAGCCACCATAATCGCATATCCCATTATTTTGGCCCTGGGATTTCTAGAATTGGCATTTTAATTTGATTAGATTCAAAGAGGCTAGTGATTCTATTTCCAATAGTAAAGGGGGCACTGACAGTTATGGCATGATCTAGCAATGGGGATATGCAAAATATCACCATTGTCTACTCCTAATCAAGTACTTACAAGAAGCAAGGAGCTAGGTGACTATGTATATAATTGTAAATATTTTTATCAAAATAATACATATAGTGAGATTGGCTGGATGTTCTTAATGTCACTAGACAAAGTGGAGAAAGAAAAGAATATACTCATGGATTCGAATGTCTAGATCAAGCACTGCATAATTAACTTGAAAGCTTCTATATGTGCCCTAAAGATGATCCTTATTTCCCGTTGTCACAGCACTGATTGTTAAAAACCCAAAGCAGTATCTCATCCTATGACTGATGAAATTACAACTTAAGTTAAATTCCCAGTATCATAGCATTCCTACTGTCAAAGTGAAGGCACTTATTGTGAATTATCATAAAAATCAAAAGGGGGACATGTGGAAAAACCCAGATAAAATTGGGAACATTTAGTCCATCAACTGTGATGAGTTTTCTCTGCCAGTGAAAGAGGCCTCCTCACCGCTGTGAAAGTGGCCTCTCCACCTCACTCTGAGAGGATTAACCTTGCATTGCTTAGGGACACTGTAATGGTCACCAGAAGGCAGTTGTTCAATACTCTGTTGATTCTCCTAAGAACCTACTTCCACCACACATCTTTGCTTCCAGACCTATAACTTAACTCAGGTTCCAGCAGTCCCTGGAAGGTGGAGTATAAAGTGTGACCCATGAAGAGGTGTGCTCACAAATCTACTTGAATTTTCTAATTTATATAGACAGAAATTAAAATAATATGTTTGAAAATGAATACTAATGGTGTGGGATAATGGTGGAAGAAACATAAAGTTGAATCAGGCCAAATGTATTGATATGGGCTCACTATGAACCTGACTAATACAGTAGGTAATACTACTCAGCAATAAAATGGAACAAACTATTGATACACGCATCAGCTTAGATGAGTATCCAGGAAATTACACTGAGTGAAATAAGCCAATCTGAAAAGGTTACAAACTCTTCGATTTCATTTATATAACACACTTGAAATGATCAAATTATAGAAATGAAGAACAAAGTAGTGGTTAACAGGGGTTACAGAGAGAGAATATTTGGGGGAGAGAAGTTATAAAAGGGCAATACTAGGGATACTTATGGTTATGTAACTGTCTGTATCTTGACTCAATACACGAGCCTACACATTTGATAAATCACATGGAATTAAATACACATACATACCATATGCACACCCAATCACAGAAATGAAGAAAAGTAAATCTGGGAAATCTGAATAAGATCAGTAGATTGTACATAATATTGTACATATTGTGCATAATATTGTACAATTTTGCAAAATGTTACCCATTGGGGTTAACTGGGTCAAGGGTATATGGGATTTCTCTGCATTATTTCTTACAATTGCATGTCAATCTATTGTTTTCCCAAAATAAAAATATTAATTAAAAAACTGAAAAAGAAAAATAGCACCCACCATAACCAAACAACACAAAAGAGTCAACCAGAAAGAGCAAATGGCCAAAGCTGGAGCAATTTAAGTAACAAAATAGTTGTCATATTAGATTTTAACCTAATAAAATAAATATCCATGAGTCAATACTAATGTAAATAAGTGATTAAATGATACATGAATAAGTGCATGTAGGGGAAGAGAGAGCTCTTTCACACAACATACTTTAAATTAGTGAATGTAAAGAAAAGAAGCAAATAGAGAATCAAATAGACAAGATCCACCCACTTGGGAGGCTGAGATGGGAGAACCACCTAAGCCCCGGAATTCAAGGTTGCAGTGAGCCATGATTGAGCCACTGCACTTCAGCCTGGGTGAGAGAGCAAGAGCCTGTGTCAAAAAAAAAAAAAAAAAAAAAAAAAGAAGGAGATAATAAGTCAACTATCTCACGGGGTTGTTGAAATAGAATTTTTATATAGATATAAATTTTTATGCCTTATCTGGAATATACTATGTCTTCATAATAAATGTGGCAAAGACATCTCAATAAAACTTCTCAGCTGTCCATTAAGTACACGTCTCTATTTTAAGAAAAGCAGGCCCAACAGGATCTTTCCTACAGAAGCTGCTCTGGTTCATGTGATGTACTATGTAAGAAAAGCCAATTTTGCAAACCTGAACACATCTCATTGGCCTGGGGAATAATGCACAAGCAGAAGTCACCCATATATGAACTGGACACAAGGACAATCACTTTTGAAGTGGCTTGGCATAACTGTCTCACAGTGAGTAGTAAAAAACCATCTTAATCAAAATAGTTTTGGGGAAGTAAGAATGCTAGATCAATAAAGGAAAGGTATATTACTCAGCTCAAGTTGCTGTTTCGAGTTATAATGAATTTTCCTCTTTTATATAAAGACCAGTATTTATCACAGTGTTAGAAATTCTGACATTTGTGTTGACAAGTGGCAAATTAGGTTATTTATTCTGCACATTTGCAATAAATATCTATCACTAAAGGTAATTTGTGATTTTATTTTCTGTGAAACCCAAAGGAATTTTACAGCTTAACTCATGTGTTCTGATTAAATAGCACCATCAGTAGTGATAGTAGCAGGAGGAGGAGGAGGAGGCAAAGTAGGAGGAGGAGAAAGAGGAAGAGGAGGAAGTGTATTAGCAAAAGCAGTGAAGAAGACAAAAGAATCGAGTAAAGTAAAATTACATATGGACACTTATTATGTCCCAGAACAATACAATGCTATTATTAATCTGCACAGATATCTTATGAGATAGGACTCATTTTTCAGATGAAGAAACTAAAGCTTATGTAATAAACAAAACTGTTCCCAAATTATACAGCTCAGAAGTGGAGAGACATGTTCTTTCTATGGTACCATGCGACATAAGACAAGTATTCCTCTACCTTTAGTTTTGTATGAGACTCAGTTACTCTAAAACTGGTCTTTATCTTCATCCCTTGCTTTCAAGAGTATCATTCTGTTTCCCTAAACATGGCCTTTATACCCATCACTTACTTTCAAACACTATTGTCCTGTATTAAACTGCAGATCATTTGTGGTGAATCAAAGCTTAACAGATTACTAATTGCTAATTAAATAGCTGATTCTGTCCACTGAAGCTCATACATTAAAGTATTTAATGTTTGTTTGGTAAACTGCTTGACTAGATGCTCCTTTGACTTTTATTGGTAATAAACATTAAGCATTTATGGCCTGTGAAAGCAGCTTCCCATCCAGCTTATGCTGTTACTATTTACAGTTTGTTAATAAAATACCATTAACGTCCTTCAAATCAAAAGTTGTTTTTGTTCTTCTCTGTAACTTTTATTGTATGGTGTGAATAATAATTCACTAAAATTTGAATGAACTATGCATTTACTAGTGGTTTTTCAATAAAGAGAGTACTTTGCTAAGTCCAGCACACTTCAGGATTCAACAACAAGGCCTCAGACCACACAGAGATCTAATTCCCTTTCTCCACTTCACACTCTCTTTTAACTGCACTGTGCTCTCACTTGGGTACATCCAGATTTCATCGTTACTAACAAAATTTTAAAAATCCGACTTCCTTTTACTATGATTTGTCTCCGATTTTTCATTTAACCCTTCTGAATACCAATTTCTTAAACTTTCATCTTAAGGTTGAGCTCCTGCTAAAGGAAAGAGTATGGGGAAAACTTTAGAAATTATGAGCAAGGTCCTGATACTTTTATGGGTTATTTTAAAAGGTATTCATTTAAAAAAAGTATTTATTTATTTATTTATTTATTTTATTTTTGAGACGGAGTCTCGCTCTGTTGCCCAATCAGGAGTGCAGTGGTGCGATCTCAGCTCACTGCAAGCTCTGCCTCCCGGGTTCACGCCATTCTCCTGCCTCAGCCTCCCAAGTAGCTGGGACTACAGGTGCCCGCCACCATGCCCGGCTAATTTTTTTTTTTTTTTTGTATTTTTAGTAGAGAGAGGGTTTCACTGTGTTAGCCAGGATGGTCTAGATCGCCTGACCTCATGATCCGCCCGCCTCGGCCTCCCAAAGTGCTGGGATTACAGGAATGAGCCACCGCGCCCAGCCTAAAAAAAATATTTTTAACTGTTCATTTAGGTTCTGTGGTACATGTGCAAGTTTGTTATATAGGCAAACTTGTGACCTGGTGACTTGGGGGTTTAGTGTAAAGATTAATCACTCAGGTATTCAGCATAGTATTCAACATTTTTTTCCTCTGTTTTTTTTTTTTTCTTAACCCCATCCCTGAAGTAGGTCCCAATGTCTGCTGTTCTCTTCTTTGTCTCCCTGTGTTCTCACTATTTAGCTCCAACTTATAAGTGAGAAAACGTGGTACTTGGTTTTCTGCTCCTGCGTTAGTTGCTAAGGATAGTGGCCTCTAGTTCCATTCCTGTTCCTGCAAAAGACTTAATTTCATTCTTTTTTTATGACTGCAAGGTATTATACAGTATATATGTACCACATTTTATTTATCCAATTGACTGTTGATGGGCATTTAGATTGATTCCATGTCTTTGCTATGGTGAACAATGGTGCAACGAACATATGCTTGCGTGTGTCTTTGGAAGAATGATTTCTATTCCTTTGGGTATATAGCCAGTAGTGGGACTGCTGGATCAAACGGTAGTTCTGTTTTTAGTTCTTTGAGAAATCACCACACTACTTTCCACAATGATTGAACAAATTTACACTCCCACCAGCAGTGTATAAGCATTCCCTTTGTTCCACAACCTCTCAAACATTCATTATTTTTTGAGTTTTTAATAATAGCCATTCTGATGGGTGTGAGATGGTATCTAATTGTTGTTTTGATTTGCATTTCTCTAATTATTAGTAATATTGAGAATTTATTCATATGTCAATTGGCTACATGTATGTCTTCTTTTGAACAGTTCTTTTGGTTCATATCTTTTACCCACTTTTTAATGGGGTTGTCTTTTGCTTGTACAGTTGTTTAAGTTCCTTGTAGATTCTGGATATTAGGCCTTTGTCAGATGTATAGTTGCAAATATTTTTGCTCATTCCATAGGTTTCCCATTGACATTGTTTATAGTTTATTTTGTTGTGCAGAAGCTCTTTAATTGGGTCCCATTTGTCTTGCTTTTGTTGCAACTGTATTAATGTTTTCATCCTGAAATTTTTGCTAGTTCCTATGTTCAAAATGGCATTTCCTAGGTTATCTTCCAGGGCTTTTATAGTTTGAGGTTTTACACCTAGATCTTTACTCCATCTGGAATTGATTTTTGTATATGGTATAAGGAAAGGGTCCAGTTTCAACCTTCTGCATACAGCGAGCCAGATATCATAGCACCATTTATTGAATAGAGAGTTCTTTCCCCATTGCTTGTTTTTGTTAACATTGTCAAATATCAGAGAGTTGTAGGTGTGTGACTTTATTTCTGGACTCTCCATTCTGTTCCATTGGTCGGTGTGTTTGTTTTTTGTACCAGTATCATGCTGTTTTGGTTACTGTAGCATTGTAGCACAGTTTGAAGTCAGGCAATGTGAATCCTCCAGCTTTGCTCTTTTTGCTTAGGATTGCTTTGGCTATTTTTGTTTCCATATGAATTTTATAATAGTTTTTTCTTTTTCAGTTCTGTATAGAATGTCATTGGTAGTTTATAGAACTGAATGATTAATAAAATTAAGGCAGAAATCAAAAAGTTCTTTGACACCAATGAAAACAAAGATACAACATACCAAAATATCTGGGACACAGCTAAGGCAGTGAGAAGAGGAAAAATTATAGCAATAAACACGCCCTTATAAAAGTTAGAAAAATCTCAAATTAGCACCTTAATGTCTCAACTATAATTATTAGGGAACCAAAAGCAAACAAAGCTATCAGAAGACAAGAAATAACCAAAATCAGAGCTGAACTAAAGGAGAGAGAGACACAGAAAACCATACAAAAAATCAATGAATTCAGGCACTGTTTCTTACAAAAAAAATAATAAAATAGATAGACCACTAGTTAGAATAATAAAGAAGAAAAAAGAGAAGCTCCAAATAAAAACAATTAGAAATGACAAAGGGGACATTACCACTGATTCCACAGAAGTATAAATAATCATCACACACTACTATGAACACCTCTGCACAGAAACTAGAAAATCTGGAAGAAATGGATAAATTCATGGACACATACACCCTCCTAAGACTGAACCAGACAGAAATTGAATCCCTCAGCAGGCCAATAATATAATGAGCTCTGAAACTGAATCAGTAATAAATAGCCTACGAACTGATAAAAGCCCAGAACCAGATGGATTCACAGCCACTTCTACCAGATGTAAAAAGAGCTAAATCCAAGCGTCTGAGCATGCCCTCTTGAATAAGTCTGGGGAAATCATACTTATTTCATTTGTGAGCCAACTTAATTGAGGTTTCCAAAAATAAAGCATAACCTAGAAGAGAAACATTTAAATCCAAGTCTTCCAACTCTTGCTTTGATTCCATAATTCATTTTGATATTTCTTCATTTTGGTTCAAAACTCTAGATCCTCAAATGACTACTGAATATAATCAAAATGGGGAAAGGAGACTAATTGCCAAAATGACTAATTAATTCATCCTTTAAGGTTAGCTGTGTCCCCAGTTACTCAATAGGCAGCAGTAACTAAGGATGTTCTGACCTTTTAAGGAAGACACCTAAAACATGAACTACAGATGAAAGGAAAGCACAGTCCCTAATATGCCATTCCAATGCTCAAAGAGAATGTCAAAAGGCCTGTGAAAACTAAATGCCTTGTTCTATAATTCAGTTAATTCAACACTTCTGAGTAGACAGACACACATTTGAAAAGCGTGTTTCATCTGTGCTTATGTTATGAATCTCTGAAGAATAATTTATTTAACAGAACTATTTTAGTCCAAATCTCACCTGTGACTGTTGGAAAGAATTACAGTGGTTGCAAACATTGATTGATATTGAGAATGAATGATTTGAATTGATAACAGAGAAAAGATGAAATATCCTGGGAATACCAGCTACCTGTATGGGTACTTGTAAAGTGTCTGTGTCTGTCATTTTCTGTTATTAGATAGTCAAAATGAAGCAAAGGCGTTCAGGTGTGGAAAAGAAAAGTCATATGTTTTCTTGTTGTATACAATTTGGCTTGGTGAGAAGGGTTTCTTGCTTTGTGTTAGTCTCGACAATAAACTTTCTCTAGGCCTCTGACATAAATAATAGGTGTAGTGGTGTTTTGTTTGTTTTGTTGCCTTAAATACAAGCGAGAAACTAACACAAATAAATATTTTCTATATTTATCAATTTACATAATAAATAGTTCTGAAGTAATAATTTATAATTTATTGTCAATCAAACATGAAAGGTAAATGTAAGCTAAGAAACAAAGCTTGTGGGTTTCTTAGTTTATTTTGTTTTGCTATTAAAAGCTGAAGTAAGGCTTCTTCCTCTTTGATATTTATATTTGAGAACATAAAATTCTATTTTCATTCCAACTATAATAATACTAGAATGTAAAAAAAAGTATGTTTTAAACTGTATTTATATCACAAGTTCAGATACAGGTAGATACTTATTATCTGTTACATACTTCAGAAATTTCATTTAGAAACCCTCATAGTGGCTCGGAAAGGCTGGTAGTTCTGTGATGTAGGCATAATCCCATAAATCCTATCATTAAATACCTGACTATGGTATAAATTCATCCATACTATACATCCAAAGAGCTAATTATAGCTCATCTTTTATTCTACTCTAAGACCTAGGAGATTGTTTTCCAATCAATTTAATGTGTGTGTTATAATTTGAGGATCTCCCATTTATTGGGTCTACTTTCTTGGGTCACTAAAATTGGTCAGTTCTCTTGAACAGGATATGAATGACCTTCCAACTGATGTATTCTCTTGCCCACACACATAGCTAAAAGTAATACTAAACATACTGTTAAGAAATGACGAAAAACACAGTTTAATACCGATATTTGAATACTAGTAAATTAAATTTTCTTCAATACTTCCTTCACTATTATCATACCTTTTTAATCTTATGATTTCATTCTATACAATATTTGGATTAATGTGCCACACCAACACTATCTCCCCCCCCCCCCCCCCCCGCCCGATTGGAAAGTCACTTCAGGGTTAGGAGCATTTGATTTTGTTTACCAGAGACAGGAGGAAGAGCAAGATGGCAGAATAAATGGCTTCACCGATTGTTAACCCCACAAAGACACCAAGTTAACAACTATCTACCCAGAAAAAAACACCTTAATAAAAACCAAAAATCAGAGCAGAAAGGAAAACCAAACCAAACTCAGCTAACACCTGTCCATGGATGGAGCACTGAAACCAGCATTACCCAGACAGGAATCATTGATCCTAGCAGTCCAAACCTGAGTGCCTGCAAACCTCACCACCGAGGGCTACATTGCTCTCTGTCTCCAAGTAAACTTGAAAGGCAGTCTAAGCCATAAGGACTGTAAATCTTAGGTGAGTTGTAATGCCGAACTAGGCTCAGAGACAGTGAACTGGTGGGGGGCATGTGACATACTGAGACACTAGCTGGGGAAGCCAAGAGAGTGGCTTCCCTAACCACAGCCTGCACCACTCATGTCTCCAAAAGAGACTCCTTCCTTTTGCTTGAGGAGAGGAGAGGAAGGAGTGGGGAGGACTTCGTCTTGCATCTAGGATACCAGCCCAGCTATGAGAGGATCAGGCACTGATCAGGGGCATGAGGCCCCCATTCCAGGCCCTAGCTCCCAGAAGACAATTCTAGACATATCCTGGAATAGAGGGTCCCCACTGCCTTGGAGGGAAGTACCCAGTCCTGGCAGTATTAATCACCTGCTAACTGTAGAGCCTTTAGGCCCTGAATAACCAGCAGCAATACCCAGTTACTACATCAAGAGCCTTGTTTGTGCCTTTGAGACTCCCTGGCTTCAGGTAAAACATGGCCACTGGGGAGTAGAGCAGCAAGTAGGCTCTTGAGGTCACTGATTTCAAGACTTCACTCTTGGATGGCATTTCTGGACCTGTGCTGGGCCAGAGGGGATCCCACTGCCCTGAAGAGTGAGTCCCAGCCAGTCAACATTCACAACAAGCTGACTTACGAGACCGTGGGCCTTAAAAGAATATCAGTGGTGGCCTGGCAGAATTCCTCAGGGCCTGAGGTGGCAGTGGCTATGGGGTGAGGCTCCTCTGCCTTCAAAAAGGGAAGGGCAGAGTGGGAAGGACTGCAACTTGTGGACTGAGTGCCAGCTCAGTCATGGTACAATAGAGTGCCAGGTAGATTTCTAAGGTTTTTGACTCTAGTCCCTGACTCCCAGATGGCACCACTGGACCTACCTGGAACCTGGGGGACCTTGCCAACCTGAAAGGAAAGACACAGGCCTGTTTGGCTTCACCCCTGCTGATTATAGAGCACCAGAGCCTTGAGCAAACATGGATAGTAGCCATGGAGTTTTTACAGCAGCCCTAGGGCAAGAACCAGTGCTGTGTTGGCTTCAGGTCTGACTCAGTTCGGTCATATTGGTGGTGGCTACTGGGGTTCCTGTGTCACTCAACCCCCAGATTTACATGCCTCAGGACACAGAGAGAGACTCTGTATGTTTGGAAGAATGTAAAAAAAGAGAAAAAAAGTCTCTGCCTGGTAACCCAGAAAATTCCCCCAGATCTTGTCCAAGATCATCAATGCAGTATCTCTACAAGTCTGCAAGGACCACAGAATTGCTGGATTTAGGGTGCCCACTAAAGCAGATATAGCTTAGATCACAAGACTCAAGTCCCTTAAAATATCTGGAATGGCTTCCCAAGAATGATGGCTATTCAACAACCCCAACAGTGAAGACTACAATAAATACCTAATTTTTCAATGCCAGACACTAAAGAACATCTACCAACATCAGCACCATCCAGGGAAACATGACTTCACCAAATGAACTAAATAAGTCACCAGGGATCAATCCTACAGAAGCAGCTATGTGGCCTTGCAGACAGAGATTTCAAAATAGCTGTTTCGAGGAAACTCAAAAAATTCAAGATAACACAAAGAAGGGGTTCTAAATTCTATCAGATAAATTTAACAAAGAGACTGAAATAATTAAAAAGATCAGGCAGAAATTCTGTAGCTGAAAAATTCAAATTGCATATAGAAGAATGGATCAGAGTCCTTTAATAGCAGAATTGATCAAGCAGAATAAATAATTAGTGAGCTTAAAGGCAGGCTATTTATAAATACACAGTCAGAAGAGACAAAAGGAAAAAGAATAAAAAACAAAGAAGCATGCCTGCAGGGTCAAGAAAATAGCCTCCAAAGGTCAAATCTAAGAGTTACTGGCCATAAAGAGGAGGTAGAGAAGGACATAAGGGTAGAAGTTTATTCAAGGTGACAATAACAGATAACTTCCCAAACCTAGAGAAAGATATCAATATCCAAGTACAAAAATGTTATAGAACACCAAGTAGTTCCAACATATACTATTAAATCAATTTAATACATCATATTAACAGAATAAGGAAAAAAAACATGATCATTTCAATTGATGTGGAAAAAACATATCACTTCATGATAAAATCTCTCAAATAACTGGGTGTAGAAGAAACACACTTCAACATAAAAAAAGCCAGATATGACAGATCCACAGCTAGTATCATATTGAATGTAAAAATACTGAAAGCCTTTCCCCTAAGATCTGAGACACAATAAGGATGTACATTGTCAACACTGTTATTCAGCACTGGAAGTTCTAGCTGGAGCAATCAGACGAGAAGAAAATATAGGGCATCCGAATTGGAAAGGAAGAAGTCAAATTATTCTTGCTTGCAGATGGTATGATCTTTTATTGGAAAAACTTAAAGATTTCACCAGAAAACGAATGGAACTGGTACATTCAGTAAAGTTGCAGGATACAAAATTAACATACTATAATAAAAAATCAGTAATATTCCTAGATGCCAACAGTGAACAATATGAAAAAGAAACAAAAAAGGAATCCCATTTACGATAGCTACACAGAAAATTAAATACCTAAAAATTAACTAAAGAAGTGAAAGATCTCTATAACAAAGACTATAAAGCACTAATGAAAGAAATTGAAGAGGACACCCCAAAAATGAAAAAAATATGCATTGGAAGAATCAATATTGTTAAAATGTCCATAGTACCCAAAGCAATTCACAGATTCAATACAATCCCTATAGAAATATCAATGACATTCTTAACAGAAATAGAAAAAAAAATCCTAAAATTTGTATGGAACCACAAAAGACCCAGAATAGTCAAATCTATCCTAAGAAAAAAGACAAAACTGATGGAATCACATTATCTGAATTCAAATTATACTACAGAGCTATAGTAACCAAAGCAGCATGGTACAGACACATAGAACAATGAAACAGAATAGAAGATGCAGAAAAAAATACACACACCTGCAGTGAACTCATTTGTGATGAAGGTATCAAGAACATACAATGAGGAAAAGACTGTCTCCTCAATATATGATGCTGAGAAAACTGGATATCCACATGCTGAAGAATTAAACTAGATCCCTATCTCTCCATATACAAAAATTAAATCAAAATTGATTAAAGACTTAAATCTAAGACCTGGAACTACAAAACTACTAGAAGAAATCATTGGGGAAAATCTCCAGGACACTTTTCTGGGCAAAAATATATTGAGCAATACCCCACAAGCACAGGCCACCAAAGCAAAAATGCACAAATGGGATCACATCAAGTTTAAAAGCTTCTGCACAGCAAAGGGGATAATAAACAAAGTGAAGAGAGAAGACAAAGAATGGGAGAAAATATCTGCAAACTACCTGTCTGACAAGGGATTAAAAAAACATAATATACGAGGAGCTCAAAGAACTCTATAGAAAAAAAATCTAATAATCAGATCAAAAAAATGGGCAAAAGATTTGCATACACATTTGTCAAAAGAAGACATACAAATGGCAAATAGGCATATGAAAAAGTGCTTAACATCATTATAGAAATGCAAATCAAAACTACAATGAGATATTATCTTACTCCAATTAAAATGGCTTATATCCAAAAGACAGGCAATAACAAATACTAGTAAGGGTGTGGAGAAAAGGGAACACTGCTAATACAACCACTTTGGAGAACAGTTTGGAGGTTCTTCAAAAAATTAAAAATTGAGCTACCATATGATCCAGCAATCCCACTGCTGGGTATATACCCCAAAGAAGGGAAATCAGTATATCAAAGAGATATCTGCGCTCTTATATTTGTTGCAGCAGTGTTCACAATAGCCAAGGTTGGGAAGAAAACTAAGATTCCATCAACAGATAAATGGATAAAGAAAGTGTGGTACATATACACAGTGGAGTACTATTCAGCCATAAAAAGGAATGAGAACCCTCATTTGCAACAACATAGATGGAACTGGAGGTCATTATGTTAAGTAAAATGAGCCAAGCACAGAAATACAATGTTCTCACTTGTTTGTAGGAAATAAAAATCAAAACAACTGAACTCATAGATATAGATAGCAGAAGGATGGTTACTATTATCCGGGAAGGGTAGTAGGGAGTTAGGGGTAGAGGGGTGGGGATGGTGAATGAGAACAAAAAATAGTCAGAAAAAATGGAAAAGACCAACAATTTGATCACACAACGGAGTGACTATCATCAATAATAACTTAATTGCAAATTAAAAAATAAAGAGTGTAATTAAATTGTTTGTAACTCAAAGGATAAATGCTTGAGGAGATGGATACCCCATTCCCCATGATGTGTTTATTTCATATTCCATACTTGCATCAAAACATCTCATGTACCCCACAAATATATACACCTACTATGTACTGTGTGTGAGTACTATGAACCTACAGATAATAAAAGTAAAAATTTTGTTTACTAGCTCACTAGTCTCAGCATCTAGCTTTTTTCTTCACAGTTTTTCTTGATGTCTCTTTTCTCTTCATCCTGTATTATTTCTTTATTATATATGTACTATGTAATATTTATACATAATAATATTTAAAAACCAAATATTTTCAATATCATAGTTAAAACGTGCTTAGCACATATTTGCTTAGTGACATTTTAAGTATTTTATATGAATTAAGCAATTCAGTCTTCACAAGAACCCTGTGAGGTAGGTACTATTAAAATTTTCACGTTATATGTGGAGAAACTGATGTACAGTGTTGTTACTGACTTACCAAAATCTAATAGCTAGTAAGTGATGAAGCTGAGGTTTAAATCTATGCAGCTTGCTTCCTACATAAAACATGTTCTCTTTCCACAACATTATACTGGTAGAAAAATTAAAGAACACAGAAAAATCAAAGTAAATATTATTTTAAAATCACACTTATTTCCACCTATCAGACATAGTCACTATTAACATTTTGGTTTTACTTTCCTTTATGTGTATGATTTTCATAGCATGATTAAATACATATAATTTTGTAGCCAATTTTTAAGAAACAATATAGCATAAACAATGTTTCATGCCAAGCACACCTATGTATTTTGATTCATAATGATTATATAGTACTAATTTATTTGGTTTACTATTCTTATGTAGGATTATTTTCTATTTTTTATTCTTATCAGTTTTGTGATAAAATTTTTATATAGTGTATATAGCCTGATATGATTTGACTCTGTGTCCCCACCCTAATATCATCTTGAATTGTAAATTGCATAATCCCCACGTGTTGTGGGAGAGACCCTGTGGGACGTAAGTGAATCATGGGAGTGGTTTCTCCCATGTTGTTCTCATGACACTGACTGAGTTTTCATGAGATCTGATGGTTTTATAAATGTCTGGTATGTCTCCTGCTGGCACTCCTTCTCGCTCATGCTGCCCTATGGAGAGGTGCCTTCCACCACGATTATGTTTCCTAAGGCCTCCCCAGTCATGTGGAACTGTGAATCGATTAAACCTTTTTTTATATATACAAATTACACAGTCTCAGGAATTTCCATAGCAGTGTGAGAATAGACTAATACAGTAAATTGGTACTGAGATAGTGGGGCACGGCTGTAAGAATACCCAAAAATGTGGAAGCAACTTTGGATGTGGGCAGAGGTTGGAAGAGTTTGGAAGGCTCAGAATAAGACAAAATTATGGCAAAGTTTGGAATTTCCTAGTGACTTGGAGGGCTCAGAAGACAGGAAGATGGGAAAGTTTGGAACTTCCTAGTGACTTGTTGAATGTCTTTGACCAAAATGCTGATAGTGATACGGACAATGAAATGAAGGCTGAGGTGGTCTCGGATGGAGATAAAAAACTGTTTGGGAAGTGGAGTAAAGGTCAATCTTACTAAATTTTTGCAGAGACTGGTGGCATTTTGCCCCTGCACCAGACATCTGTGGAACTTTGAACTTGACATAGATGATTTAGGGTATCTGGTGGAAGAGATTTCTAAGCAGCAAAGGATTAAATATGTGACCTGGATTATCCTGAAAGCATTCAGTTTTATGCATTCACAAGGAGATGGTTTGAAATTGGAACCTATGTTGAAAAGAAAAGTAGAGTATAAAAGTTTGGAAAATTTACAGCCTGATGATGCAAAAGAAAAGCAAAACCCATTTTATGGGGAGAAGTTAAAGCCTGCTACAGAAATTTGCATAAGTAACAAGGAGCCAAATGTTAATCACAAAGACAATGGGGAAAATGTCCCGAGGCCATGTGAGAGACCTTTATAGCAGCCCCTCCTATCTCAGGCCCAGAGGCCTAGGTGGAAAAGGTTGTGTGGCATGTCCCAACCACTGCCCCCCACCTCTCCACTCTGTGCAGCCTCAGGACATGGTGCCCTACAACCCAGTTGCTTCAGCTAGAGCCATGACTAAAGGGAATCAAGGTACAGTTCAGGCCATTGTTTTAGAGGGTGCAAGCCACAACCCCTGGCAGCTTCCATGTGGTGTTGAGCCTGTGGGTGCACAGAAGTCAAGAACTGAGGTTTGGGAACCTCCACCTAGATTTCAGAGGATGTATGGAAACTCCTGAATGTCCAGGAAGAAGATTCTGCAGGGGCAGAGCCCTCATGGAGAACCTCTGTTTGGGCAGTGCAGAAGGAAGATGTGGGGTTAGAGCCCCCACACAGAGTCCCCACTGGGGCACTGCCTATTGGAGCTGTGAGAAGAGGGCCACCATTCTCCAGACTCCAGAATGGTAGATCTACTGACAGTTTGCACTGTGCACCTGGAAAAGCCACAGACACTCAATGCCAGCCCATGAAAGCAGCTGGGAGAAGGGCTGTACCCCGCAAAGACATAGGACTGGAGCTGCACAAGGCCATGGGAGCCCACCTCTTGCATCAGCATGCCCTGGATGTGAGACATGGTGTCAAAGGAGATTATTTTGGAACTTTAATGTTTAGTGACTGCCCTGTTGGATTTCAGAATTGCATGGGGCCTGTAGAGCCTTTGTTTTGGTGAATTTCTCCCATTTGGAATGGGTGTATTTATCCAATGCCTGTACCTCCATTGTATCTAGGAAGTAACTAACTTGCTTTTGATTTTACAGGCTCATAGACAAAAGGGGCTTGCCTTGTCTCAGATGAGACTTTGGGCTTGGACTTTTGGGTTAATGCTGGAATGAGTTAGGACTTCGGAGGGCTATTGGAGGGCCTTAATTGTGTTTTGAACTATGAGGACAAGAGATTTAGGAGTGACTAGGGGCAGAATTATATGGTTTGGCTCCATGTCCTCACCCAAATCTCACCTTGAACTGTAATCCCCATAATCCCCGCATGTCATGGGAGGGACTCCATAAGAGGTAATTGAATCATGGAGGTGGTTTCTCCCATGCCGTTCTCATGACAGTGAGTGAGTTCTCATGAGATCTGATGGTTTTATAAGTGTCTGGCATTTCCCCTGCTGGCACACATTCTCCTGCCACCCTGTGAAGAAGTGCATTCCACCATGACTGTAAGTTTCCTGAGGCCTCCCCAGCCATGTGGAACTGTGACTCAATTAAACCTCTTTTCTTTATAAATTACCCAGTCTCATGTATTTCTTGACAGCAGATCATCTGAGGTCAGGAGTTTGAGACCAGCCTGGCCAACACAGAGAAATCCCGTCTCTACTAAAAATCCAAAAAATTAGCTGGGCATGGTGGCACATGCCTGTAATCCCAGCTGCTCGGGAGGCTGAGGTGGGAGAATTGCTTAAACTTAGGAGGCAGAGGTTGCAATGAGCCAAGATCGTGCCATGACACTCCAGCCTGGGTGACAGAGCAATACTCCATATCAAAAGAAAGAAAGAAAAGAAAGAAAAGAAAAGAAATGAAAGAAAGAAAGAAAGAAGAGAAAGGAAGGAAGAAGGAAAGAAAGGCATCGAAACAAAAACCATATGATCATTTCCATAGAGGCTGAGAAAGCATTCAGTATAATTCAACATCCATTTCTGATTAAAAAAAAAACAACTCTCAGCTAAATGTGTATAGAGGGAATATACTGCAAAAACAATAAAGGTCATATATAACAAACCCATAGCTAATATCATACTGAATGGGGAAGATTTCAAAGGCCTATCTCTAATACTTAGAACAAGACAAGCGTGCCTACTCTTACCACTTCTATTCAACATTGTAATGGAAATTCTAGCCAGATAAATTAGGAAAGAGAAAAAAATTAAGGGCATACACATTGGGAAAGAAAAGTCAAATTATTCTTGTTTGCATATGACAGGATTTATATTTAAAATAGCCCAAATTCTCCACTAAAAACTATTAGAACTAATGAACAAATTCAGTAAAGTGGGAGGATACAAAATCAACATGCAAAAACAGTAGCAGTTTTGTACACCAACAGTGAAAATCTGAAAAAAAAAAAAAAAAAAAAAAGAAACCAAAAGAGCAATCCAATTTACAATAGCTCCAAAGAGTAAAAGACACAGGAATAAAGTTAACCAAAGACTCTAATATGAAACCTATTAAAACACTTGTTACAAAAATTGAAAAGGACACCAAAAATAGAAAAATATCCTATTCTCATTGATTAGATGAAGGAATATTGTTCAAATACCCATATTATCCAAAGTGACCTTCAGATTCAATGCAATCCCTAGCAAAATATCAATGAAATTATTCACAAAGAATCATAAAATTCACATGAAGTCACAAAAGATGCTGAATAGCCAAAGCAAACCTGAGTAAAAAAAAGCAAAGCTGAGGCATCACACTACCTGACTTCAAACTATACAAAAAGCTATATAATAACCAAAAGAGCATGTTACTGACATTAAAAAATCCCCACATATATTAGTGGAACAGAATAAGGGAATGCAGAAATAACCTCACTCCGTATAGCCAACTGATTTTCAACAAAGGTGCCAAGAACATATATTGAGAAAATGACAATTTCTTCAATAAATGGTGCTGGAAAATCTGGATATTCATATGCAAAAGGATAAAACTAGACCCCCATTTTTCACCATATACAAAAATCACATCAAAATAAATGAAATATTTTAAGGTAAGTCCTGGATCTATGAAACTACTAGAAGAAAATATTGAGGAAATGCTTCATGATATTGGTCTGGACAAAGAGTTTCTGTGTAAGACCTCGAAAGCACAGGCAACAAAAGCAAAATACAGAAATGGGATTACATCAAGGTAAAAATCTTCTGCACAGGAAAAAAAAATCAAAAAAGTTAAGTGATAACCTACAGGATAAGAGAAAATATTCACAATCCATCTGAAATGAGATTAATGACCAAAATATATAAGGAACTGAAACAACTCAATAGCAAAATAAAAATAATCTAATTTAAAAATTGGCAAATTACCTGAATAGACGTTTCAGAAAGAAGATACTAATGTCCAACAAGTGTATTTTTAGAAATAGTCAGCATTACTAATGATCATGGAAATGCAAATCAAAACCACAATGTGATATCAGCTCACCTCAGTTAAAATGGCTCTTATTACAAAGACAAATATAACAAATATTTTGTGAGAATATAAATTAGTAGAGCCACTATGGAAAATAGTATGGATGTTCCTCAAGAAAACTAAAAATAAAACTACTACATGTCCCAGCATTCCCAGTACTGAGTATATATCCAAAAGAAAGGAAATTAATACATCAAAGAAATATCAGCACTTCAATGTTTATTGCACTATTCACAATAGCCAAGATATGGAAATAACCTTAGTGTTCATCAACATTTAAGTGGATGAAGTAAATGTAGTTTATAATTGCAGCAACATGGATGGAATTTGAGGACATTATGTAAAGTGAAATGAGTAAGGCACAGATAAACGGACATTGCATGTTCTCACTCATATGTGGGACCTAAAAAGGGTGATCTTATGAAAGTAGAGAGTAAAATGATGGCTATCAGTCTTGGAAGTGCTCGGAGGAGGAGGGGTGAAGGGAGGTTGGTTAATGGGTACAACAATACAGTTAGATAGAAGGAATGAACTCTAGTGTTCAATAAAACTATAAGATAACTACAGATAATACTTTATTATGAATTTCAAAAGAGCTAGAAAAAAAGATTTGAAATAGTTTCAAAACAAAGAATTAGTCAATGTTTGAGGTCACAGATATCCTAATTACCCTCATATGATTAATATACATTGTATGTGTATATCAGAACATCACATGTACCTGACAGATATGTAAAAGTATTAAGTATTAATAAAAATATTTAAAAATTTAAGAAGAGAAAGTACAATAAGGACTTTGCCATATTAAAAATAAAAGACTGAGCATATTTTGCCAGCAAAACTGCCTTACTAGAAACACTAAATGAGGGAAAGGCAGTCACACTAGATTGTACCTTGATCCACACAAAGAAATAGTACCAGTAAAAGTAATATAAATATATAGATAACTTTTGAAAATGTGTAAATATTTTCCTTTATTCTGATTTTAAAATATGTAAAAGATAACCACATAAAAGATAATTATAAAATGCATTATTAGAGTTGTAAAATATTGGCATAGTATATATAAAAACAATTACATACATGAGGGAATGTTATCAAACTCTATTAGGGAACATTTTTATATTTTACTATAATTAAGATGAAGGTAATGATAACTAAAGGTAGATATTATAATTTATTGAACAACAATTAAGAAAATAACTAAAAATAGTAAACAACAATACTAACACAAAGTATGTAAACTGGTACACTAGAAAATATTAATTTGCTGTGAGGAGGAATATTTCCCACCAAGAGACTGGGACAGCTGGATATCTGGGAAACTCTGAGCAGATCTTCAGAGGGAAGCCATTGAGAGTGCATGGTGGGATAAAGCAGAAGCTGGGGTGAAGGGGGACAAAGCTGGGAACCTTTCTTGGGGTGACTAAGTGCCAGAACTTGTTCCTGGTCCCTCAACAACTCCTGAGGAAGGGATGAGTTGAACAGGTAAGAAGTGACATAGACCTCCAGAATTGTAGCAGCAGGAGATTCCATGACCTCCAGAAACTCTGGACCTGGCAAAGAGAGAGTTGCTCAGAGAGGTGCAAAGGCAGGACTCCAGCCCATGCAGAGCCAAGAAGATTTGGCATAAGAATGGCTGGAGTGGAGCACAGCCAGAGATGCCCATCCCCCAAGGCTCACCATGCATCTTTAGGAGAATTTAGCCTTAGGGTTACTGTCAGACCTGGACAAAGCAGGGGAGCCTTGCCTGTGGGATGGAGCACCCTCCCCACTGCTTTGCAAGTGCACGTGCACAGATGGACCTCACCACTCCTACCGCACCAACATGGCTGCACACATAACCTGTGCATTTGTGCCATTGGTGGCAGCACACACAAAGACCAGCAACTCCCCCCATTCTGTGCCACTCATGCCACTGGCATAAACGTTCTCATGGATGCTGACAATGCCGCCCACACAGGTACCTGGCTTTAGCATGTGTAGCCCATTGGACTGTTGCAGTTGCTGGCACACATGAAAAGCACAGATTCCGCTGCCATTATCCTGATGAAGCACTTTGGCTGAAACCACCCATCAGAGTGTAAGTGGACAGAGGAAAAAAAATTGAAAGCCCCACATAAATGATAGCAAGTTCAAAAAAGAAGTCTCAGCTCCCTCAGAAGACCAAGAATCAGCATAAGAACTCTAGCAATGGAAAAAGGCAGAGCATTACATTACCTCCAAAGGATTGCACTTGCTCCCCAGCAATGGATCATTACTAGATTGAGGTGTCTGAAATGACAAATATAGAATTCAGAATATGGATGGCAATGAAATTCAATAAGATGCAAGAGAAGGTTGAAATCCAATACAAAGAAGTCAGAAAAATGATCAAAGATTTGAAAAATGACAGATCTCTACTAACAAATAACTAAACAGAACTTCTGGAGATAAAAAATTCACTACAGGAATTTCAAAGCACAGTGGTAAGCCTTAAAAATGGAGTATATCAAGCAGAAGAAAGAATTTCAGAGCTCAAAGACTGGTATTTCAAACCAACCCAGTCAGACAAAAATAAGGGAAAAAGAATTTTAAGAAAACAAAGGCATTGAGAAATATGAGATTATGCAAAGGGATCAAACCTATGAATTATTGGCATTCCTGGAAGAGAAGAGAGGAATTTAAGCAGCTTGAAAAATGTATTTAAAAATATAATCTGGGATAATTTCTCCAACTTTGCTAGAGTGGTCAATAGGAAGATATAAGAAATCAAGAGAACTCCTGAGAGACACTATAAAAGACAGTCATCCACGAGGCATATAGTCATAAGACTGTTTAAGAAAATGGAAAAGAAGAAAATCTTTAAGTCAGAGAATAGAACCATATTACCTATAAACGGTATCCCATCACACTAACAACAGACTTCTCAGAGGAAAACTTACAATGCAGAAGAAATTCAGGGCCTATTTTTGGCATTCTTAAAAAAAAATGAAAGTGAAGAATTTTATATCTCTTCCAGCTAAACTTTATAAATAGAGGAAATATAAAGTTTTTTTTTCCCCAGGTAAGCAATCACTAAAAGAACTTGTCACCACCAGACCAGATCTACAAGAGATACTTAAGGAAATTCTAAACATGGAAACAAAAGAATGATACTTGCTACCATAAAAGCACAAGAAAATGCATAGTCCACAGAAAAAGCAGCTAGCTAACAGCACTACAAGAGTAACAGAATCTCACATATGAATATTGACCTTGAATATAAATGGCCTAAATTTTCCACTTAAAAGACTTTGGGTGTCAAATTAGATTAAAGAAACAATACCCAACCTTCTACTGTCTTCAAGGAATCAATCAAACATGCAATGGCATCCATGGGCTCAAAGTAAAGGGATGAAGAAAGATTTATCACAGAAATGGGAAACAAAAAAGAGCAAAGATTGCTATTCTTATATCAGATAAAACAGCCCTTAAAACAACCACAGTTAAAAAGGACAAAGGCAAGACAAAATGATAAAGGGTTCAATTCAGAAAGAAGATTTAACTATTTAAATATAAATGAGACAAACATTGGAGCACCCAGATTTATGAAACAATTAGTGCTAAACCTAAGAAAATACTTAGCCACACACAAACAGTGGGGGACTTCAACACCACAATGAAGGCATTAGACAGATTATTGAGGCAGAAAACTAAAAAAGAACTTCTGAACTTAAATTTACCACTTGACCCATTGAAACTAATACATCTACAGAATAATCCACTTAACAACCACAGAATATACATTCTTCTCATCTGCACATGGATCATAATCTAATGTTGACCACATGCTGGGCCATAGAGCAAGTCTCAACAAATTTAAGAATATCAAAATCAAACAAAGCATCTTCTCAAAATAGTGGAATAATAATGAAAATTAATACCTAGATGAGCTCTCAAAACCAAAAAATACATTGAAACGAAACAATTTGCTACAGAATGACCTTTGAGTAAACAACAAAAGTAATGCAGCAATTTAAAAAAAATTCTTTGAAAGAAATAAAAAGAGTGACACAATATACCAAAGCCCCTGGGATGCAGCAAAAGCAGTGTTAAGGGGAGAGTTCATAGTGTTAAATGCCTACATCAAGAAGATAGAAAGATCTCAAGTTAACAACTTTACATCACACCTAAAAGAACTAGAAAAACAAAAACAAACTAAACCCAAACTTAGCAGAAGAGAAATACTTAAAATCTGAGCAGAAATACACAAACTTGAGACTAACAAAATTTCACAAAAGATCGACATAATGAAAAGATTGTTCTTTGAAAGGATAAATAAGATGAATAGACCACTAGGCTAGATAAACAAAGAAAAAAAGAGATAAGACCCAAATAAGCACAATCAGAAATGACGAAGGTAGCATCCCAACCAATTCCAAAGAAATAAAAAAAAAAATCTGGAGACTACTATGAACACTTCTATGCACAGAGGTCCTAGATGAAATGTATACATTCCTGAAAAAATAGCTTAAGATTGAATCATGAAGAAGTAGAAACCCTGAACAGAATAATAATGAGTTACAAAATTGAATCAGTAACTAAATACTAACCAACCAAAAAAATCCCTGAAAACAGACGGATTCACTGCTGAATTCTACCAAATGTACAACGAAGAGCTGGTACCAATTCTACTGAAAAATTTCCAAAAAATCGAGTATAAATTCTTCCCTAAGTCATTCTATGAAACCAATATTATCTTGATACAAAAATCTGGTAAAGACATAACAAAAGTTTCAAACTAATGGCCAATAACCCTGATAAATATAGATGCAAATATCCTCAACAAATCACAAGCAAACCAAATTCAGTAGCACATCAAAAGGTAAATTCATTTTGATTAAATAGGCCTTATTCCTGAGATGAAAGGTTGGTTCAACATATGCAAATCAATAAATGTGACTCAACACCTAAACAGAATTCAAAACAAAAACACATGATCATCTCAATACACACAGAAAAAGCTTCCAACGAAATGCAATATCCCTTCATGATAAAAACCCTCAATAAACTAGGCATCCAAGGAACATACCTCAAATTAATAAGAGCCAGTTCTGAAAAATCCAAAGCCAACATCATAATGAATGGGCAAAAGCTGGAAGTATTCCCCGGATAACTGAAACAAGAGAAGGATGCCCACTATCACCAATCCTATTCAATATAGTACTGGAAGTTGTAGGCAGAGCAATCTAGCAAAAGAAAAAAATAAAAAGCATTCAAATAGAAAAATAGGAAGTCAAATATTCTCTCTTTGATGACAAGATTATATAACTAGAAAACCCTAAATATTCTGCCAAAACATTCTTAAATGTGATAAAATGACTTCAATAAAGTTTCAAGATACAAAATCAACATAGAAAAATCAGTGGCACTTCTATACGCCAATAACGTTTAAGCTGATAAATGAACTAAGAATGCAATTCCATTTACAATAGTCCCAAAAAGAAAATGTCTACGAATACATTTAACCAAGGAAGGGAAAGATCTCTATAAGTAGAACTACAAAACATTCTTGAAGGAAATCACAGGTGACACGAACAAATAAAAAAAATTCCTCACTCATGCATAGGAAGAATTAAATTCATTAAAATGACAGTACTACCTAAAGCAATCTACAAATACAATGCAATTCCTATCAAATTACCAATGTCATTTTTCACATAGTTAGAAGAAATCGTTTTAGAATTCATCTGGAACCAATAAAAGAGCCTGAATATCTAAGCAATCCTAGTCAAAAAGAGCAAAGCCAGAGGCGTCACATTACCCAACTTCAGACTATATTGTAAAGCTGCAGTAATCAAAATAGCATGGTACTGGTAAACAAATAGACACATTCATTAATGCAACAGAAGAAAGAACCTAGAATTCAAGCCACACATCTACAAGCAATTGATTTCAATTAAGTCGACAAAAATAAAAAACAAAAAACAAAAAAACAATGGAGAAAGGATAGCCTATTCTTTAAACAGTGCTGGGAAAACTAGCTAGCCATATGTACAAGAATGAAACTGGACCCCTACCTCTAAGCATATACAAAAATTATCTCAAGATAGTTTTAAAAATTAGAAGTAATAACTGATGAAACTAGAAAAATCCTAGAACAGAGCTTAGGAAATACTCTTCTGGAATATTGATTTAGGCAAAGAATTTATCACTAAGACCTCAAAAGCAAATGCAACAAAAACAAAAATTGACAGCTAGGACCTAATTAATCTAAAGATTCTCTTCACAGCAAAAGAAACGATCAACAGAGTAAAAAGATAACCAACAGAATGGGATAAAATATTTGTAAGCTATGAATCTGAAACGACTGATATCCTAAATCCAATAGCCCCTTTAAAATGTGGGAAAAGGACATGAACAGACACCTCTCAAAAGAAGACATGCAAGTGGCCAACAAACAAATTTTAAAATGCTCAACATCACTAATTATTAGAGAAACGCAAATCAAAACCACGATGTGATACCACCTCACATCAGTCAGAATGGCTATTTTTAAAAAGTCAAAAATTACAGATGTTGGTGAGGTTGCAGAGAATAGGGCACACTAATACACTGTTTGTGGGATTGTATATTAGTTCAGCCCCTATGGAAAGGAGTTTGGAGATTTTTCAAAGAACAAAAAATATAATTAACATTTGCCCCTGCAATCCCATCACTATATACATACCCAAGGGAAGATAAATTGTTCTTTCAAAAAGCTATCACCTGCACTTGTATAATTCTTACAGCATGATATAGTTAGGTTTTGTGTCCCCACCCAAATCTCATCTTGAATTGTAATCCCTATGATCCCCACATGTCAAGGTAGAGAAGAAGTGGAGGTAATTAAATCATGGGGTGGTTTCCCTCATGCTGTTCTCATGATAATGAGTTCTCATGAGATCTGATGGTTTTATAAGAGCCTCTTCCCAATTCACTTGGCACTTCTCCTTCCTGCTGCCTGGTGAAGAAGGTGCCTTGCTTTTCCTTCACCTTCTGCCATGATTGTAAGTTTCCTGAGGCCTCCTCAGCCATGCTGAACTGGGAGCCAATTAAACCTCTTTCCTTTATAAATCACTCAGTCTCAGGCAGTTCTTCATAGCAGTAGGAAAACAGACTAATACACCACACTATTCACAATAGCAAAGACATTGAATCGACCTAGGTGCCCATCAACAGTGGACTAGATAAAGAAAATCTGGTATATACACACAATGTAATACTACACAGCCATAAAAAGGAATAAAATTATGTCCTTTGCAGCAACATGGATGCAGCTGGAGGCCACTATACTGGAGGTGATTAAGC
Source organism: Pongo abelii (assembly GCF_028885655.2). Classification (NCBI taxonomy): domain Eukaryota; kingdom Metazoa; phylum Chordata; class Mammalia; order Primates; family Hominidae; genus Pongo; species Pongo abelii. The sequence continues at coordinate 134,322,238 of NC_072008.2, forward strand.
TAGTATTTAGAAAACTAAATAACACATGTTCTCACCTATAAGTAAGAGCTAAAGACTGGGTGCACATGAACATAAAGATGATAACAATAGACACTGGAGAACTTCAAAAGGAGGGAGGGAGAGAGGGGTGCCAATGTTGAAAAACTGCCTATTGTGTACTATGTTCACTATTTGGGTGGTGGCTTCAATAGAATTCCAGACCTCAGAATCACACAATATATTTACATAATGAACTTGCACATATACCCCTTGAATCAAAAGTAAAGAATAAATACATTTGAGGAAAGTTTGAGTTTTCAAAATACAGCTTTTTTTTTTTTTTTTTTTTTTTTTTTTTTTTTTTTTTTTACGGAGTCTTGCTCTGTTGCCCAGGCTTCAGCCTTCTGAGTAGCTGAAATTACAGGCATGCACCACCATACCTGGCTAATTTTCGTATTTTTAGTAGGGACAGGGTTTCACCATGTTAGCCAGGGTGGTCTCAAACTCCTGACCTCAGGGATCCACCCGCCTTGGCATCCCAGAGTGCTGGGATTACAGGCGTGAGCCACTGCGCTCAGTCAAAATAACAGCTTTTTAAATCATCCTAAGTGTTACGCAGTTCTATCGAATTTCTTATTGTCAATTAGTTCATTAAATATTGCTTTCACTTTGTTAAAAATCATTTAAGAATCTTAAATTAAGGTTTTCAATTGTTATAGCACCAAAATAAACTTGAACTTCAATTTGAGTGAGTAGAGTACCACAGTACAGAAAGGCTTATCTTGAAAACATTTGCAGGTATGGCATCTCTCTAATGAAGTGAAATACAATGAGATTGAGAAAAGGTATGACTGATTTTTTTGAGAAAGTGCCTGTGAAAATATGTGAGCCAAAATATTTATACATTTCAAAATAATAAAAGAAAAACAAAAACACCACTGAAAATATCCTCCATTTAAAAAAAATTTTTTCTGAGTTTATCAGTTATCTCATAGTTATAGAAGTATTTTCTCCAGTACACATATTATGATCTATAGATAAGTCCAGTGTTAAAAAAAATCAAATTTACCACTCTTATATTCCCTCTTTGAAGAAGATTGAAAGACATTTCATAACTAAAAATAAAATAAGATCATATAAAATATATCTTCCAGGAAAACACCATTGGCATGGCATTAAAGAAAGACCATGCTAAGAAACTGACTGAAGTATAAGACTATATACCAACAATTATTTCCATGCTTATGAAAGTTTTAATATTTAGATAATTCATATAGAATATTGTCTTTATTTAATTTACTTACAGTTTTTAGAAATAATTTCATTTTTGATATAATTTTTGAATGGAAAAACTATATAAATCCACCAATAACATAAAACCAACTAGTAGGGCAATAAATAAATATCCTTATTTACATAATTTTAGTTAATGCTACTGTCTTCATTCACCTTTGAAAGTTTCCTCATTTGTATGATAAACCATATGATAAAGCAAGTCTCATTAAGTAAAAGTTTGATGGGAAACATAAATGGATGCATCAGGTTTTCACCACCAGAAGTTCCATTAAAATTCACTTCAAAAACCAAACATGCCTTATGGATTACCTATGCCACTGCCCTACATGAATAAATAAATAAATAAATGGTCAATTAAACTCCAGTTTCATACAGTTAAACACCCAATGAATTTTCACCAATCAAGTGATATGGTATATGGATAAAATCATCCTGAGAATAGGTCTCTCTACAATTTACCTTCAAATTTTACTTTATTCCTGATAGAAAGTCAGCATATCAATTAATAGACTATTCCTGCAGTATAACACCAAATAAATTTCCAAATCCATTTGAATATACTAACTTCTTTCTGTAAAAGTTAAATTTAAATCATTATGTTTGATTTAAAATGTGCTAAGTAATTAATTTAATCCCGTTTCACTTTCAATTCTTTGTGTCACAATAACTAACAATCATCTGTGAACTAAGAATCATCATATTAAATCTTTTCTTTTTCAGCTTTTTAAAATTACTTTGAGGGGACCAATGACTCCATTTGGTTCATATAACCATAAGCTCCCCCATCAACATTTCAACTTATCATAATTGATGATAAGAGTGATTAACTAAATTTTTCCTTCCAGTTTAATCTTACCCAAATCATTTTTCGGACAAATCCAGGCAATGCTCATTCCTCTATCCTTCACTTTCTTTTCACTTATATGCAAAACACAAATAAGTACACAAGTTCAATTCACAAAATTTTTCTCTGATTGATTGTAACTGGTAATATTGACTCCTCAACAACATTATAAATTCCTGAGGTTAACAAAATTTATTTTTCCATGTAATTTTGTTGATCAATCCTCCCAAATTATTATTTTGCTATAGCTCATGTACTTAACTTTAGAATAACCATGTCATAATTAGATATTGATATGTGACAATAAGGAAACAAATATAAATATATTCACTCTAAAATAAATCAAGCATATTTCCTGACCATTTCATAAATTGTAATCTTCTTTAAAGCAAGCCATTATTTAAAAAACAAAATATGAAATAAAATAAAGGATATATCTAAGGCATATTGTTAATGATTTTCTTTGAAACTGTTCATCAGAAGATACAAGATGATGTTTGGAGGTTGTTTGCAATTTAATTGCATTTCCATTTTGTTTTCTTGGCTTGTTGAGTAATCTGCTCCATAATGTGTTTTTATAATTGAGGGAGATGAAAAGTGAATTTAATAAAGATGCATAATTCATTTTTCTTTTTATCTGGTGCTTCTGTACACATTTTATGCTGTCTTCCTGTAGAATTTTAAAATTCAAAGAAGACTTTGCAGATGGTATTTAAAATGTTTTTCTCTAAGTGGTTTCTGTCCACAGTATTATGTTCCATGTCGTCCAAGACTTAAAATCTTGAGAATCAAGAATATGTTGTCATAAGTTTTTCTTTTATTCTAACTTAAATAAATAGAACATACATGGACATTTTAGAAGTGACTCACATAAGTTCAGTTAAAATCAAATACTTTATCTAATACCCAGAAACATGGATGAGATTTCACACAAGTATTTTGAACTATTAAAAAAAAGTTTCCTTTTATAACAAACAACTTTGGTTTTGGAGATTTCCAAGAAAGATATCTAGGCATTATATGATAATTCAGTTTAGTTATATCACATGCTTCTGCACCTGGCCTGAATATACATGAACTGCTATACTCAACCAAATAAACCCTTATAAGTTAAAAATCTTCCCTCCTATTTTAGAATTTCTGGCACAGAAAACTCAAGGAATTGCCAAATAATTATCCCAATTAAATGTGTAATTGATGTATAAATCAGAAATTCTTTTATCAGGTTTTATAACTGATCCCATTTCTCATATATGTCAAAATATTCAAAATAATTTAACTTAAATTTAGATAAATATATGAGATGTGTGATACATAGAGGGATAGATTGACGGATAGATTAGATAGATATATTAGGTAGTTAGATAAATAGGTAGATAGATAGATAGATAGGTAGATAGATAGATAGATAGATAGATAGATGTGAAGATAAAGTTTTGGCATGAAAAATAAAAGCTAGAGAGTATTATAGCTCCATACGGAAGTCTTTTGACGGCTTAACTAAATAATCCACACTAGATTGCTTCAGATATTATGTAAATCAATTAAAGTGACAAACATAACATTGTGGCTTCTGGATATAACAGGACAACTTCTCAGCACAGGTAAATAGACTTCATTTGTTGATTCCTATGTCTGCACATAAATACTTTATTCCTACTGTGAGTTCAGGGACAAAGTAGGTTCTTTGGGTGGAACATTAGATAAGCAAAAGCCTTATTCTGATTCTTAAGAAGCCTTTATTGGTTGGAAAGACACCACCACCACCACCACACACACAAGCAAATCCTTCAAACACAGTTACAAAAAATTTATTAACCAATTTATATACAAACATGAGTAAATATGATGACCTTCCAATGTCTGCATCAACTAAAATATTCTTATTCTCACGATCTTCATTTTTCCTTTCAAAAGAAGCATGAGTAAGATTTTGACATATTTAAAAGGAAGAAGCATAGGAGGAAATGTTTATTTGCTAAATTTTACATTACAGGTAGTTGTTTTCTTCCATATTACTCTTTTATTTTGTTCTATTCTTATATAAAGAACTTGCTTCTTTATAAAATTGATTTTTAAAACCTTAATATGTATTTACTTGGCCAAAGCTTATTATATCTTCTTGGCTTTGATTTTATATGTTACAAAGTAGCACTTGATGATTTTTTTTGGTGGGCAAAAACCCTACTTTGAGCATGATTGTTAGGCTATGACACTGAATCAAGTGGTTTTAAACATTAGCAAGTGCTTGATGATGAATAACTGTTAAATACAGTTTTGAGGACCACTGGTTTTTGAACCCAATCATACTGTTAAAAAAAGAAGCAGCAGCAGCAAAAGAGTAAGCTAATTGTAAGATGTGGCTAAAAGAAGCTTATCTATTCTTAACCTCACTTCATAAATGACAGCAAAATTAAATGGAGACAATCATGAATCACAGGAGGATGAGAGTTGGGTAACTAATTGGCCTATTTTCTGTGCTGTCAGAATCCTCTCAAGCAATTTTCTTCAATTATAATTGCAAATCAGCATGCTATTTCTTCCATATGAACTATCCATTGCCTGAGGTATCCTGGGATAACTCATGATGAATTATTGGAGAATATTTTTTACTAGTGAATAATTACAGGAAGTTCACAGTGAACTATCAGCATTAAGACTCTCTAAAAGTCCATGATTTTAAAAATCTACAAAAAAATATCATTACATGCAAAGCACTGAGTGCCTTGGTCATCATCAAGTATTAGGTTAATCTTGAAACTGTGTGAAACAAAACAAAGCAAAACAGAAACCCAAATATTGCCCCTATATGCTTATCTCTCTGCTGAGTATACTGGGCCCACAGTGTGTCAAATAAATGCTATGCTAGACAGAGACTGCTCACAGTTTCAGACTGGGTTGTGCCTTTTTCTGTAATTTCAGTTCAATCAATTCTGTTACTCAGAGTGACTTATATACTCGCTTACATCACCTGGTTATATGGATGACTATGACATAAAATCTTGTCCTCCATACATGAACTTCTGTATTGTATTCTGGAAATAAAACACTGTAGTTTCAGGTTTTCACTGGTTTTTACAAAAATAATTAGCCAAATGTTCTATTATCTCCAAAGTTCATCTTTCTTTTTTATAAATAAGGTAGTTGTTTGACAAGCAGATTTCAAAAACTTCCAGAGAAGTGACTGTATTAGTTTGTTCACAGACTGCTATAAAGATATACCCAAGAATGGGTAATTTATAATGGAAAGAGGTTTAATTGACTTGCAGATCCACATAGCTGGGGAGGCCTCAGGAAACTTTCAATCATGGTGGAAGGTGAAGGGGCAGCAAGGACCTTCTTCACATGGCAACAGAAGAGAGAAGTGCCAGTGCAGGAAAAACAATCATTTATAAAACCCTCAGATCTCCTGAGAATTCACTCACTATCATGAGAACAGCATGGGGGAAACTGCCCCATAATCCAATCACTTCCCATCAGGTCTCCCCCTAAACACCTGGGGATTACAATTCAAGATGAGATTTGGGTGGGAACACAAAGCATAACCATATAATTCTGCCCCTGGCCCCTCCCAAATCCCATGTCCTCATACTTAAAAATCAATCATGCCTTCCCAACAGTATCCCAAAGTCTTAACTCATTTCAGCACTAACCCAAAAGTCCAAGTCAAAAGTCTCATCTGAGACAACTCCCTTCTGCCTATGAGCCAGTAAAATCAAACAAAAGTTAGTTACTTCCAAGATACAATAGGGGTACAGGTGCTGGGTAAATGATCCTGTTCCCAAAGGGAGAAATTGGCCAAAACAAAGGGGCTACAGGCCCCATGCAAGTCCAAAATCCAGCAGGGAAATCATTAAATCTTAAAGCTCCAAAATAATTTCCCTTTACTCCATGTCTCACATCCAGGGAATGCTGATTCAAAGGGTGGGCTCCCATGGCCTTGGGTGGCTCTACCCCTGTGACTTTGCAAGGTACAGCCCCCCACATCAGCTGCTTTCATAGCTGGCCTTCAGTGTGGCTTTTCCAGGCACACAGTACAAGCTGTTGGTGGATCTACCATTCTGTGGGGTCTGGAGGATGGTGGCCCTTTTCTCATGGTTCCTCTAGGCAGTGACCCAGTGGAGACTCTGTGTGGGGGATTCAACCCCACATTTCCCCTTTGCACTGCCCTAGCAGAGGTTCCCCTTGAGGACTTCACCCCTGCAGCAGATTTCTGCCTGAACATCCAGACATTTCCATACATCCTCTGAAATCTAGGCGGAGGTTCCCAAGCCTCAATTCTGGACTTCTGTGCACATGGAAGCCCAACACCAAACCACATGGAAACTGCCAAGGCTTGGGGCTTTCACTCTGTGAAGCAGCAGCCTGAGCTGTACGTTGGCCCCTTTTAGCCATGACTAGAGCTGGAGCAGATGGGACACAGGGCACCAAGTCCAAAGGCTGCACACAGCTGGGGGACCCTGGACCAAGCCCAGAAAACCATTTTTCCCTCCTAGGCCTCTGGGCCTGTGATGGGAGGGGCTGCTGCCAAGATCTCTGACATGTTGTGGAGGCATTTTCCCCATTGTCTTGGTGATTAACATTTGGCTCCTCGTTACTTATGCAAATTTCTGCAGCGGGCTTGAATTTCTCCCCAGAAAATGGGTTTTTCTTTTTCTATTGCATTGTCAGGCTGCAAATTTTCCAAACTTTCGGCTTTGCTTCTCTTTTAACATAAATTCAATTTTAGATTAACTCTCTCAAGTTCAAAGTTCCACAGATCTCTAGGTCAGGGGCAAAATGTCCCCAAAGTCTTTACGAAAGCATAGCAAGAGTGCCTTTGCTCCAGTTCGAATAAGTTCTTCATTTTCATCTGAGACCACCTCAGCCCAGACTTCATTGTCCACATCATTATTGGCATTTTAGTCAAAACCATTTAACCAGTCTCTAGCAAGTTCTAAACTTTCCCACATCTTCCTGTCTTCTTCTGAGCCCTCCAAACTGTTTCAACATCTGCTTCTTACCCAGTTCCAAAGTCACTTCCACATTTTCAGGTGTCTTTATAGCAGTACCCTACTCTCTGCAGTACCAATTTACTGTGTTAGTCTGTTCTCATGCTGCTATAAAGAAATAGCCAAGACTGGGTAATTTATAAAGGAAAGAGGTTTAATTGACTTGCAGTTACACATGGCTGTGGAGGCCTCAGGAAACTTACAATCATGGTGGAAGGCAAAGGGGAAGCAAGGACCTTCTTCACATGGTAGCAGGAAAGAGAAGAGCCAGTGCAGGAAAAATTACTATTGATAAAACCATCAGATCTTCTGAGAATTCACTCACTATCACAAGAACAGCATAGGGGAAACTGTCCCCATAATCCAATCCCTTCCCATCAGGTCTCCCCCTAAACACCTGAGGATTAGAATTCAAGATGAGATTTGGGTGTGGACACACAGTCTAACCATATCATTGACCATATTTTCTATGGCAATATCCAGTTGCAAAAAGGAACCTATAAAGTACAATCTATGTATTTTTAAAACATTTTTTTACTTTTAAAAATCTGATTTGTCATCTGGTGTATTAAAATCCATGTAATAAGAATACATTACTAGGATGTCGAATCCATTTTATTATACCATCATGAAATTTAATTGGAATTAGGTAACTAATACTATACAGTATTTTAAGTCTGTTTTTAGCTTTTTCTTCAGAGAATTTATTTGGGGATTTTATACAAAATGTACATTCAATAAACATTTTGATGGATGAAATTTTTAAAGCATAGACCTATTAGGTATGACACACAAATTTATACATAAAAGGGGGAAGGTACATGATAAAAGTAAACCCTTGGCATTTATATGACTTCTCTGGGGAAATAAGATTCAATTGAAGGTCAATAACTATTTAGACAGCTAAATAAAGGTTTTAAGGAGACATGAACACATCTTCTGTAAGAATCTGGTAAATGCCTACAAATGCAACTTGGAATATGCAAGCATATCATATATTTTTCAAAGTAGATTGAACTCTAAAAACTATTTGGCACCTCAAACAAAACTCTATTTATTCTTTAATTTTGTCTGATTTTTGTCTTGACATTTGTTACTGTTACTACAGAAAATCTGCACATCAAAGTGTGAGTTTAATGTGGCAGATTTTATTGTCTTTTTTGTCATTTTAATGATTCATGTTTTTAAGAATTGGATTGGACATCATATTGAAAAGAATTTAATCTACCTAGCAGAGCAAGAGTTCATATTTTTAAAATAATAAAGCAAATATTTTGTGTAACTCAAAATCAAACCATGTATACAATGACTAAATTTATGTAGGAGTTTGATAATACTGAACATTTTTGGAATTGCAGTTATATGTAAATTGTATGACCTAACCAACACCGATGTATCCTTTTTAGATTAGAAAGTTTGTGAAGGCAAAGCCCTTGCTTGTTTTATTTACCTCGTAATATAGTGCTAAGACAGCACTTAGCAACACAGTGTTTACTTGATAAATATGTGTTGAATGAATTCTTGAATAAGTTATTGAAATAAAAAAAAATGTCAAGATAAAACATCTTTATAAAAACAGGAAAAAAGCCTCTCTCCTCCAGTAGGCCACCCAAGATGCTGAAAAGAAAGGCCAAGAAAAAGAAGGTGGGCCTAGGCCCCTGCGGTTGTGAGGAAACAGGAGGGCAAAAAGGTGGTAAATCTCCTGTTTGAGAAAAGGCCCAATAATTTGGGTATTGAACAGGACATCTAGCCCAAAAGGGAGCTCATCCACCTTGTCAAACGTCCCTGCTACATCCAGCTGCCACAGCAAAAGCCTATCTCCTATAAGCAGTTGAAAGTGCTTCACAAAATTAACCAGTCCACACAGGCGTTGGACCACCAAACAGCTACTTACCTGCTTAAGCTTGCCCACAAGTACAGACAAGAGGCAAAGCAAGAGAAGCAGCACATACTGTTGGATCCACGTAGAGAAGAAAGCTGCCAGCAATGGGGATGTCTCCACTAAGAGACCTCCAGTCCTTCCAGCAGGTGTTAACACTGTCACTTCCTTGGTGAAGAACAAGAAGGCTCAGCTGGTGGTTACTGTACATGACATGGATCTCATAGAACTGGTTATGTTTCTGCCTGCTATGTGATGTTAGGTGGAGATTTCTTACTGGATTATCAAGGAGAAGGCCAGATGGGGACAACTAATCCAGAGGAAGACTTACACCACCACTGCCTTCACACAGGTTAACTCGGAAGACATAAGGAGCTCTGGCTAAGCTGGTGGGCACAATGGCAGATATAATGAGATCTGCCATCTCTAGAGAGGCAAGTTCTGGACCCAAAATCTGTGACTCACATTGCCAATCTGGAAAAGGCAAAGTCTAAAATAACTTGCCACTAAAGTGAGTGAAATGTACACTGTTTTTTTGTACATAAAAATAATGAAAATTCTCCTTCAAAAAGTTAAAACATCATGCTAGTTTTCAAACTTGGAACTTACCTATGAACCACTGTAGTATAAGTTTAAAAAATTAGTTATTTGAGAGAAAGACTTGTTCCATTTGTAATGGTGCCACATGTAATTTGTACTTATATTTCCACATACACACACACTCACACGTTTGCACTGCCACACTGTAGGAAATTTGTATATTTTATTACCTCCACTTGAGAACATTTTAAAAGTTTAGTTTAGTTTAATAATAATTTTTCAACATATTTACCTGATTTTTTGACAAGAAGACAATGCTGTTTTAATTAACAATTATATATTTTTTCTTAAATCAACAATGACTCTCTTGAAAATTTGGTGAGAGATATAAAGTTCTATTTCTGCATGAATAGTAGTGACTAATTGAATAGAAAATAATTCAATCTACTCAAAACTTACATGAGCTTAAGATTTTTCTTTTGAAATGGACTAAACAGAAAAGACATAGTAACTGACATGTTCAGGTAAGAATATTTAATTTTTCTGAATAGGACAAGTCAAGATTTTAAGTTCCAGGGAAATAAAAATGTTTTCACTTTATAACTTCTATTAGATTTGTATGACTGATAAACTTAAGGATTTATATTTGATATTGTTTTTTCTTTGTTTTGATCTTTTTAAATGAAATAAGTTTGTGTGTCTATATTAGCAACAAAATGTCATGCCTAATATTCCCACTTAATCCTTCAACTATTACAACTCAGGTACATTTTGTAAATCTTACAAGATTGACTGACATGCACATCTGGCACTTTATTTGGATAACCACATCATCTGAAAAATGTTTGAAGTTTTTTATGTATAAACCAAGATGAATATGAGTGCCATCTTGAAAATGATACGCCAACTTGAAGGGGACAGAAAAAGTGGCATATTTAGCTTAACCTTAAGATGCTTCCTGAAATATTTGTTATCATGTTAGGAAGCCCAAAACTACATGCTCTCACTTATAAGTGGAAGGTATATAATGTGTATATACAAACATAGAGTGTGGAATGACAGACAATGGAGATTCAGAAGGATGGGAAGATGGGACTAGGTCGGGGGATGCTGAGCAATTACTGAATGGGCACAATGTACATTATTTTGGTGATGGATACATTAAAAGGGCTGACTTCACCGCAACACAATTTATGCACATAACAAAATTACATTTGTAACACATAAATTTATATAAATAAAAAAAGAAGCATGACATAAGTGAAAGCTTTCCCAGATGAAAATTCTATTAAAAAAGGAAAGATGTTGGTATTTTGATGGGACTTGCACTGAATTTGTATATTGCTTTTGGCAGTATGGTCATTTTCACAATATTGATTCTACACATCCTTGACCATGAGATGTGTTTCCATTTGTCTGTGTCATCTATGATTTCTTTCAGCAGTGTTCTGTAGCTTCCCTTATAGACGTCTTTCACCTCTTTGGTTAGGTATAGTCCTAGTATTTTATTCTTCACAGAATTAGAAAAAACAATCCTAAAATTCATATGGAATAAAAAAAGAGCCGACATATCCAAAGCAAGTCTAAGCAAAAAGAACAAATCTGGAGGCATCACATTACCTGACTTCAAACTATATGATAAGGCCATAGTCATCAAAACAACACGGTACTCGTATAAAAATAGGCACATAGACCAATGGAACAGAATAGAGAACCCAGAAATAAATCCAAATACTTACAGCCAATTGATTTTTGACAAAGCAAACAAAAACATAAAGTGGGGAAAGGACACCCTATTCAACAAATGGTGCTGGGATAATTGGCAAGTCACATGTAGGAGAATGAAACTGGATCCTCATCTTTCACCTTAAACAAAAATCAACTCAAGATGCATCAAGGACTTAAATTTCAGACCTGAAACTATAAAAATTCTAGAAGATAACTTTGGAAAAACCCCTCTAGACATTGGCTTAGACAAGGATTTCATGATCAGGAACCCTAAAGCAAATGCAATGAAAATAAACGTAAACAGCTGGGATTTAATTAAACTAAAGAGCTTTTGCAAGACAAAAGGAACAGTCAGAAGAGTAAACAGACAACCCACAGAGTGGGAGAAAATCTTCACAATCTATATATCTGACAAATGACTAATATCCAGAATCTACCACAAACTCAAATAAATTAGCAAGAAAAAACCAATCCCATCAAAAAATGGGCTAAGGACATGAATAGACAATTCTCAAAAGAAGATATACAAATGTCCAACAAACATGTGAAAAAGTGCTCAACATCACTAATGATCAGGGAAATGCAAATCAAAACCTCAATGCAATACCACCTTACTCCTGCAAGAATGGCCATACTCAAAAATTTCAAAAAATAATAGATGTTACCATGGATGTAGTGAATAGGGAATACTCCTACACTGCTGGTGGGAATGTAAACTAGTACAACCACTATGGAAAACAGTGTGGAGATTCCTTGAAGAACTATAAGTAGAACTAGCATTTGATCCACCAATCCCACTACCAGGTATCGACCCAGAGGAAGAAGTTATTATACAAAAAAGATACTTGAACATGCATGTTTAGAGCAGTACAATTCACAATAGCAAAAATGTGAAATCAATCCAAATGCCCATCAATCAGTGAGTGGAAAATGAAATTGTGAGATATCTATATATATCTATATAGATATAGATATAGATATATAATGATGGAATACTACTGAGCCATAAAAAAGGAATTAATTAATGGTATTTGCACCACCCTGAATGAGAATGGAGACTATTATTCTGAGTGAAGTAACTCAGGAATGAAAAACCAAACATATGTTCTCACTCATAAGTGGAAGCTAAGCTATGAGGATGCGAAGGCATAAGAATGACGCAGTGAACTTTGGAGACTCAGGGGGAAAGGGTGGCAAGGAGGTGTGGGATAAAAGACTACAAATTGGGTGCAGTATATACTGCTCGTGTGATGGGTACACCAAAATCTCAGAAATTGCCACTAGAGAACTTACTCATGTAAGCAAACACTACCTGTTCCCCAATAACCTATGGAAATAAAACAATAATTTTAAAAAAGAAACCATATCCATCTATCTCAGCTCCCTTTTCCCCTAAAGGACAACCACTTTTGTAACTCTTAATGTGTTCTACATTAACTTCTAGAAAGTTTACCCATTCATAATTACTGACTCTGCCTAAATAAGTTAACTATTAACAACTCGTTAGAGTAGTCAAATTCAAAGTATTAAATCAAATCCAAAATATATAACCAATTTTGTGATTAATAAGTAAATAATAAATATGATAAGCACATAATAAAAGAATATAGACTGTAATCAAAATTCACCATGCATGTATTTCTAGTTCTAATACCACTACTATTAACTAATATTTATTGAGAGCCTATTATGTGCTAAGTACTGTGTAGTTTGCATGTATAATCTCATTAAATTCATAGTATTATCTTACTTATTTTTAGATAGGTAAATTTTCTCGCATTGTGGCATTTTAGTTAATATGCAAATAAATTCTGAAAAGGCATATATTTGAAGTCGTAACCATAAATTGATTTTAAAATAGGCTTAATTCTAAAGCCTTAACCATAATAATACATTGCTAACAAATGATGCTTGAATATAAGGGATGCCAGTGGTGAAGTCTGAGGTTATCAGACCCAACTGTACTGAATGAACTGAAATGGACACCTAAAAATAAAGAAATACTTATTATAACTTTTTCTCTTTAAAAATGAGTTTTCTATAATTTTATCTATACATTTTAGATTTTAATATTACTAAGAAGACAATAGATGAATGTTATGTTTTTGTATATTTTCAAAACACAAGATTTTTGAAACATAAATTTTAGGCTATGTCTATAGCATATCTCTAAAATGGTTTAAGATGAAAAATTAAGGATCTATGTTTAAAGAATAGTCGCAAGATAAATTCACTGATTGCTTCACATAAAACTAAACTAAGAAAATATGAACATTTAAATTATGCTAATGTAGACAAACTAATTTTTTACCTTCTTTTTTTTAGGCTTTCACACTAGATACTGGATTACATACAGAGACTAGAACTGATTGGCAGGAGTGACAATGCTAATGCTAATATTTTGCTGAACAAACTGGCCAAGTCTTTCCAAATATAATTGATTTATACATACATTCTACCAATAAGAGATGCCAGGTCAGAGTAAGTATATTGCTACTATGGTATTGTAACTTCAGTGTTTATGTTTATTTTTACTTCTATATTAGTTTGTATTGAGGAGTATATTTTCCATACTGCTAGAAGGAGAAGATGGCTTATTACATAATATGGTTCTTGGCTATAACAATGTTTTGTCCTGGAAATGTCAACCAAAATACAAAAATAAAGATAGATAAAATACTCACTATTATCAAACTCCAGACTATACACAATATTCAAAATCCAGGAAAGGACCATTAAATAAACCATGTTCAGAATATTGTAAGATCTACCCCCACAAATGTTTACCCCTGTAAACCTCGTATTTTTTTATTATTACTATAAATTAGAAAAATAATTTTGGACTAAAATATTCAGTTTAGTGGCTTTAGCATTCACAGAGGGCCAATATTAAGTCACTGACTTATTAGAAACTGCTAAGATGTAGAGAAATAGAACATTTTAAGTTGGAGGACTCTCTCAGATATTGAAATTGGGATGTTACAACTATATCATATTAAGAATACACTATATGTGTGCATAATGATAGCTATACACAGTAGCAATTTCAATTTCTAAAATAAAAATTCTATAAATGGGACCACTTTTTATTACTTTTTGGAGTTGGGCTGAACATGAAGTAGACTTTCCATGCATACATACCTATTCAGGTCAGACACTCTTAACTGTACCTTATAGAATTTGAAGAACCAGGAAAGACATTAGTCTTAATGAATTCATAGTCAAGCTCCAACTGAGCTTTGCTTTGCTTTATGTTTTCCCAAAGCAAAGCAAGGCTCGGTTTGAACTTGGCTAATGTCCAGGTTTGTAGAGCAGGGAAACATGAGATGACCATGACTACATTAATCAAAATTGCAGAGCACTGCTACCTTTAAAAAAAAGAAGAAGAAAAGAGATAGTAGGTTACCACTTCAAAAAGTGTCTTGGAAGAGTGGTTGGTAAATGGGTACAACAGAACACCTAGCGTAAGTTCTAGTGTTCAGTAGCACAGTAGGGTGATTATATTAAGAATAATTCAGTGTATATTTCAAAATAGATAGAAGAGAAGATACAGAATATTCCCAACACAAAGAAATAATGTGGTAGGTGATAGATATTCCAATTAACCTGATTTGCTCATTATATATTATGTACATGTATCAAAATATCACATGCACTCCATAGATATGTATAATTACTATTTATCAACTTAAAAAAAGTATATAGGGCATCTAACAAACATGTAGCCCATAGATTTAACTAATGCTCAGGCAGCCCCGATAGTCCTTAAGAACTCACAAAAATAGGCCCAAAGATGAGAACATTTCTGGAATGCAATTTACTTGGGGATCAGAAACAAACTTACTTCGCCTTATATATCCTACTTTATGAAGTTGAGACCTGAATTTTGAGTGATTTGAGAGATCAGAGTTGAAGAAGGCACAGTAGAGTCAGTTAAGTAACAGTAACAAAATTTATACAATATAAAGTTTGGTTTATTGTTATTTAGATGAAGCCATTCATCTCAATCTTATGAAATTCATCAGAGCTGTAGAAGTTTACATAAGGCACAGTAGGCCTAATAGCTATGGAGAACAAATAGCTTGATAAAAACTGGCATATTGTCAACCAATGAGGATACTTTAATCTAGAGAACTTCCCTCAAAATGTATCAGACCACCAGACTTGGTTTGATTACATTGTTAAATCATATTGAATTGGTCATTAAGATATCCTGTGGTTAAATTAATCAACATTGTTTTTTTAAATTATTCCATCTTTAATCTATAATTAGTCTCTCAAAAGCAAGGACCATGTATACTGAATTGAACAAATATACTGAATAGCTACTGAGTACTAGGAGCTTCTGGGAATAGAAAATAAGGAAATATAATCCCTTCCTTAAAAAGTTTAAAGCTACTAGGAAAGATAAACAAGTTTACCAGTGCACAACTAATGCAGAAGAGTGCTATAGTTGAAATATATGCTATAATAAAAGTTTACCAATGCATTAGTGCCCAATTTGTTGATTAACCATGAAAAAAAAAAACATTCTTTAATGGAAGTTCAAACTTTTTGGCTCTTGTATACTGTTTCCAAACATTGGGAGAAAAAGGTTTATTTTACAGTCAGAAAAATGTTGTGCTACTTGTTTCACAAAAACAAAAGTCTCATTATGATGCTAATAGAGAAAAAGTATGTAGAGGAAAGAAGGAAGGAAGGAAGGAAGGAAGGGAGAGAGGGAGGGAAGGAGGCAGGGAAAAAGAAAAGAAAAGAAGAAAGAAAAAAGGAAGAAAAAGAAAAAAGAAAGAAAGAACACGTCATGCCTAGCATTCCTGTAGTTAGTATTTATTTAGTGTATTGACTGAAGCTGGTATCTTTTAGAATGTATTTAGCAAATACTTACATAGTGCTTACTCTGCGTCAGGTACTATTTTAAGTAACTTTCTCATATTAATTCATTTGATTCACTTAATTCTCACAACTTTTAGAAATGGGTATACTATAATCTCCAGTTTAAACAAGGCAGAGAGAGGTTAAATAACACCCCCAATTACTTCCTGCATGACCACTTGAAAAGTTGGGAAGGAACACATCATTTACTATAGCACTATTCTTCTTCTTCTTCTTCTTTTTTTTTTTTTTTTTTTTTTGTCTTTCAAAAAAAAAAATAGCGCTTTCAAGTTATTTACCCGCTCCCTGGTATCTTACACCATCGCACACTTCCCTATCTTTCCAGATAAAAACTTTCCAGATAAAAACTTTGGGCCTTTGTCTACTGCCCTCAATTAAAATACATGTATTTCAAGGATTTTCTATGTGATGATATGCAAATGCCTGATGACCTTCTAAGGATGAGGTGGCAACTATGTTTAATTACACATTTGCTAATTCTAATCTAATAACTACCCTTCCCAGAGGCACTGGGTAGAAGAGTTCGGGAATCATGTTAGTTACTCTCCCTGTGCTTTCTCATTTAATACTCACTATAACACTATAAGAGAGATACTGTATTCTCATTTCACATATGTAGAAACTGAAACTCAAAAAGTTCAGATAAGATGACCAAGGACTGGGGTTTAAATCAATGTACCTCTGAATCCAAAGCCTGTGCTTTTCCAAATTTTGAAGATATTTTGTCCTAATTCCAAGCTACACATTACCTGGCATGTACTCTTCTGTTTCATGTACTTAGTAGTCGTTGCTAATTAGTCACAATCTGTCTTAGCTCAGTACTCTAGGTTGACACTACAAACGGATTGAGATTGATATGGGAGATAAAGTAGTTTTATTACCCTTGCCATAATCCAAATGTGACCTTTTTTTTTTTCATTTTATAGGTTTAAATGCCTTTAAAGACTTTTATTTTAAATGATGTCAAATTTATACACAATTATTTTCAGGCAACAATTTCCTGAGACTGGAGGAAGAGAAAAAGACAACAGAAAGGGACCAAAGCTAAATTTTAGCACTATGTCAGATTTTCCAAAAATGGAATTCTATAAAGTTAAAAATAATTCAAAACAAGTGATTCTTGTACATTTATATCAGCAATGTTCTTTACTGAACAAAGTGGAAAAAAACTTTAATCTTAAGGTGATGATAAATAATTAAACATGTAAATGTCAAATTTAGAAATAACCTGGAATTCAACCATAAAAATGTATATTTTAGAATAATTAGCTCAGTGCTAAGGCATATATGGATGTATGGAAGACATGAGAGCCACCTGTTCATTTATTTCCCAAGTAAACAGCAAACATGACTTTTATTCAAATCCATATATTCATTTAAACGAACCCCAAAGCTCTAATACTCTATGTGTAGCTATTTTGCTGTTATTTAGCATTAAATGCATTTGTAGGACTTTATTTCATAGAAACAGGCATGTATATGGAACTATTCCTGTCCTCAATTTTATAACAAATCAGTGGTGAGTACAATTTTAGGTCATTAGAGATTAGTAGATATTATACTGAAAAAACATATTTTATTTCCATTGTAAAATGCAGCATATGCACATTTTTATTTACAGTATTTTTTCAAAATTGCCACAATTATATTCCAATGATTTAATTTAGAACATTTTATTGTAGATATATATTGGTAAAAACAGCCTTCACAACCAATATACATGTTTGGAGTGGTACAGAAATCAAATTTGTGTCACCAACAAACAATAATAATAGTAACAATTATAAAATAAAAATGTTATTCTAATATTTATATACTACTTTTGGTTTATAAAGCACTTAACACACACTTTACTCATTTAATTTTCATAATAATTACCAGATTGCTTGTACTATAGGTAGCTGATTCTCATTTTCCGAACTATGATTATGATTTAGTATATCTGTGTAGACCAATAATTTGAATTTTACATAATCATCTGCAGGTAATTCTAAGGGAATGTTGCTACTCAGAGTGCTGGCTCACTCAGAACAGCAGTGTGGGCATCACCTGGGAGCTTGTAAGAAATGCAGAAACTTGGGCCTCAACTCAGAACTACTGAATAGGAATTTGCATTTTATTAAGATTCCTCAGGTGATTCAAATATACATTAAAGCTTGAGGAGCATCCCTCTAACTACACTTCAAATGTAGATGTGGTTATCCTTCCATTGAAGATAGTGTTCTCATTTGCAAAATCGGCATAATCAATACCTGTTTCCAAAGATGGTTGTAAAAATAAAATATAAAGATTATAAAATATAATTATATTAGCAAACTTTCAGCCAATGGTCTCTGCTAGCATTTTCATTCATTTAACAAATATTTTTCTTGAGTACTTGCTCCAAGTCAGGGACACTGTTGGATTTGTCTTATAAAATGCTAAAGAAGATAGATACAGTTCCTGCCTTTATGGAGTTAATAGTCTAGGGCAGAGCTTGAAGTCATCATAACCATCATCAATGTCATTATCAGCGTTAAGATATTTTTTATTATAATGACAGGTCTTAAAAGGGTATAACAGAAATAGACGAAGGAGGACAAAATGTTTCTCATCAGCAGTGTTGCACAAGAAAAGCAAACAAAAGTTAGCATATTAGTTTGATTTCACAGAGAGAGAGGTGATGGCAAAAAGTATTTACCTGTGGCTGAAGGAGTGAATGGGAGGGGAAAAGGGGGACAAAAAAATACATATCCGGAGCCGTATAAATCATTTTCACAAAATTATAGAGAATTCTCTCTTGACAGGTAATACATTTTGAATTGGACTTTAAAAGCAATAGGGAAATAAAACGTATGAATTTTCCCTAGTTCTTACCTCAATATGTCCTTAGAGCTGACTTCATTGGGGCTGTTTGCCTAGGGCTTAGTCCTTCTGAAGGTTTCAGAAACAAGTTCTATCCTACTGTTGTTATAAGAGGACTGACTCCACATGAATTGGCCTTCATTTCTTAGGCCCAAAGTGTCTCTCTCACATGAATGCATGAATGGCAGACCTAAAAGAAAAAAAAAAAAGGAAAAATTATCCCACACAATTGATTGACTCAATGTTGGAGGGATAAAAAGTAATGCATACTTAGATTCAACTTCTGCCTGCCCCAAAGTACACACCAGGAACCCATTGCTTGCAATGACAAATCTCTTAATTAGAAGATGGTATTTGTTCTCAATTAGAGAAACAGATTGAGATGCTCCCTTTAAAGATAAAACCATTGAAAAGTGTGCAGCAGTTTGGTGGAAAAAGAGGCAATTAGGCATATCACCTGGAGACTCCTTGCATTTGCAGCAGTGAATGCATAAACAAAACAATTACTCCACTCAAGAGATACTTCACCATGGCTCAGAGAGAGAAGGGGATGAATCACTGCTGATGAGTATTTAAGAAATGTCCCCTGAGATTAATTCCTATACACACAAAAAGATAATCACCGCCATCCACATTACCTTGGTATACTTTTCCTGAAACTCCACTGAATTTCTGGAAAATAATATGAAGATCATACTTAGAACACAATCAGAAGCAAGCACTTTCCTATGAATTTACTGCAGCAAAGAATACTATTTTACTCAAGTAGCCCAGGTGTTTTGTATCATTTCATTAATTCATTCAATGAGTAGCACTTATTTTGTGCACAACTCTACTAAACACACAAGTGTACTCAAATATGTAAAAGAATAATCCACTGTCCTCCAGGACCTCATTTGCAAAACATTTGGCAAGATGTTCCATTAGAGGAAAAAATCAAGTCCATGTGTTACAAAATGTGTGCTGGAGAGCTAGAGTGTGTGTGTGTGTGTGTGTGTGTGTGTGTGCAGGAAGAAGTCTAAGTCTGAGAATCATCAGAATACATTCTTAGTAATATGTTGGAGATGAGTCATACACTAGACCTTGATAAGAGTACAGACTTTAAATTTGGCTGCCTTTAAAAGATACCAAAAGAACCCATTAAAAAGCTGAAAATCCAATGACATCATTACATCATTTTGTCTATATGATGTAAAATGTTCAGCCTAACATTTTAATTGAATTTTATTGTTTATTCTATCACACAGCCCACCCTACCTTTTCGGCTGAATCCAATAGGATAATGAAATATGTTTTCAGTCATAACTAACTTATTTATACAGGGCATTCCTGTGTGTAGGCAACATGTGATAACAGGAGATCTACAAAGATCTGTTGTTCAGGACAAATAATTCTTCAACTGTTTCTATCTAATATTATAAGAGAAAAATATTTTATTGAAAGAGAATAAATAAGATGTAAAATTGCAGTTCGAGAAGAAAGAGAATGCAGGAATTTAAATACATCTTTATGTGCAAATGAAGCCACCACTAGAACTTGGAGATTTGGCCAATGAACCATCTCAATGAGAAGGTTTCCACAGTGAGTGGCTCAAGGACGCCCTTTGATTTATTAAACCTAAGAAGTGTGGACAAATTATAAGGCCCAGCCATGAACTCTACATGATTCTCCTCTGTTTGTTAGGCATGACTCAAATATTTTAAGGTAGTTTCAACTAAACAATTTGCCAAATATATGGTTTGTTGGAATTTAAATTTTCACTCTATTGTTCAGGAATATAGGCAGAAATATAGATGCCTGCAAGAAAAAAATAATTAAAAACCTGGATATTCAAGCATATTGCAGTTTGTGAAGGGACAATCAACTCACCTGACAGTTTGCTAACTTTTTTGGATACATAACAGAATTTTAAAATAAAATATAAATGTGAGAAAAGTTTCTCCAAGTATTATTATTTACTGTGATTAGGAAACAGTTGTAAAAAAGTATGAGACAACAAAGAAATTTCACTTCTATTTTGCATTTCCTTTTAATGTAGGCAACAAAGCAAGTACTTTTGTGCTGAAAATACATCCTACGGATATTTACAAGATACCTTGCTATTAAAAATTAGTTCTATCCATTGCATAATTTCAAATCTCAGAATACCAAATTCTCTTGACAGATACTTATTAACATCAGATTTACAATTTACTCGCAAATCAAAAGTTTGACTTATTATATTTTCCTCCTAGGGAAAACACTAACTTTAACAAGGTTTTCTGAAGTCATGCTATGAATATATATATATTCCTCCCTTTGCAACTTTGATTCAGCTGGAGATGTATAAGACGTTAATTTTAAATAGCACATAAACCATCTTTACATTCTTTTAGGCTTAATTTTATTTTTTTCAATTGATTTGAACTGTGGTAATCTGAACTCCAAGCATAGCAATCTGACTCTGATGCTCTAAATTTTGCACAGCTTGTCTACCCCAGAGGTGCTATTGTCACAAAACTTGTTAGTAATGAAGTACAGTAAATCCATTCTTACAACAGGATTAATTAATAATCACTGCAAATCCATTCTTACAACAGGATTAATAATAACAAATTTCTTTCTTATGATGTGTCAGGGATAAAATCTTTGGCCCAAACAAGAAATCAAATAATTGCCTACCTTTTCAGTCTCATTTCCTCATTTATACTTTATGCTCCAACATTTCCTATTCCCCTTTACTTACTTGTATTCACTATGATATGATGGTGCTTGACTTTGCTACTTTGCTTAATGCTACCTCTGTGTCTAAAAGTTCTTCCCACAAACTCAATTATTCAGCCATTAACACCTGGATATTACCTCAGCTCCTCCAGAAAACTTTTTTACTTCTTAATCATTCTTTCCACCTCCACCCAGGCTGATTTATTTATCATTGTAATTCTTCCAGTTCTCTTAGCTCAAGGTATGCATATTTCATTTCTATGATGTTTCATCTTAAGCACATGGGGCTAAAAAGTAGTTGAAATTAAAAAAAAAAAAAACCCTTCAAAAATACCTTCCGTAGAAGGACGCCCTAGTGAAAGCAGACGTTCAACATCCCAGGAGCCACCTGATTTGTCTCTTTTCACCAATCATGACTAAGATATATTTTAAAGTCTATTTTGATGAAACGTCTTGCCGGAGGCATCGTTTGCTTGAATGTAAATTTTCACTCTATTGCTTAGTAATATAGACAGGAATTTTGAAATCAGCATGTGCTTAACACTGTGAGATTGCTAAGGTTGAGTGCAGAAATAAAGGGTTGATACAGTAACTTTCAAAAGTAGATTGTTGGGGGATAGGAGGAGTTGAGTCATATCAGACAGCAAAACAAGTGTGTTGTTTTCTATTGGAAGCCTAATAAATGGCATTGGCATTTGGGAGAAGGATAATGGCAATAAATGGCATAGCACTTGTTTCTGCCTCTCTGGAGATCATGAAGTCCTCATAATCTCAGTCCTCTGTCTCTGCTGTGATGACATCTACGAAGCAGCTAGCATAGAGAGTATGGTAAAGAAATGTTTGCTTCTTCATGCTCTTTCCTCCCTTTTCTACGTCTCCATATATTTTAGGATACACTTTGTCTTCAATGATCTAATCTTCAATGATCTAATCACACTTCAGTGTGGCTGGTCCCACATGATAGAAAATAGTAATTCACAACAGAATGAAACTGTTGATTTTGTAACCATTTAAACATTTTATAGTTTTCATTTTTAAAATTATTTTTAGAAATTATTTTAGATACAGGGGGCTCATGGGCAGGTTTGTCCAATGGATACATAGCATGATGATGAGATTTGGGCTTTGATTGAACCCTTGATCCAAATAGTGAAACATAGTACCCAAGATAGTTTCTTAACCTTTCCCCTCTCCTTCCATTCCCCACTTTGGAGTCCCCAGTGTCTATTTTTCCCATCTTTATGTCCATGTGTACCCAATGTTTAGCTCTCACAAATGAGAATATGTTAATTCACTATGGATAATAACATTCAGCTGCATCCATGTTGCTGCAAAGGACAAAATTGTGTTCCTTTTTGTGGCTGTATAGTATTCTATAGTGTATATATAACACATTTCCTTTATCTAATTGATGATGCGAGGGCACCTAGGTTGATTCCATGTCTTTGCTATTGGGAATAGTGCTGTAAGAGACATACAAGTGCAGGTGTCTTTTTAGAAGAACAATTTATTTTCCTTTGCAAATATATCCATTAATGGGGTTGCTGGGGTGAATCGTAGTTCTCGTCATAGTTCTTTGAGAAATCTCCAAACTGCTTTCCACAGAGGCTCAACTAATTTACAATTCCACCAACAGTGGATTGGTGTTCTCTGTTCTCTGCAACCTTGCCAACATCTGTAATTTTTTTTGACTTTTTAATAATAGCCATTCTGACTGGTATGAGATGGTTTCGCATTGTGGTTTTGAGTTCAGTTTCTCTAATAATTAGTGATTTTGAGCATCTTTAAAGTATATTTGTTGGCAGATTGTATTCCTTCTTTTGAGAAGTTTCCATTCATGTCCTTTGCCCCCTCCCACCCCCCCGCTTTTTTTTTTTGAGACGGAGTCTCACTCTGTCGCCAGGCTGGAGTGCAGTGTCGCGATCTCAGCTCACTGCAACTTCCACCCTGCACCCCCCCACCACCGGGTTCAAGTGATTCCCCTGCCTCAGCCTCCCAAGTAGCTGGGACTACAGGCATGCACCACCACGCCCAACTAATTATTTTGTATTTTTAGTAGAAACATGATTTCACCATGTTGACCAGGATGGTCTCGATCTCCTGACCTTGTGATCCACCCGCCTCGGCCTCCCAAAGTCGCCCACTTTTTAATGGGGTTATTTTTTTGTTGCTGTTAATTTGTTTAAGTTCCTTGTAGATTCTGGATATTAGTCCTTTGTTGGATGTATAGTTTCAAATATTTTCTCCCATTCTGTAGGTTGTCTGTTCGCTCTTTTGACCATTTCTTTTGCTATGCAGAAGCTCCTTATTTTAATTAGGTTCCAATTGTGAATTTTTGTTTTTGCTTCATTTGCCTTTGAGGACTTAGTCATAAATTCTTTGCCTAAGCCTGCGTTCAAAAGAGTATTTCCTACGTTTTCTTCTAGGGTTTTTATAGTTTGAGGGCTTATATTTAAATCATTAATCCATCTTAAGTTAATTTTTGTATATGGTGAGAGGTACAGGTCCAGTTTTATTCTTCTGCATGTGGCTAGCCAGTTTACCCAGCATTAGGTGTGTGGCTCTATTTACAGGTTCTCAATCCTGTTGCATTAATTATGTGTCCTATTTTTTTTTTTCTTTTTTCTTCTTTTTCTTTTTCTTTTTTTTTTTTTTTTTTTTTTTTGAGATGGAGTCTCGCTTTGTTGCTACTATACTATAGCCTTATAGTATAGTATAGTTTAGTAATGTGATTCCTCCAGTTTTGTTCTTTTTGCTCAGGATTTCATTAGCTATTCAGATTCCTTTGGTTCCATATGATTTTTAGAAGAGCTTTGTCAATTTCTGTGGAAAATTACATTGATAATTTGATAGGAATTGTTTTGAATCTGTAGATTGCATTGAACAATATGGACATATTAACGATATTGATTCTTCCAAACCATGAGCACGGAATAGTTTTCTATTTTCTTGTGTCATCAACTATTTCTTTCATCAATATTTTGTAGTTCTCACTGTAGACATATTTCACCTTTCTGAATAGATATACCCCCGGGTATTTTCTTCTTTTCGTCGCTATTATAGATGGGATTGCATTCTTGATTTGGTTGTCAGCTTGAACTCTATTGAGGTATAGAAATGTTACTGACTTTTGTACATTGATTTCGTATCTTGAAACTTTACTGAAGTCATTTATCAGACCTAGGAGTGTTTTGGCAGAATCTTTAAAATTTTCTAAGTATAGAATCTTATTTTCAGTGAAAAGAAATAATTGGTTTCCTCTTTTCCTCTTGAGATGATTTTTAATTGTTTCTCTTACCAGATTGTTCTGGCTAGGACTTCCAATATGATATTAAATAGGAGTGACGAGCATGGACATCCTTTTCTTGTTCCAGTTCTTAAAAGGAATTATTCTACATTTTCTCCATTCAGTATGATATTGGCTGTGGGTTTTTCACAAATTTCACTTATTATTTCAAAGTATGTTCCTTCAGTGCCTAGTTTTTTTATGGTTTTTATCATGAAGAGATGTTGGATTTTATAGAATGCTTTTTCTACATCTATTGAGATGATCATATGGTTTTTGCTTTTTAATTTTGATTATGTGGTGAATCATATTTATAGATTTGCATATATTCAACCATCCTTGTATCCCAGGAATAAGTCTACTTGATTTTGTTGTATTATGTCTTTTATGGGCTACTGGATTCAGTTTGCTCATATATTGCTGAGGATTTTTGCATCCATGTTCATCAGAAATATTGGCCTGTAGTTTTGTTTTTTGTCATGTCTTTGCCAGATTATACTATCATAATAATACCATACCTGATTATGATATCAGGATGATACCATAATCTGGAGGGGTCCTTCTTCCTCAATTTTTTGGAATAGTTTCATTAAAATTAGTACCAGCCATTATATGTACATCTGGTAGAATTTGTGTGTGAATTAATCTAGTCCAGGCCTTTTATTTTTTTGGCAGGTAGATATTTTATTACTGATTCAATTTGGTAGCTTGATATTAATCTGTTCAAAGTTATTATTTCCTCCTGGGTCAATTTTAACAGGTTGTGTGTGGAATGGAATGTATTCATTTTTCTTTTCCAGATTTTCTAGCTTGTGTGCATAGAGATGTTGACAGTATCTCTGAAAATCTTTTGTATCTATGTGGGATTGGTTATAATGTCACCGTTATCATTTCTACTTGTCCTTTATTGGATCTTCTCCCATTTTTTTCTTTGTTAATCAAGCAAACAGTTTATTGGTAGCATTTATTCTTTCAAAGAACCACTTTTTTCACTTTGTTGATGCTTTGTATGGTTTCTTACGTCTCAATTTTGTTTATTTCTGACGTGATTTAAGTTATTTCTTTTATTCTGCTAGGTTAGAGTTTAGTTTGTTCTTGTTTTTTCTAGTTCCTTTGGGGTAACATTAGTTTATTATCTGAGATATTTCCGTCTTTTTGATGTAGGTGTTTAGCAGTATAAACTTTCCTCTTAACACTGTTTTTTTCATATCCCAGAGATTTTGGTACATTGTGTCACTCGTTTCATTTATTTCAAATAGTTTTGAAAATTTCTGCCTCAATTTCATTGTTTACCAAAAGTCATTCAGGAGCAAATCGTATTGTTTCCATGTATTTTTATGGTTTTGAAAGTTCATCTTGATATCAGTTTCTATTTTTATTCCACCATAGTCTGAGAGTATGCTTCATATGATTTTAATATTTTTGAATGTGTTAGGGTATCTTCTACATGCAGATGATAATTTTGTATATTCTATGGTTTTGGGGTGGAGTGTTCTGTAGATTTCTATTAACTCCAATTTGTCAGCTGTCAAGTTTATGCTCAGAATTTCTTTGTGAGTTCTCTTCCTTGATGATCTATCAAATGCTGATGGTGCCATGTTGAAGTCCCCCTCTTTTAATGTGTGAGTGTCAGTCTTTCTTTAGACCTAGTAGTAATTGTTTTATAAATCTGGGTGCTCCAATGTTTGGTGCATATTTATTTATGATAGTGAAATCTTCCTGTTCAATTGAGCTTTTTACCATTATATAATGCCATTCTTCATCCTTTTTTTTCCTGTCGGTGGTTGTCTGTTTTATTTTACATAGGAATAGTGCTTGCTGTTCTTTTTCATTTTCCATTTGTGTTATAGATCTTTCTGTATCCCTTTACTTTGAGCCTAAGGGTGTCATTACTTATGAGACGAGTCTTTTGAACACAGCAGAAGGTTGGGTCTTGATTTTTTGATTTGCCACTCTGTGTCTTTCGAGTGGAGTGTTTAGGTTGCTTATGTTCAAGGTTAATATTGATAGGTAAGGTTTTGTTCCTGTAGTGGTCTTGGCAGCTAGTTGCCTTGTAGTCTTGATGTGTAGTTGCTTTATATGGTCTGTGGCTATGCACTTATGTGTCTTTGTGTGGTAGCAGGTATCATTCTTTTGTTTCCATGGTTGAAACTTCTGATTTGTAGAGAGTGTTTACCTCTCTTCCTCTCACTTTTCTTTCCCTCCTATGGTCTTCTGGAGACCTGAAATGTCCCATTATATTGAATTTATTTAAAAACAAACTGTTTTATTGATGCTGCAAAACTGAAAACCTCCCATTTACTCCATATAGCTTAAGACAGTAAGGACTCTGAGGTAGGACCCTATTTAATCATTTTCACTTCAAAGTGGATTTTAAATGTAAACAGTATTTTACAAGACTCACAAGAAGAAATCAGAGTAAAAATATATCTCAGGGAATTGTACATAATTGTCATTTTCAAAATTTTGTTTTGCAACACTTTTATTTTAAAAGTACAGAATAAGGGCTCAATTTCTTTCATAGATAATGCTGTTTTTAATTAAGAGAACTTTTCCTTATTTATTGACAAATAATAATGCCATTTCATATTAACATGTAATAATTTTTGACTCTGTCTAATGATACATACAAATTAGACTTTTGATGTTAATTGTTAATCATCAGTACTAAATGACAACCCTCCAATTCCTTTCATAACTTTCATTATCCTTAATAACACTATTAAAATATATTTACTAGAAGTTCACGGAAGGTGTTGGTTCTGTGCAACATAGTAAATTTCAAATATCATTGTGTATATTTAAATGAAACAATTGAAATACAAAGTGTTTAACAGACTTGGAAGAAGTCACGAAAATAATTGGCATTTGAACTCCTGAAAATGGTCTGCTATCAGCTGGGAAATACTATCACAGTCACTCACAGAGCCAAAGTCATCTAACTCTGATGATTCAGAGTTTTCTGCTTTTCCAAAGCTTAATTCGCTTCCATTGGGATTTTTAAATTCACCTCTTAAAGTAAGAAAATAAGGCTTAGAGGTCCAGACAAGGCAACTAGCACTTACATTATACTATGCAAAAATTGACATTTAAAAAAAAATCGCAAGTTCAAAAAAGTGTGATCTTCACATACTTGTTATTCAGCATGTAATATTAAAGAGTAAGTGGACATACATAAAGTATAACTGTTGAGGCAACACTGAGATTCTCCAGAAGAAGATGGCATGCTCTTCCTTACATAAGTTGGACATCTGATATCAACCAAAACCTACTAGCTGACATCAGTCACATAGCTCACCTCTATTCACCATCCATCTTGGAAAGGCACTGAAAACCGTAAGACATAATTTGACATGAATGGCACTACTTCTCCAGGGATATTGGGAGATGATTTATGTGCTGAATTTGACAGTGACAAAGAGTAAATCTTTTCCATATCAAAGCAGTGTCCTCTCATCCCATGACATCTTTACCAACTTACTCAGTCCTACCAAAGTTTTGGAAATATCATAAAAATTTTCATCTACTTTTGTTACTCTAATTAGAAGTTGTGTGAATAAATACTGATAAAAGATGCTACCTACACTCTACTCCAAAGAGCCCGATTATGAAATGGTACACATAGCATATCTTTCCAACATTAAAACAACTGGTTTAAAATTAAATAATTCAAGGTAGAAAACATGGTGACTTGTGGATAACTAACCTGATTACATTTTTTTCCCTTTCAAGTTAATAAATTTTATTTCACTCAGAACTTTGGTCATTCTCAGAACTTTGGTCATTCTTGAAAGTGGCAAGAATTGGGATTAAAAGATAAAAATCAATCATTATGTGTTGTCCTTGGTATGGATAAATTTCTAATCTCATTTGGAAGATAATACTGAGACATATGAAATAATTAGAAAACAAAAGAAGATAATATGGCTGCAAGTGCCAGATTGAGTACTACAGGAAATTCACCATTTTGATACTTCTAGGCCCCTTAAACCCATTCTTCTATAGTTGACCTAAACCTTAAAGTATTTTAAGCAAAGGATTTCTGCTAAAATAATCTAGTCATATATTTGTTGTTATTTCATAACAAATGAAGATGCTAAATTAACACTGTCCCTCCAATCACACTTGGAATAACTCGTCAAATAATACTTTAAAACAAGTAAACAAAAATTGTACCAAGAGAAGAATTTGTATTACATATAAAACAATACCAGATACATTAGTGGAGAGAAAAAGTAACATAATCTAGATATATTCTACTGTCCAAATGTTTGTCTCTCTGTCAATAAATTCTGGTTGCTATATTCTCTGCTACTAAAAAACATGATTTCTAAATCTTAACCATAATTAACTCTAGTGGTATGAAGTGATCAGTAATTGACACCACTTTTACACTACTGAGTTCTGAACCAACTGGGGATTGAAGAAGGATAAGGCAGCTGAAGAACTAAATGACAACATTATTATTGATGAAATTATTTAAGAATTTGGATTACATGTGTGTCAGAGGAGGAATTCTTAATGCTGAGCCTCAGTCATAGACAGTGTGTGGCAAGCTGCTGGCCTCTCTCTGTTTTAGAAGAGCCTGGCCTTCAAAGACTTAAGGCACAAAGCAGCTTAGCAAAATGGATGGTCCCTGAAGAAAGACTGAGATTAAAGAGAAAGGGAGAATGTATTGAGTTCTATATGCCCAATTCTTTCTCTTAAATTTACCAATTGGATAATTAACTCTTCTTTTTCTGAGTAGGAGGCACAATAAGGGGGAATGCAGAAAAGCCAGGAGTTCCCTAACTGATATTTATACACATAAACAACATTTAGGATAAAAGATTTTTCAGATATTTTGGCCCTATCCCATTCCTTATGACATTCCACGAAAAGTTAATGCAATATAAAAGCACTATGAAGAGTGGTTAAGAACTAAAGCTCTGGAACCAGACAGAGATGAGTCTGAGTCCCCACTCTGCAATTTACCAGCTGTGTAACACGAGGCAGGTTAATCATAGAGTTTCCATTTCTCCATCAGTAAATCAGTTATTTTAAGAGAATTAAGCTAGTTAAGTCATGTGAAACGCCTATAAGACAGATTATAGCAGACAGTATAATGAAATACTCAATGAATTTTAGTTTGAAAGACAAAAATGAGTTTGTGTAATATGATTAAAAAGATGCTTGAAAGCTTCGCCTGTCCAAATAATCTGTCCTGATGCCCTGCCGTATTTCTCTAGAATTCTTATTATTAGAATAAAATTTTTGTCTTAACTTGAGGTCGTAAATATCCAGAAGATCCTCTTTCAAATTCTTAACTCTTCAGAAAGGTAACCCAGAAGTATATAGCATCACTAGATCACAGTAGTTTTTTTTAATTGATTAGTTGGCTAGCAGAGAGTAAGTATCTGAGAGGATTAGGCATGAAGATATAAAATTTTGATATGGAAGAGGTTTAGGAAAGTTTGGATGATGAGCTTGGTTGTAAATATTCTAAGAACGAGGATCAGGAAGACTTAAAATACCCAACTTTATCTTTTCTATTGCCATGCCTTGGGCTATTTCAAAATACATGAGAGATATATGTATGTCTAATGCAACTAGCTCTCCCTGAAGTACTGTAATTTGGGAGGTAATAGTATCTGATCCATCAGAAGTATTTATTAACAGCCTATTGGAGACCAGCTACTAATTATGCCTTCAAACACATTTTTCAATGATTGTTTTATATTATCTTATGCATAACTACTAAATTCTCAAATAGTTGTAAAATCTCCATCTTGTGACATAACCATACTGAATTTACTATACTTCTAAAGATGCTTATATCTGATTTTCACTGCTACTCTCCTACTTTGCTTAGCTGCCTAGGAACAGAACTGAACTTTTTATATTGTGATAAAAACAGAACTCACACAAAGGACATGAGAATCCAACCTAGATGTTTCCTACTCCCTAATGTAATTTTTTTTTCTCATTTAATTACTAGCTCCTGGTTGTTCGCTTTTCTGCCTAGTATCCATTAGTTCCAACTTGCTCAAATAACTCTTAGAAAAGAAATGAATTATTATTGTTAAATATATACTTGAAAATGCACATACTTAATAGTCATTTTTAATTGGAGTTTCTTCAATTTATTAGCTAATCCATTCTGTTTCTGATCTCTCTGTCATATAATCATAAAGGCTTCCCATCACCAGTGCCCCTTTTTAATCTCTGACTGCTTTTGTGAGCATGAATTCATTTCACTTTCCTGCTCCCTTTATCTCTTTTCTAAAATTCTTAACTTGTGCAATGGACTCTTATTTAATTCCATTTCCTCTTTCCCCCAGTTTCCAAAACAAAGTTTTCTTTACCTGGAGATCTTTGAACAGTCCTATGGGAAGCTTCACTGAATTCATCTTGATCTTTGTAACTCCTCTGAAAAAGAAAAATACAATCTGTTATGCTTTAATTATAATCTCCCTTAGGATATGCTATTCCTCCATAGTCAGGAAGTTTAACACTTCTTCCTAGGAAACTAGAGTCACTAGATTGCTTAGTTCCATCAAATCTTAAAGCATTTTCCATTTGAAATTCCATTTATAACCCAATTTAAGTGGCCTTGGTTACCGGTTTCCTGTTGTCAGAGTTTCCCACATTTCCAATTAATTTCCAAGGTTAAAATTGGTTTTCTTCAAAGCCTAGAACTGACTAAGATATATTAGCTTGGCTGCATTTGCTACTCATATATCTAGATGTATTCTGCCTCCTCAAGCTCAAATGAGTGAAGGGAGGTAAGTCTATAAAAGAACAACTTAAACACAGTGGTTTTACTTTAACTTGTGTTAAAAAGAACACATCTATAAAACAACACTTAGGAAATGTAGTTAGGATGTTTTACCAAATAAAAAACATTCTGAACTGTTTTTAATGAATAGGGTGAATGTGATAAACACTTTTATGTTAAATAAATAAAAATGAATAATACAAAAGCACTAAAAATATTTTCATAAATAAAACAGGTACTCTCTCTCCAAAATATGCAATACAGCATGTATTTCCTGAAATACTCAACACACACAGTTATGTGTGTGTATACATACACACACATGACTTTTGTATGTACACACACACAAAGCATTTATGAGTTTAAAGACTGGTTAATTTTTTAAATTACTGTTTCTGTTTTGGGTCTCCCAGAAAAATAACACCTATTCTATTTAAACCCTCATCGTTAGTTCGTTCGTTAATGCAGGCAGAGTTAGTTATTTGCTCCTTTGTGATCCCATGGCACTAATAAATATCTGTGAAATAGGACTTATGACATTATAATGTAATTATTTAGTCACAGCTGTCTGTAACCTCCTTAAGGGCAAAGACTGTATCACATTAATTTCTGCCACTATTCCATCTCTGGAGTCTAGCATAGTAACTGACATTTGTTAGATCTTCAGTATAAATCAAAACAAAACCTCTACATTCATTGCTTACTTTGTTAGTCTAAATTGGTGAAGTCAGTGATATAGTTTGGATCTGTGCCCCACCCAAATCTCATGTTGAGTTGTAATCCCCAGTGTGGGAGGTGGGGCCTGATGGGAAGTGATAAGATCATGGGAGTGGATTTCTCATAAATGGTTTAGCACTATTCCCCCTTGGTTCTGTATACTGAGTGACTTCTCATGAGCTCTGGTTGCTTATAAGTATGTAACATCCCCCCTTGGTCCTGCTCCTGCCGTGTAAGATGCCTGCTCCTGTTTTTACTTATGCCAGGAGTAAAAGCTCCTTGAGGCCTCCCAAGAAGTAGATGCTGCCATGCTTCCTGCACAGCCTGCAGAACCATGAGCCAATTCATCTTCTCTTCTTTATAAATTACCTGTCTCTGTTATTTCTTCATACCAAAGTGTAAACGGACTAATCAGAAAATTGGTACTGTATTGAAAAATTGTAGTGGGGTATTGCTATAAAGATACCTGAAAATGTAGAAGCAACTTTGGAACAGGGTAAAGGACAGAGACAGAGGTTGGAACACTGTGGAGGGCTCAGAAGAAGACAGGAAGAGGAGGGAAAATTTGGAACTCCCTAGGGACTGATTAAAGGACTAAAATAAAGGCTGATGAGGTATCAGATGGAGATGAGGAACTTACTGGGGACTGGAGCAATGGTCTCTTTTGTACTGTGTTACCAAAGAAACTGGCAGCATTGTGTCCCTTTCCTAGAGATCTGAGGAACTTGAACTTAAGAGTGATGACTTAGGGTATCTGGTGAAAGAAATTTCTAAACAGTAAAGCATTCAATAAGTGGCCTGGCTGCATCTAACAACATATGCTTATATGTGTGAGCAAAGAAATGACATAAGTAGAGGGATGGCCTTATCTCTGACTGACCTCTATCTATAATATATCATTACTGACTGCATATAAGGCCTTTTTGCGCTGGGAAAGTAGTGGGTCTCAGAATACAATAACAGCTCATATCTCATTTTCAGACTTTCAGATTCCATGAGAAAAATGAAGCCTTCCTTGGGCTTTCACTCAAAGCAAAAAAGAAGAGTGGCTATATTACTGCTACTATTTTGGCCACAAATGGGACATTTTTCTGCCTTTGTCTAGCCTAAGAGAAAAGAAATAGAGAACAAGTGAGTGGTGGGGTGGGGAATGGTGTGAAACACAGTTCTCTGAGAAATGCTCAGGGATAAATAGACACTATTAAGGAGATGTCAGGGCAGGCATTGAATCAACTCCTGTGTCTAGAAAGGAACTAAAGTGAAGCCATGTTTGGCTAGCCTGCATGTTTTCAGTGGCAAGCACATCACTTGGTACAAGGCACACCAGACACACACACACACACACATACACACACACCAGATGTTTTGCTTCCAACTCTTTTACATGTCTCAAATCCATCTACTTTTCTCCATGTTCACTATTGACATCCCAGTTCAGGCACCGTAATCCCTAACCTGGGCCATTGTAGGAGGCTCCTAACTCTCTGCCTGCCTCTGATCTCGCCAAAATGAACTTGTAAACTCCTTTCCCTGACCCAGTTTAAAACTTTTAACGGTCCACTTGAGGAGATATGTAGTGTATCCAAGTCACTCACTGCCTCCAGTTGATTCTGGAGAAAGAGAACATATCTCCTCCACTGAGGATTATGTGATGTTAGTTTTCACATTATTCTGTTACAAAGTAGAAGTTAATGTAAAAAGAAGGATAGTTTTTTTTACAGCATATTGTGGCACTTTCAGTGCCTCAGTTGTGCTACTATATAAGTACCCAACTGAATGGCACTAGGACGCAACAGGAGATTAGGAAGTCTGTTGAAACAACAATAACACCTAAACGTGTATTTCCTCACTCAAAGAAGTCCATGTAAGAAACTGACATAAAGGAAAGCAAGAGTGAATGAAATTTGAATATCATTGCTCCTTTTGTTCAGAGGCTGGAAAGATTTGGGGAAATGCAAGTAGATTAAGTATGTATACTACTTAATCTAATAACTATATTAACATAGCTGATGTTTCAATTTATATAAAGGATCACCTGTTAGACTCATCTGTTTAAATCTGTAGATTGGAAAAAAGGGGCCATCTTAAGGATAGGGAATACGATATTTCTTTGAAACTCTGGAGACTAGAATGATTTCTATTTACACTTAAGTAATTAGAGCTTGAAGAAATTGAATGAAAACTATTGCTAAAATTAGTAGTATTTGGCATAATGTTCCCACCAATGAACTACCCAGCTTGAGACTGTTTATTTCTTCTCAGCCATATTGAAACAAACTGTATTTCAATTTAATCTGGTAAAGTTCAGTCTTTCAAACAAAACCTGTACATCTTCACTTCAAAATTTGCACTTATTGATGTTACTATGCATACTGGCTCTTTAATCTCTTGCAGTTTTACACTTACAAAATAAAACAAGAAGATCTAAGAAAGAAAAAACACAGACTTGACAGTTTAAACAAGCAGTCAAATGAAAGACATTAACTCTAGGGAGCGTACCATAATTATTGTCCAAGATCAGAGATTCTTGATAAATTGACTTTCTGAATGTGCAGCAGCATAAATTGAATGAACATTGCCTTGAAAACTGAAGATTAAAACAGGAGCTTACACCCAGAGAAGATACCCATTGAGAAGTAGTAAATAGCCATCTTTACACTTTCGGGGACTTCAATAACATTCCTTCAGTAGCTATAATACCACAAAGAGTATCTTCATTCATGGATGCAAAATTTCTTTAGACAGAATATAAAATCATTATTAAAAATAAAACAAAAATGTTGGTATTATACAGTAAATTGATGTGGCAAATTATTATGTAACAATTGAAATATTATTATTTGTAAACATTTTTATTTTAGATTGAGGGGGTAAGTGTGCATGTTTGTTACATGGATATAATGCATACTGGTGGGAATTGGGCTTCCAGTGTACCCATTACCCAAAGAGTGAACATTGTACCCAATAGATGATTTTTTCACCTCACAGGGTTGGGATGGAATGGCCTATACAATTTGTCGCAATAAATGTAGATTCTTCAAGAAACATCGTACAACATTCAGAAAGATAGCTTACTGAAGTTGGTCCAAGAAAGATTTTAGACACATGGAGAAGCTTCTTATATCAGATTTTAGAAAATCCCATTACAAGAAAGCTGTTAAAAATAAAGTCTAAGGGGCAATTAGGCAAGTTACAATAGTATCGAACATATTCATACTCTGATCAAGCAGTAAAAAAAATTTCTGTGAATTAACTCTTAATGTATAAATATATACACAATGATTTATGTAGAATAATGTTAATAATCATGACTAACACAATTCCTGTAAAAATTGAAAATACGTTGTGGATATTTGAAGTCCTACATTATGCATGTAAAAAAAAACTCATAAAATTTGATTTATAATGGTTAAGGTGAAACCATTACTACCTATGACTATTGAGGCCTAGAGAACCTTGGAATTAGAGAGAGAATACTGTTAATCCTTAAATTTTCAAATTTTAGAAGGTTATTTAATGATATGAGAAATTTCTCAGAACATATTTGTACATGGCTAGAAAGATATACAGTTGCCCCTCTATTTTAGAGGGGAATTGGTGCCAGGACCCCCATGGAAATCAAAATTCATGGATGCTCACGTTCCTTAAATAAATGATACAGTATTTGTGTATAACCTACACACATTCGCCTGTACACTTTAAATCATCTCTAGGTTAATTATAATACTTAAAACAATGTAAATGCTACGTAAATAGTTGTTATACTATATTGTTTTAAATTTGTATTATTTTATTGTTGTATAGTTTTTTTGTTTATTTTTCTAAATTTTCAATCCTTGGTTGGTTGAATCCATGGATGCTGAACCCATAGATAGAGATGGCTGAGTGTATATCAACATGTTAATAAGTCACCTCTGGATAGTAATAATAAAAGAGACTTTCCCCTTTTATAGTTTCTGTTTTTTCCACACAAGTTTGTGGTAACTAAAATTTCCTAATATTTTCCTTTGTGCTTCATTTACTCATAATTTTACAGTATATTGACTCTATTCTTTGCTAGATCTAGGGATATTATCATGTAATAGATACCATTTCACGCTCCTAACAAGCCCAAACACGGTCTTATTCTAAGAGCAATGCTCCTCTATTCCATGTTAATGTTACATGACACTGTCATCCTGGCCATATTTAATTGGACAAGGTTGAATATTGCACAAAAATTGCACCAATCAGATTACCTCTCTCTCTAGAATTTGGAATGGGAGTTGTGAGGTTTCATTTTCACTCAGACTTGTCACTTGAACTGAGGTACAATAAACTTATCAATGTGGGGTTGATAAGATTGTTTACATGCAAGCTGAAGCAGAGAAAGGCTGTCTGTAGTGAGAGAAAATAGAAGGAAAGACAAAGGAGGGGAGGTAATGTCAGTGAAAATGGTACAGTATGGAGCTCTGAAAATTCTGTCCCTTGCAAAAGCAATGAGAACACTTGCAAAAAAAAAAAAAAAAGGTGGCATAACCAGTAATTTCAGAACTCTGTAAATTAACCAGATCCTTGCAGCAATTTAGGTGGTGTTTATTCAAGAAAAATAGCTGAATCTCAATAAGAACAGCAAGCTTAATTTGCTGTTCTTTAAATTGCCTTATCCTATAACCTCCTACCAAACTCCATACTAGCTCTAAGAAAAAAATCCCTCATTATGGTGAAAACCAGAAATTTGGCAACATGTAGAGACGATAGAATAGGTTAGGAGCTCCTTAAAAGACAAATTACCAGAAAAGCATAATTACTTTTGGGGGTTACTTGGAGGACACCATTTATGAGACTTTCCTTATGTGACCAGATTTGAAGCTTGCTCAGTGCAAACATAATTTTTTTTCTGGGGATTTCTGTTGGAAAAAAATCATCAGATACAGTTGTTGAACATCTCAGCTGAGGCAGTGGATAAGAGATGGTGCAAACACTAGGCTAACCAAAAACTTCAAAGGAGAAGCCAGAGAATGAGATGTGCATGGGGTTTGAAAGTCTCTGACATATTCCTGGGAATCTAGAAGGCTGCACACATGACTAGGGCTGTTTACATGTGTAAAGTTGTGCACATGCCCAAGAAAGACCTAAACTCTCACTTCAGGCTTACCTTTAGTCTCTGAACTAACAGGAAATGAAGGGTAAGGCAGAATTGTAAACTGACCAGCTGAGTATAAAAAGCATGCTCCAACACACACACACAGACACACACACACACCCCGTTGGCAAAGAATGGCAGACATATTGGTACCAGGCACTTAAGGAAACCTCTGTCTAATCATTATCTGACCACTAAGCAAACTGTATAGAGACTTCCGTGGCCACAAACAACCAACAATACAGACTTCACATAATTAGTTGAGAAAAGATAATAAATGAAAAAACTTGTCATAGAAATATAAGGGTCAATTCAAGTTTCCCTATTCATATCATATTCTGTGTGAATCATGAGAAACACTTTAACTTCTTGATTTCTTTTTTTTTTTTTTTTTTGAGACGGAGTCTTGCTCTGTCACCAGGCTGGAGTGCAGTGGTACAATCTCAGCTCACTGCAACCTCCGACTCTCTGGTTCAAGCGATTCTCCTGCCTCAGCCTCCTGAATAGCTGGAATTACAGGCACATGCCAACACACCCAGTTAATTTTTGTATTTTTAGTAGAAACGGGGTTTTACCATGTTGGCCAGGATGGTCTCGATCTCCTGAACCGTGATCCGTCTGCCTCGGCCTCCCAAAGTGCTGGGATTACAGGCGTGAGCCACTGCACCCGGCCTAACTTCTTGATTTCTACATGAAATAGAAGTGTTAGTATTGAAAGAACAATGCATGATTTTTCCCCAAGCACTGATCTCAGTGAATATTTATGCATCCTCCAAGCAACACAGACAAATTTACAACAAATATCATGTACATATATTTGTATAAATTATTTTTATTCACAGTATAACAATTATAAGCACATATCAGTTATAATGACTGAAACATACACATAGTATTACTATAGTTTATATGTGCTACATATTTTTATTTAAGATATTTAAAATAAACTAAATACTGGTAAATAGCACTCACTCTTTTTTAAGTGTTTTAGGTTTTTCACCCCAAAACAATTTTTAAGATTTTAATCAAAAAGACCATGTCTTGAGCTTTATTTCCAATTTTGCTTCCTCCATAGCACCTAATACAATACTGATGTATAACTTTAAATAAAAATGAGTTAGCGATTAAGTATATAATCTTCTTAATGATATATCAGAATTCCAATGATAGAATAAGTGAAGACAGGTTTATTGTATGGACATAACAGACAATCTTGTAGACATCCAAGGACTGAGCTCAAAATACTAATTGGCTATGCTGGGACTGAAACTGAAGTCAGGAACTGAAAACATTTTTCCTGTCTCTTGTGGGTCATAAGTTACCTTGTCTTTGTTTCTATCTGTGTATATACTTTATTCTCCAATTTCTCATTATAGACCTATGTTTTCACTCATGGATCTCTGATCCTCCATACTTTCAGTCTTACTATGGCTTAGACTTTTTTGGAGCTGTCAGATTCCAAATTTGACTGGAAATTTGCCAGTCAAAATTTCATTTGGTCTTTTTCTTCAAATGCCCTTTGCTTAATTGTCCTACTCACTCAGTACCTCATTCCAAATAAGAAAAAATGAGAAAACACTCATTATCTAACAGGTCCACCTTTGTCCAGGTATTCATCTCTAATCCAATCAGCCAAAGGCCAGAGTTTGGAATCATATTGATAACTTCTAATTAGGAATTATGGGTGAAGCAAGTTCTCTGAGAAGGGTTTTGTTAAGAAATCCATGATTTTCACATCTAATATATTAATAGATTTGCTATTTCTGAAATATGATATACACATAAATCCTGACTAATTTAGGAAACTGCAAAGAATCATTACATTTTGGAGTAAGAAGACACATTTCTCATTTTTCAAATTAGAAAACCAAGGACTAATGAAATTATGTGACTTGTTTAAGGTCATATAGTTGGCTATGGTCACAGCTATGAGTAGAATCTAGGTTACCTGAGTCTTCATCAAGTATTTTTTCTAATGTAGCTTACTATAGTGAAATAAATTTGAATGGTCAATGTATTAGTCTGCTCTCATGCTGGTAATAAAGACATAACCAAGACTGGGTAATTTACAAAGGAAAGAGTTTTAATTGACTCAGAGTTCAGCATGCCTGGAGAGGCCTCAGGAAATTTATAATCACAGTGGACGGGGAAGCAAACATGTCCTTCCTCACATGGTAGCAGCAAAAAGTGCAGAGCAAAAGGAGAAAAAGCCCCTTATAAAACCATAGATGTCGTGAGAACTCACTCTATCATGAGAACAGTAGCACGGGGATAACCGCTCCCATGATTCAGTTACCTCCCACTGGCTTCCTCCCAGGACAAGGGGATTATGGAAACTACAATGCAAGATGAGATTTGGGAGGGGACACAGCCAAACCATATCAGTCAGTTTGAACTGACAAAATGTTTGTAAAGAAATGCAGTTATGTTATCTCAAGTAGGCATGCTAATATAAATGACCCTAAAGGAGTATTGTACAGTTGATTCCTAGGAAACCTGCTTCAAAGTACAGATAAAAATTCATAATAAGAAGCACTCCAAGTTTTGATTTCAAATAAGTATTTTAAAATTTTTTCAAAGAAACTTGTTTTACTAAGCAATGTAAACAGTGCCATTCTAATCTTTGGTTCTATATTCGTTTGCTCAGAAACCCTTTTATTTCTCCAAATATAAAGAGAAAGTATGTTACCACACAATATTAGTTTAAATGGTTGCAAATGCTATAATCCAAATTAAGAAATTTTAACTGTTTATCTCATAAGACATTGTGCCACAATGCAGTATGAAAAGCAAACAAACTGATATTCTGCAAACACAGGCTGTTATCTATGTATAAATGATAAATGTAATAATAAACCAGGGAGAAACATGTAGTTAAAGTAAGCACAAAACAGTTGTGCAATAAGTATGTATAATACTAATGGCATTAAAACTACATATATTTACATGTCCTATAAATGACATGCTCAAATATTCAGTTGTTTTGCATGCAACATCCATGCTCCCCAAGTAGACAATAGAAATTTCCTTTGTGTGGTATTTTCTCTCCTTTTTAGGAATCATGCTAGTAGTGTCAGAAATGTTCTTAATAAAGTGGCTTGACTATAAAGTCTATTTCCAGATGACTGAATATTTTGTCCATACCACAAGATCAAGATTCTAATTTGTGACCTAACAATTTAACCAACAAACAGTTCAAGTCTTTTAATGAGATGACAAGGACTTGCTCATGAAGCCAATTGCCATTTTCCTTGCTCTATCGTAGGAAGCAATGCTCGATTACTACAGCTCAAAGTCGGCTTACTTTAAAGCCTATAGGAGTCTCCTATAATCAATCAGTTTGCATTATGGTAGGGGCAAGTAGCTCTTCTGTCATCAAAAATAAAACATAATGCCCTCCACCCATGGTACCATATAATGTCCCCAACTTGGATTTATGAATGTTATTAAAATATTGTCTATGAATGAGGATGATCATGTGTGAAAATTAGAAAAGGTGAATTTATTGAAGTAAAGACATGTCTATCTCTGTAAATAGCCAATATGGAAGGAAAATACATTAAATTTATCAGTATTATGAAGCTGAAGCATAAGGTGAAAGGTGTATGGAAATAATGCTCACTGAAAAGTTATTCGAACTATCAAATAAGAGCCACACTTCGTAAATTCTGGAGAACTAGACTACCAGACTACACAGAACATGGGTTGGGAGGCCTTTAAGGGTAAATGGGAATGATAGGATCCTCATTAAAGTTGGAGATTTTTGAATGGAACAATTGATAATGCCTTTGAATTATTAATTCCAAATGGGACAATTGATAACACCTTGAACTATCAATTCCAAAATGGAAGAGTTCCATAGACTACCCTTATATAAAAAGCATAGTCTTCACTATCTTCCTATCCTTCCAATAGTTGTCCAGAAATGTTCTACACAAGAGTCTCCTTCTCTCACCCATGCTAAGCAAGGCAGTACTGTGTTCTTTTCTCTCTCTCTTTCTCTATCCTCATTCACCTAATTTTAACCTGCACCTGGGGTAGGTTAACACAAAAGACTCTTGGAGATTGAAGAACTACAATTCTAAATCACTGACTAGTTTTAAATCTCCATTCTGTTCCTAATTAAAATAACCTATAACAGGCTACATAAGTAATATTAACTAACATTCTGACATTTTATTCCAAAGCAATAAAATTAGACCCTTGTTCTAGAGCCTTTGATAATAAAACAGAAACAACAGAGTACTTAAAGCTGATAGTTTATAGACTAATCTGGAAAGAAAAATCAACAATATTTGAAAAGCTCGAGGAATTTTAACAAATGGAAACTAATGCCGCTGAAAGGAAATGCAAATACAAGGGCTTAGGAGTTTCAAAAACAAAGAAGTGAAGATGGTTGTTGTAGGGAATAAAGAGTGGAGGCAGCAATAGGTCAGTGCTAACCAGGCAATATTCATAGAGAGGTTTAGTCTAAATCTCAACTTTCAGGGGATAATTTGTCATTATTCAGAGACAGAAATGAACAAGCCTACAGGATTTATATATTTTTAAATTGCTTTTTATTGAATTGACCAGGATCTCTAGGATCTATAAGGTTTTTGTTAACATTATCTGGAAACCTGCCTCTACATCCCTTCATTTTCTCTCTGAAGTTGGTCTGGGTATGCTCCAGACTAACTTGGTCTAGAAGTCCCATTGTCCCGTTCTTATTACTTAGAATTGTTTTTTTTAAATGGACTCAAATAATTCCAAGGGGATGGAGTCAAATGAGACTATTAGCTTTTCTGAGAAGCCATTTGCCAATATTTCAGAAGCCCATAAAATGGTCCTGCAATAGGTCTATGTAGAGGATATTTCTCATACCTCAGGCTTTTTTTGTTGTTTTTCAGTCTCCCTCTACTACACACACTTTTCTCCTAGAAACTAAAAATATATCACTGCTTTTCTAACTTTTTATTTGTGGTCTTCCTGTTGTAAAGCAGAAAGAGAACAAAAAAGCATAAATCTGTGATATATAGCATATTTTTGAACAAAAAACAACAACAAAAACCTCCTCTATCTAATCCTTACACTCCTCTTTCTCAAAGGGCTTTAATTAAGTATACACAGGGAAAGGCAGAAAATATTGTTCATTTCCCATAAAAACCCAAACTTTGATCTTCCTCTGATAGGCCAGCCCTAAAGGCATTAACTCAACAAATGCCAACAAGGAGACTGAAGTCAGAAATAAAACACCTTCCTCGGGCTCATCTCTCCTTTCTGTGTGAAACTTTCACTTCACAGTTATTAATCAGTACAGTTATAGGGAAATTCTGTTGCAAAGTGACCTAAACCAATTCGATCATGCACAACTCTTAGGTTCTGTTTAGTAGACAAGAGTTGCCATTAAGGAAGCTTGATGTGAGCCAGGTTTATCTACTTTTCTTCAATCTCACTGTCAGGTTATAATGAGAGTAAGTCTCAGACCAAATTCTGCCACATATACATGAATTAAACACTCCCTATCAAACAGGCACTAAATCAATCACAAATCTGTTCTCTAAGCTCAATAAAGTCTTAGCTCTTTGCCCTATTAGTTGCTTCTACCACTACATTGCATGAAAGGAAACTAAAGGAAGACACAATACTACTCTAGAAGCATAATATTATTGTCTTTATAGTTGACCTCAGGCAACTAGAAATCTTCTAAGTCCACTAGAAATCTTCCAAGTCCACGAAAAACGGCTGTTCAAACTGAGATCAACTTGACAGTAATCCCTCACTACATTCTAAAACCTTTTCATCAAGTTGGGAGAGAGACTCTAAAATGCTTTAGCTGATACTCATATTTGTATCTTCAATGCCTTTCATTTCTCTAGAAAGAGCCCCTTTCTAACAATACAGCATACTAATTAACAAGTAACAAATTTCAACAATAAAAGCCTATTTTCTGACATTTTGTATGCTAATCATCAAAAGCCTCAGATGTTGATAGAAATAGAATAACAGAAGTACTTGAAAAACCTGGCTCTGCAGTCTGGTCTTTCTGAAAGAAGCTAGTTACCAATCTCTGAAATGTAGATTATCCCTGCCATAATATCAATAATCATTAATAATCTGTTTAATCTCAACAACCAACTGCTCCTAAAATTGAAGTTTAACCTGAACAAAATATACATAATATCACACTGTCTGTTCTGACATAAATAATGAATTATGAACATCACAATATTCAGCTGACATAGAAATGGCAGACTGTGTTAAAAACTAGATTTGTACCCCCTTTGATAAAGGGAAAAAAGGTTGATCTCAAGACTCAACTTGAGCAGGGTTTGGGCTCGTAAACCTTAAGATCCTTTCAAACCCTTGATTCCAGTGTGAAATCACTGCTCTGAAACTGTATTTTGAGCTATGTTGTCAGGAACTTTTCAGTGGCTCTGGAAAGATAAGAATTCAAGTATTTCTTCAAATAGAGCTCCCTCACTCCACTTTCAGGAGGGTGAATTTGAGTTCTTATTCCAGTGTCAGAGATGGGTACATGTTGACTCTGCAAAAGTGTTTGAATTCTTGGTGTTGTTGCTGTTTTATTATGATTGACATTTTGGAGGTCTCTATATTATCAATGGGTTAAAAACTACAAATTCAACCACAATTTGTTGTTTAACTGACAATGCCCAAAAGTCCTTGGAAGCATCATGATTCTTCCTCAATTACCCTGTAGGTCATGTCAAAATTTAATTGCCATTGTATCAGTATTAAGAAGTGAGAATCTTAAGCAGTTGTTTGTAGTTCTCCTTGAAGAGGTCCTTCACATCCCTTACAAGTTGTATTCCTAGGTATTTTATTCTCTTGGTAGCAATTGTGAATGGGAGTTCACTCGTTATTTGCTCTCTATTTGTCTGTTATTGGTGTATAAGAATGCTTGTGATTTTTGTACATTGATTTTGTATCCTGAGACTTTGCTGAAGTTGCTTACCAGCTTAAGGAGATTTGGGGATGAGACGGTGGGGTTTTCTAAATATACAATCATGTCTTCTGCAAACAGAGACAATTTGACTTCCTTTTTTCCTATTTGAATACCCTTTATTTCTTTCTCTTGCCTGATTGCCCTGGCCAGAACTTCCAACACTATATTGAATACAGTATTGGAAGTTCTGACCAGGGAGAGTGAAACATCCTTGTCTTGTGCCGGTTTTCGAAGGGAGTGCTTCCAGTTTTTGCCCATTCAGTATGATATTGGCTGTGGGTTTGTCACAAATAGCTCTTATTATTTTTAGATACGTTCCATCAATATCTAGTTTATTGAGAGTTTTTTTTTTT
Source organism: Pongo abelii (assembly GCF_028885655.2). Lineage (NCBI taxonomy): Eukaryota > Metazoa > Chordata > Mammalia > Primates > Hominidae > Pongo > Pongo abelii. The sequence continues at coordinate 134,367,119 of NC_072008.2, forward strand.
TTTTTTGTCTGAGTCAACACGTGTTTTTATAAACAGGTTTATTAAACACCTGAAGTTACTGGGAGGAGGCCATGATGCTGGACACACTGTCAAAGTCAATCTTCTCCACAATGTTCTTGGGTTTAATGCTCTCTTCTTGGCTACAGATGAAGATCTGCCCCGACTCGTCGGCACTCCAGCCGTATTTGCTCATCCACACCTTTAGCTGGCTGTCCGACAGATCCCCGAGCATCTCGGCCAGCAGCCAGCAGTCGATGTGCTGGTAAGTGATACCCACAACATGGCAGATAAACTTTCGGACAGAGTCTTCAAAGCCAGTTATACCTTCCAAGAGGTCCATGTTTTCATCCAGGGCTTGCCAGAAGGCCTGGAAGTGACAGGTCTCCAGCAGGTCCCCAAGGTACAAAATCTGTCGGATTGGCCGTTCTTCTTGATGTGCCTGGTGGATCATGCACTTGCACAGGGTGAAGTCTGTGTGCGGCAGGTTGGTGAGGGCCTTCAGCAGGATCTGGGCGGTGACCGTGGTCTGAAAGAAGGCTGGGTTGAACTGGTACAGCTTCAGGACAGCCAGGTTGGCTTCCAGATCATAGGCGTTTTCCTTGGCCTGCGTCTCTACATAGCGCTCCAGGGTGGCCAGGTTCTCAGGGTTGTACCTGTCGATACCCTTGAGCAACTTGCCCATGTTGGCTCTCATCTGCTCAAACATCGCCATGACTTCTGTCGCCTTCCACAACCAGGGCTGGAGGCTAACACTGGCCCGGCATGGCGTCCTCGAGCTATTGAGAGTTTTTAGCTTGAAGAGGGCTTGAATTTTGTCAAAGGCCTTTTCTGCATCTATTGAGATAATTATGTGGTTTTTGTCATTGGTTCTGTTTATGTGATGGATTACCTTTATTGATTTGCATAGGTTTAAGCAGCCTTGCATCCCAGGGATAAAGCCAACTTGATCGTGGTGGATAAGCTTTTTGATATGCTGCTGGATATGGTTTGCCAGTATTTTATTGAGGATTTTCACATCAATGTTCATCATGGATATTGGTCTGAAATTTCTTTTTGCATTGTTGTGTCTCTGCCAGGCTTTGGTATCAGGATGATGATGGCCTCATAAAATGAATTAGGGAGGATTCCCTCTTTTTCTATTGTTTGGAAGAGTTTCAGAAGGAATGGTACCAGCTCCTCTTTGTACCTCTGGTAGAATTTGGCTGTGAATCCGTCTGGTCCTGGACTTTGTTTGGTTGGTAGGCTATTAACTACCGCCTCAATTTCAGAATTTGTTATTGGTCTATTCAGGGATTCAACTTCTTCCTGGTTTAGACTTTGGAGGGTGTATGTTTCCAGGGATTTATCAATTTCTTCTAGATTTTCTAGTGTATTTGCGTAGAGGTGTTTATAGTATTCTCTTATAGTAGTTTGTATTTCTGTACAATCAGTGGTGATATCCCCTTTATCATTTTTTATTGCATCTATTTGATTCTTCTCTCCTTTCTCCTTTATTAGTCTGGCTAGCAGTCTACCTATTTTGTTGATCTTTTTAAAAAACCGGATCCTGTATTCTGCTCAAGGAAATAAGAGAGGACACAAACAAATGGAAAAACATTCCATACTCAGGGATAGGAAGAACCAATATCATGAAAACGGCCATACTACCCAAAGGAATTTATAGATTCAATGCTATCCCCATCGAGCTAGCATTGACTTTCTTCACAGATTTGGAAAAAACTACTTTAAACTTCATATGGAACCAAAGGAGCCCACATAGCCGAGACAATCCTAACCAAAAAGAACAAAGTGGGAGGCATCACGCTACCTGACTTCAAACTTTACTACAAGGCTACAGTAACTGAAACAGCATGGTACTGGTACCAAAACAGATATATAGACCAATGGAACAGAACAGAGGCCTCAGAAATATGCCACACATCTACAACCATCTGATCTTGGACAAACCTGACACAAACAAGCCATGGGGAAAGGATTTCTATTTAATAAATGGTGTTGGGAAAACTGGCTAGCCATATGCAGAAAACTGAAATTGGACCACTTCTTACACCTTATACAAAAATTAACTCAAGATGGATTAAAGATTCAAATGTAAGACCTAAAACTGTAAAAACCCTAGAAGAAAACCTAGGCATTACCATTCAGGACATAGGCATGGGCAAAGACTTCATGACTAAAACACCAAAAGCAATGGCAACAAAAGCCAAAATTGACAAGTGGGATCTAATTAAACTAAAGAGCTTCTGCACAGCCAGATAAACTATCATCAGAGTGAACAGGCAACCTACAGAATGGGAGAAAATTTTTGCAATCTATCCATCTGACAAAGGGCTAATATCCAGAATCTAAAAAGAACTTAAACAAATTTACAAGAAAAAAACAAACAACCCCATCAAAGGATATGAACAGACATTTCTCAAAAGAAGACATTTATGCAGCCAACAAGCATATGAAAAAAGCTCATCATCACTGGTCATTAAAGAAATGCAAATAAAAACCACAATGAGATATCATCTCACGCCAGTTAGAATGGTGATCATTAAAAAGTCAGGAAACAACAGATGCTGGAGAGGATGTGGAGAAATAGGAACGCTTTTACACTGTTGGTGGGAGTGTAAATTAGTTCAACCATTGTGGAAGACAGTGTGGCAATTCCTCAAGGATCTAGAACTAGAAATACCATTTGACCCAGCAATACCATTACTGGGTATATACCCAAAGGATTATAAATCATTTTACTGTAAAGACACATGAACACATGTTTATTGTGGCACTATTCACAATAGCAAAGACTTGGAACCAAAACGCCAATGTTCATCAATGATAGACTGGTTAAAAAAAAATGTGGCACATATACACCATGGAATACTATGCAGCCATAAAAAAGATGAGTTCATGTCCTTTACAGGGACATGGATGAAGCTGGAAACCATCATTCTCAGCAAACTAACACAAGAACAGAAAACCAAACACTGCATGTTCTCACTCATAAGTGGGAGTTGAAATATGACAACACATGGACACAGGGAGGGGAACATCACACAACAGGGCCTGTCAGAGGATGGAGGCTAGGGGAGGCATAGCATTAGGAGAAATACCTAATGTAGGTGATGGGTTGATGGGTGCTGCAAACCACCATGGCACGTGTATATCTATTTAACAAAACTGCACGGTCTGAACACGTACCCCAGAACTTAAAGTACAATAATAAAAAAAAAATAAGTTGTTTGGCCAGGAGGGCTCCACCTTCATGAATGAATTAATGTCATTTTTAAGAAAGCGGATTGATTATAAAGGGGTGCATTTGGCTCACATCTCTCTCTCTCTCTCTCTCCCTCTCTTGCCCTCACTCTTCTGCCTTATACTATATGAAGGTGCATCCAAATGTTCTCACCAGATGCTGCCACCACCTTGATCTTAGACTAACCAGCCCCCAGAAATCTGAGAAAAAAAAAATCTGTTCATTATAGATTACCCAGTCTGTGATATTCTGTTACAGCGACACAGAAGAGACACAGACTTAAAATTGGCACCAGAGAAATGCGGTATTGCTATAACAAACACCTAAAAATGTGTAAGTGGCTTTGGAACTGGGTAATAGAGGCTAGAACAGTTTTGAAGTGAATGCTGGAAAAAACTTGTATTGCCATGAAGAAAGTGCTGAGAGCGATTCAGGTGAGCGCTAGAAAAAGAGTAGATCTGTAGGGAAAGTCTGAAACTCCTTAGGAATTACTTAAGTGGTTGTGATAAGAATGCTGTAGAAATTTGTATGGCAAAGGCAATTTTAATGAGGTCTCAGGAATGAATAACAAGGTATTCGAAACTGGAGTAAAGGTTACCCTTGTTATAAAGTGGCAGACAAAATGATAAACCAGGGTATCTGGCAGAGGAAATATGTAAGCAGCAAAGCCTTCAGTGTGCTTGCTATGTGGCTTCTTGTAACTGCACATAGTAAGAGGTGAGGAGAAAGAAGTGATCTAAAGACAGAACTTATAATTAAAAGAGACATCGAACTTGGGGATTTAAAGGTTCTCAGCCTGGATGTGTGGCAGAGAATAAAAGAACATTTTCCAAAAAGGAAGCTAAGTGATTGGCTAAGCAACTGTTTGATAGAAAGATTATTATGAAGAGAATGAAGCCAGAGGCTATTTATGAGGACAATGGTAGAATAATCCCAAGGGTATTTTGGAGATTACCAGTGCCACCCCTGCCATTACAAACCGAGAGTGCCAAGGCCAAGGGGAAGTAAATATGTCAAAAGAGAGGCCTCGGGCACACTCAGAACCTTGAAGCTTGCTGCCTAGGGGTGCCTGTAGTTTCTGCGCCACACATTCTGGTCCAGTGCTCCTCAGTCACCCCAGGCATGGCCCAAGTGGGCCCAGGTGCCATTTGACCCACAAATCTGGAAAATAGAAGCTATAAATATTGACAGTGTCCATATGGTGCTAATTCTGTAGGCATGCAGAATGCAAGAGCGTTGAGAGCATGGCTTCCTGTATCTAACCTTCAATGGATTTTGCAGACTGCCTGGGACCCCAGACAGAAACTTGTCGCAAGGGAAGAATCACCATGGAGTCCCTATGAGGGCAATGTCCAGTTGGACTGTGGAGGCAGAGCTAAGACTAGGAGTCCCTACTAGGCCTAGTGGAGCCAATGTGGGTGCGACCACCCTTGAAATTCCAGAACTGTAGAGCTACCAGCATGCAACACCAGCCTGGGATAGCTGTAGGCACAAGACTCCAACTTGTTAGAGTTGCTGCATGGGCTGTGTCTTGCAAAGCCATGTAGGCAGAGCTGCCTGGAGCTTTGAGGGTCCAGCCTGCACTCATGTGTCTGGATGGTGGGATGTGGAGTCAAAGACGATTATTCTTAAGCCTTAGGATTTAGTTTGCTTTCCCTGTTGGATTTGGGATTTACTTGGGAACAGTTACTCGGTTTTTCTTGCCTATTTCTCCCTTTTAGCATGGGAATGTCTATTCTATGCCCATCCCACCATTGTATTTTGCAAGTAGATAACTTGTTTTTATTTCACAGGCTCATGGCTGGAGGGAATTTGCCTCAAGGTGAATCATGTCTTGAGTCTCGCCCATGTCTGATTTAGATGAGACTGGACTTTGGACTTATGAGTTGGTGATCAAATGAGTTAAGATTTTGGGGGCTATTGAGATGGAATAAACATGTTTTGTACGTGAGAAGGACATAAGTTTTCGAGGGTTATGGGTGGCCTTCCAAAATAAAATTTAAATATTTGTCCCTTCCCAAACTCATGTTGAAATTGGATTGCCATTGCTACGGTATTACAAAGGTGAGACTATTTAGAGGTGATTAGGCCAGGAGGGCTACTCCCTCATGATTATATGCCATTATCATAAGAGTGGTTTTGTTATAAAAGGGCAAGTATGATTCTCTCTCTCTCTCTCTCTCTCTATATATATATATATACGTATATATGTGTATATATATGTATATATATGTGTATAAATATACGTATATATATATACGTATATATGTGTATATATATGTATATATATGTGTATATATATACGTATATATATATATATCTCTGTCTCTATCTCTCTGTCTGCGTTTATCTCTATCTCTCCCTTCCTCTTTCCAGTATGTGTGTACACAACATGAAAGCCTTCTTTACTAGATGGCAGGGACTTAAATTTGAACTTTCTAGCTGCCAGGTATGTGTGAAATAAATTTCTATTCATTATAAATTAGTCAGTTGGTAGAGCTTTGTCAGAGCAGTACAAAATGGACTAAAATATTAAGTAAGTGTTTTCTTGCCCCTCTCTCTTTCCTATCTATTTGACCCAGAGAAGCACAGACATACAGGAAGGGAGAGGTCGAAGGCTACTTAATCAACTCTCTATCAACTCACATACTGCTGGAGAGAAAATGCATTATCTACAAAGGGCAGTAAGGTCCAAGCAGCTGGCTAGATATGTAGGCAGGTAGAACTTCAAGGCAAAGCAATTCTAGAAGGCATTCTACCTAAGTGATTTGTTGGAAACTTTTACCTACTCCATTAGGTATACACATAGACAGAACCTAAATCATTTCCCAACTGTCAAACCTTCTGCTAAGAACAAAGCCCTTACTTTAATTTGCCCCACACCTCCCCCCAGAACTCTGCTGATATCCTGAGCACATGGTTCTTACTATTTCTGAAAATTTATCTTTAAAAATTGTCTCAGTCCCTAAGATAAACATAGTATTTTTTTTTTTTTTTTTTGGCTAACCTATTTTTCTGTTACCAAACTAGTAGCATAGACAGACCATAAGCTGATCCTTGAACACATGTGATTGAACTGTGGGGGCCCACTTATATGTGAATTGTTTTCAATAACTACAGTCAGCTCTCTATGTCAGCAGGTTCAGCATCCACAATCAAACACAGATTGCAAATACAGTATTTGCAGAATGCAAATGCGTATTAATGCAAATGTATATGGAGGGCTAACTTTTTGTATTCATAGCTTCTGCAGAACTTGAGAATAGACAGATTTTTGTTATCCATAGGCAGTCCTGGAACCAATCCCCTCAGAAAACTGAGTAAAGGGTCATACATACATGTATATGTGTATATCTGTGTGGGTGTGTGTTGTTTCTAATATAAATAGCTTTCTAGTTGATAATCTTTTCCTACAATAATACGTACTCACTGAGAGTACTTATACAGCATTCCTAAATGAAAATACAATGCTCACAAATACTATACATAATAAACAGTTGGGTCTTCAATGAGTAAGAATTTAAAACATGCTTTTTTCTTATGAAAGAAGGTGAAGTTTAACGTATTTTCATTTGCCCTACTGTTAAACAGGTTAATACTCACTCTTCTATTCATCTCAGATATTTTTCACTCACTTCTGTCTCTACCATTCCATTCCTCCTACCTTCCCTAGACTCAGAGTGTAAGATTTTTGGTTCCTCAGTATAATTATAATCTTATGAGAAAATGGGAGGAGAAAGCTGGGGCTACAGCTTTCTGTAATTCCTTGAAAGATTCCTCTAAACAAAACTTCAGAACTTGCTTTTGAGGCATGTTTTGAAAAGAATTATACTTCTAAATTAATAACTCCTTTGACAATTACTTGTAATCCTCATTTTAAAAACTTTCATGTAAAATGTATTACCTCCATTGTACAGACGAGTAGACTAAATAGTCAAAGAAATTACATAAGTCTATCTCATTTCAAAACCCGATTGTTTTCTTTCTTCCATACCTCCCCGCCTCTAATCACTTGCCCTTTCAAAGTACTTTACACTTCCCTCTTCTCAGAAGGCCAGCTGCCAGAAGCTCAGCTTACTGCCTCTGAGATTCCATAGAATGCCTTATATACCTCCTATCAGAGTTGTTACTACACTCTGTTTCATCATGCATTTATCACCTGACATTCTCTCTCATTGTACTGAACTCCTCAAAACCAGCAATCATGTCTTAGTCATCTTTTTGTGTCTAGATTTCACATAATTTCCAACACGTACCAGAAGATGTTTCAAAAATGCTTTTCTGAATAAATGAATAAATCCTGGGGAATTTCAAGAGGAAGAATGAAACATTAAAGAAGCTAGATTCCCATTTATTTAGCCATTAATTGCAACACAACTAAGCAATTTGTTATTTAAATAAATGAGGACTATCAGAATGTAAATAGTTGGCAAATGGTAGTATCCCACAGGAAAAAGAAATCATTTTACCAACCTCTCTTTTGTAGGTAAAGCAAGAAAATCATGAAAAGGACCATGGCAACAAGTACTATTAAATCGTGTCAAGAAAGGTAAGCTCTCAAGACTTTCCTTTGAACATTTTACCTTCTTGAGTGCTTCAAGAATTTGTTGCTGTGTTGGTTCAGTCCTATGTGTAGGTTAATTAAGCATTATCTAGAGGATATGACATGAAGAATGTCAGGAAAAACCTCCCTGAGTAAAAACGTTTCCCCCTTGTCCCTCATACTACATGGAATTAGGAATTTTCACAGTAATCATTACTTTAAGTTATGGCTCTGAAAGCCCAAGCCAAAATGCACACATGCCAAATAGGAAAGTAAACATATAAAACTGCTGTTAGTCATTGACATTTAGACATCCATTAATTTCTCAGGAAATTTTCACCCAGTCATTCAGAGACAAGACCCAGGAAAATGGAGTTCTGATGGATATGGTTAAACTGAGGATATGTAAAATAAAAAACAGATTTTGAAGTGGACACATCCAAAGGGACTCTGTGAGTATTCTTAGAGAGGGTGGGTCAAAGGACAGAAAAGGAAAGCAGAAGAAAAAAAATAGTTCAACTGACTTTGCAACTTGAAAATATTACCAAGGACCAACCGTTGCATTTCATCATGGATTGTGACCGTGACTATGAACACAACGGGTTACCCAAAGAAGAATAATTATATCTCTGTAGTGCATGAAGCTTGGTCTTTTTTAAAATAATATTTGCAACAAAAACCATGTGGTTCTTAATAGAGTGGAGAATATGCAGAAAGCCTGAAAAGAACTAGAGCCTCTGATCTCTTCTCCATTGAGAATGGGCTGCTACTTAGCGTGTCCATGCTAATTGCAGCCTCATATTTCACTGTACATGTTATTTCTTTAGAGTGACCATAAGATGTTAATCAAGCTTTGCTGTAGAATTTATGTTTAAAATCTCTATGCATCTTTTTAACGTGTCAACTGACATTTGTTATTATTTGGTTATGAACTGGCTTTGAATATCTTATGAAATATTTATAGCAGCAAAGAATGTGGGAATCATATGAACAAAGCATATACAAGTAGCAAAAGATTAGTGACAATTACTGACAGGGCGAAATCAGTAATCAGCCTTCATTTTCCACTTGTTTACTTTTAAGTGTGCTTGATTTGTGGAAGGTGGATATGTCTTTCATTCTCAAGTTGCAGTCTGTTTGAAGACATTTGCTTACTGAATGGAAAGTTCAAATAAAATCTGGATTTCACTAAAACTTTTGTAAATTAACTCTCCTTAACCAGAAAAACCTATAACATTTGCTTCCAAGAAATAATTTAATGTTTCCCTTCTGTGATTGACAGCAGATGTGAAAATGAAAAATGAATCTCAGACGAGGAGCTTGCAAATGGGCCTGAAGGGGAGAAGAGGCAAAATGCAATGTGGGATATAATTAGGATTCCAGAACCAGAATATGGGCATTTTGCCTTGAAAATGCTGAATGTGACATGCACCCCAAGCCACCAGCAGGGCTATTAACTATTTCAAACCTCCGAAAGTATCTTGACACTCATGTAAGGCTACAGGCCAGTGTGGAAGAAATGGAATTTGACCCTTGTTCCTAATATGCCATGACCTGTGCTTTCTTATTATGCTTCAGCTGTTAGGTCATATGACTGCCATTTTCACCAAGGTGAGAACAGAAGCCCATAGGCAAAAATGAGCTAACCCCTCCCTTGTTCTTTTCTTATGTTTTAGAGCCTTCTATGAAAGCATCTAGAATATCTTTTTGTACTACTTTCCTAGCACCAAGTTTGTGTCATTTGGCACTGCTGTCATCTGCAAGTAACAGAAACACAGAGTTTAGTTGCTTAAACAAAGAGGGGCTTATATTTCTTTATAAAACAAAAAGTCTGAAAATAGGTTATTGGTAGCACAGTGACTGACATTGGCTTAAAAATTCAGTGATGCCAAGAACACCGTTCCTGAAATTTTCTTGGTGTTTATTCCAGAGCCACAAGATGATTGCTGCATAAGTTAATGTCCAGGTTCTCCAGAGGCCAAAACACTTCCTTATTCCCTAGAGCTCAGTGTCATAATGGGGCACTGGGAACTATAATAAGTTGGAGAAAATTGTTACACAGGGTAATTCAAGAGTCGTGAAGTCAAATGCCATCCTTTTGCAATTCTGCAAAGATTCAAGTTTGCTACTAAAGTAGTTACAGAATTAGAGATTTAAAGCCAGTGTAAGTACCTTGCTCTGCCTTTCAGGGGTATATTAAAATGCACAGTCTAAAAAATATTTTCATTTCGCCCTGGAGAGACATTAGAAGGCTGGAAGAAGGAGGACTATTTACTTGCTGAAATTTATGTGATAAAAATAACACACTTTAACAGACAATCGGCCAAATGCCTCTTTCAAATGCTAAGAGAGTGGGTTTGCAGCCTTTAAATATACAGGTAAGGCAAAAAGCTGAATTTCACACATTTCTCCCATACTCATTCAGAGGGAATAACTTGTCAAGTGTATTTAGTACACCTGGTGTAGTACTAACTAAAAAACCGTTAAAAGAATTAAGGTCCCATAGCAGAGAGCGGGAAGTGAATATAGGAGTGGGATCTTGTCAACTAAAACACGCACACACACACGCACTCAAGAGATGACTTTGTCACCAAAGGGTAACAGTTACACAATGCAAATATATAATGGATGATTTCTAGGTTCAGTAATTAGGATGAAGAAAAACAGCGCCTATATCAATCAAATGCATTTACGTACTCTTGCTTTCTGTTGGGAAAAACAAGCAAAACCGTATCAATTGAAATAAAGCCAGTTGTCTATACTTTCTACATGTTTTTGTATATTAACAGGACATACTCGATATGCTGCTAGGTGCTGAAGATTCAGGCACGGAAGACAACACCTGCCTTCAGGTATCTCACAGTCTAGTGGACTAGTGATCTTCCTCTTTCATTATTTTATCAGCTCTGACAAATGTGTCTATAACCCCTAGGTGCTTCTTGTCATTGAAATAGGCTTGAAAGTACAAGACATAATTTGGTATTCTTGTCATTTTCAGGTACAAGGCAGTTCTCTTCCCAAGAGTGATCATCTAACTCAAACATTTATACTTGAATATGCCTTTTGTTGTTTAGTAAAGCTATTTTTTTAAAACAGCCACAACATTTATTATTTTTGTCTGTAAGACAGCATGTTACTGCCTAGTTAAAAAACAATGTAAAAGATCTCATCTAATTGTTCCTTCATTACCTTCAGAATGAAGTCCAAACTCCTCATCATGTCACCAAATGCCTTTCACAATGTGTTTTCAGTCTTACTTTACCAGATATTCTCACAAGTACCTTATGCTCCAACCAAACTGAACTTACATGAAACCCTGTAGTAACATGCTCTGTAGTAAAGTCAGCTTGGATCTAACCAATTGTCAACTGGCTGACATCTTCTGTGCAGGCTCAATGGCAAATGCAGTGATGTTAAAGCTCTTATCTTGGGCCAGAGTGGTAAGCAGCAAGATGTAGAGGAGCGAAGGGGTGAGTCAAGTTTGAGAACAAGCAAGCAATCCAAATTTGGGAAGCAGAGAAGTGTAGGCCACATCCCATGTTGCCAGCCTCCTCCTATCTCCATAGATCTGGCTGGTGAAACATGAGCCAAGTGTTGGGATATTCTTGTAATTACTGTTTCAGTCCTGAAAGAATATTGCCAGTTACTAAGTGTTGCCAAACCACAATCTGGGCAAATTTGAATTATTCAACCAGACACCTAACAGACTAGCTGAATAAGCCAGTTTTGGTTCTTCCATTAACCACTCAAAAATGTAACTCTCCATTGTACAAAATTAGGTTTTTTAGGGACGTCACTCATTGTATATTATGACCTTTACTGTAATTCAATTTCCATGAGTGAATACACCCAGGACTTTCTCATATCACTGCTTTTGTTCATACCGTCTCCTGCTAATACTGCCCTTCTCTTTGTTAGAATCATTCTAGGCCAGTCTCAAATATCATTTTTGTGAAAATGTTCATAAAGAAAATTGTGGGCATTGTGGCCATACAGTCTCTGTTATAACTACTCAACTCTGCTGTCATAACATGAAAGCTAACATAGACAATACATAAATACATGAGCATGACTGTGATTTAATTAAAACTTATTCACAAAACGAAGTAGTGGGCTAGATTTGGCCCTTGAAAACTATAGTTTCTTCACCCTAGTCTTAGATGATTCCTTCTGTGATGCTCTGGATAGAATTAATCTCTCCTTCTTCTGGGATGCATAGAACATTGCTTAGGCCTTTCTAACAATGTTAGATTCTGCCTTGTAGCTTTTTTTTAATTTTTAATTTTTGTGGGTGCATAGTAGGTGTATATATTTATGCATTACATGAGAATTTTGATACAGGCATGCAATGTAAAATAATCATATAAGGGCAAATGGAGTATCCATCTCCTCAAGTATTTATCCTTTGTGTTACAAACAATCCAATTATACTCTTTTAGTTATTTTTAAATGTACAAGTAAATTATTTTTGTCTATAGTCACTCTGAAGTGCTAAAAAATAATGGGTCTTATTCTATCTAACAATTTTTTTTACCTATTAAACATTCCCACTTCCACCCTACCATCCCCTTCTGAGCTTCTGGGAACCATCCTTCTACTCTCTACCTCCATGAGTTCAATTGTTTTTATTTTTAGATGCCACAAGTAAGTGGTAACATGCAATGTTTGTCTTTATGTGCCCAGCTTCCTTCATTTAACATAATGATGTCTAGTTCCATCCATGTTATTGCAAATGAGATGTTCTTATTCTTTTTATGGCTGCAGAGTATTCTATTGTGTATATGTATTATGATATATTTATCCATTCATATGTTGATGGACACTTAGGTTGCTTCTAAATCTTGGCTATAGTGAATAGTGCTGTAAGAAACATGAAAGCGCAGACATCTCCTGATACACTGATTTCCTTTCTTTTGGGAATATAGCTACCTAGGTGTAGGATTGCTTGATCTATAGTAGCTCTGTAGCTCTATTTTTAGTTTTTTGAGGAAGCTCCAAACTTTTCTTTGTAGCGGTTGTATTAATTTACTTTCCCACCAAAAATGTTCAAGGGTTCCCCTTTCTCCACATCCCCATCAGCATTTGTTATTGCCTGTCATTTGGATAAGAGCCATTTTAACTGGGGATGAGATGGTATCCCATTGTAATTTTGATTTGTGTTTCTCTGAGGATCAATAATGTTGAACATTTTTTCACATACCTGTTTACCATTTGTATGTCTTCTTTTCAGAAATGTCTATTCAGATATTTTGCCCATTTTTTAATTGTATAATTATTAATAGATTTTTTGCAATAGAGTTGTTTGAGCTTCTTATATATTCTGGTTATTAATTCTTTGTCAGATTGGTAGTTTTTGAATATGGTCTCCCATTCTGCAGGTTGTCTCTTAACTTTGTTGATTATCTCCTTTGCTGTGCAGAAGCTTTTTAAAATGATGCACTCTCATTTGTCTACATTTGCTTTGAAGCCTGTGCTTGTACGGTATTACTGAAGAAATATTTGCCCACTCTGATGTCTTGGAGTTTCCCACAATGATTTCTTTTAGGAGTTTTATAGTATGGGTTCTTAGACTTAAGCCTTTAATCCATTTTGACTTGATTTTTGTACATGGTAAGAGAGAGATGTCTAGTTCCATTCTTCTGCATATGGATAGCCAGTTTTCCCAGCACCATTTATTGAAGAGATTATCCTTTCCCCAGTTTATGTTCTTGGCATCTTTGTCAAAAATGAGTTTACTGTAGCTGCATGAATTTATTTCTGGGTTCTCTCTTTTGTTCCATTGGTGTGTGTGTCTGTTTTTATACCAGTACCAAGCTGTTTTCATTACTATAGCTTTGTGGTGTAATTTAAAGTGAGGCAGTGCAATAACTCCAGTTTTGTTCCTTTTACTTAGGATAGCTTTGGCTATTCTGGGACTTTTGTGGTTTTATATAAATTCTAGGATTATTTTTTCTATTACTGTGAAGAATGAAATTGGTATTTTGATAGAGATTGCCTCTGTAGATTACTTTGGGTAGTATGGATATTTTAATAGTATTGATTCTCCCAATCCATGAACATGGAATATCTTTTCATGTTTGCTTGTGTCCTTCTCAATTTCTTGCATTGATGTTTTATGGTTGTCATTGTAGAGATCTTACACTTCTTTCGTTAATTTACTTTCTGGATATTCTATTTCATTTGTAGCTATTGTAAAAGAGATTACTTCCCTGATTTCTTTCTCAGGTTGTTCACTGTTGGCATATAGAAATGTTGCTAATCTTTTTTTTTTTTTTTAATTTTTGTGGGTAAATAGGTGAACATCATAAATAATGTGGTATCCATCCCCTCAAGCATTTATACATTGAGTTGCAAACAATCCAATTACATACATTATTTTAAAATGTACAGTTAAGTCATTATTGACTATAGTCACCCTGTTGTGCTATCAAATAGTAGGTCTTATTCATTTTTTATAACTATTTTTGTACCCTATATTGTTCTTCAAAGTTCCACAGATATCTAGAGCAGGGGCAAAATGCCACCATCTCTTTGCTAAAGCATAGCAAGAGTGACCTTTACTGCAGTTCCCAATCAGTTCCTTATCTCCATCAGAGACCACCTCAGCCTGCCTCAGTCATTGTCCGTATCACTAACAGCATTTTGGTCGCAACCACTCAACAAGTCTCTAAGAGGTTCCAAACATTCCCTCATCTTCCTGTCTTCCTCTGAGCCCTCCAAAGTGTTCCAACCTCTGCCCATGTCCCAATTCTGATGTCGCTTCCACATTTTTAGTTATCTTTATAAAGTACCCCACTATCCCAGTACCAATTTTCTGTATTAGTCCACTTTCATACTGCTTTAAAGAACTACCTGAAACTGGGTCATTTATGGGGAAAAAAAGATTTAATTGACTAACAGTTCCACATTGCTTGAGAAGCCTCAGGAAACTTACAATCCTGGTGGAAGGTGAAGGGGAAGAAAGGCACATCTTCCATAGTGGCAGAAGAGAGAGCGAGAGTGTGAAGGGAAAGTGTCACATTTTTAAACCATCGGATCTTGTGACAACTCACTCACTATCACAAGAACAGCATGGGAAAAACTGCCCCCATGATCCAAACACCTTCCACCAGGTCCCTCCCTTGACATGTGGGGATTACAATTACAGATTAGATTTGGGTGGGGACACAGAGCCAATTCATATCACTGGGGATTGCTGCTAGTTATTCAGGGCCCAAGGGCTCTTTAGTCAGCAAGTGATGGATCCTGCCAGGACTGGATCCTTTCCTTTGAAGCAGCGGGTTCTCTTCTGACCCATGGTGTGTCTAGAAATGTCATCTGCAAGCTAGGACCTGGAATGGGAGCCTCCTGACTCTGACAGATGCCTTATCCTACTGTGGCTGAGCTGATATCTAACATGAAAGACTAAGTCCACTTTCCTCTCCTCTACTCAAGTGGAAGGAAGCGGTCTCCATGTAGCTGTGAGCTGTGCTGCCTATGATTGGGAGAGAAATGGCACAAGTACTCCCTTAGCCACCCCAGCTGGTGTCTCAATAGGTTGCATGTCCCCAGGTCCACTGGCTCCAAGCCCAGTGCAGCACAAGGACTTGCCTAGGAGTTGCAGTCCTTGTGGCCTATAATGCCTTTCAAGTTTAGTTAGAGCCCCAGAGCACTTTAGCTTGTGGTGGTGAGGGATGGGTGGTTCTCCTCTGGCTAGTGCTGGTCTAAATAGTCCTTCGGTGGGTGTCACCTAGATTCAGCCCCGGTTTCCTTTCTGCTGTGAGGGAATAGCACTAAATTCAATGAAATGGCTCACAACTGCTGTGCTTTCCCTCTCCCATGCATGGATAGATTCTCTGTGCCATGTGGCCACTATCCGGGGGTGGGGGAGGGATAGCATCAGTGATGCAAGACTGTTTCTCCTATTCTCTTCAGTGTCACTTTTAGCAAAGTGAAGTTAAACTAGATAGTCAGTGCTCACCTGATTTTTGGTTCTTCTTAAGGTGCTTTCTGTGTAAACAGTTGTTAAATTTGGTGTTCCTGCATGAGGGACGATTGGTAAAGGCTTCCATTTGGCCATCTTTCTCCATCCCTCCCCTTGTAGGTTGTTTTTGTTTTGTTTGGCATGTTTACTCCCATCTGGATTAAATTTTCCTTTATTCATTTAAAGTGCTAAATATGCTATTGTTGAGTTGAATTTACCAAAGAAACAATAAAGAATACTCTTAGGTATATTTTATAATTTGCAATATATTTTTTAATCTGTCAATCCTGTGCATTAATGTTGTAGGCAACAGAGACTCCTAGTTTGCCTAATTTCTATTCTATTCTTGTTCATTAGCTATTTACTGAGGTAGAAATGTGGTTCTCTGTAATAAAGACTATAATTTTCAGTCTCCCTTTAAGTTACACGTGGCTATATGATCGTGTTTTGGCTATAGAAATATAAAACCAAGTGTCATGTGCAATGTCTGAAAAATGTCCTTAAAGAAAGCAGGTTTACCCTTCTTATCCCATTGATTTGAACAGCCATGTTGGATCATGTGGTGAAAAGCTCACAGTAATACAGCAGAACAAAAGACATAGAAGGAGACCAAGTCTTTATGGTGGTGGAGCTGAGACATCCTTGAATTACTATCTTCAGATTTCTTTAAATAGAAAATAAATTAATTCTGTTTCATTTAAAACACTTTCATGTGGGTATTCACAGCCAAACCACTCCTCACTGGCATAACTAACAAACAGCTCTCTACTTAACAAAATTAAAGCTATGGCCTGACATTGAGTCACTTCCCAAGGTCAGAGGCATTCTTTGGCTGATCTCATTGATTGCATAATTCTTTACGATAATAGGATAGCAAGAGGAAGAAAACCTGTCACTTAGACACACTTCTTCCTCTTTGATGTAGCTACGTCCAGCATTGACATTGCCCTTCTCTTTCATCTCTAGTTTTTCCCTGGTACAAACCTTGGCCTCAGTCGGTGCAGCTTGGCTCCAATTGAGCCATTGTTGACGTGATATTTCCTCTTGTTAGTCACAGTTTCTCTCTCACTAAGTAGTTCCGGCAAATAAGCACAAAGCCTCAACTCGCTGTTTTCTCCATGCCTCTATTCCTTGAGTATTTTCCCCAAGTCATAAGCAATAAACATATATATGTATATGTATATGTATACATATGTACATATATATGTACATATAGACGTATATACACATACACGTATATATGTATACATATAGACGTATATACACATACACGTCTATATGTATACATATAGACGTATATACACATACATGTATATATGTATACATATAGACGTATATACACATACACATATATATGTATATATATGTTTATTGCTTATGACTTAGGGGAAAATATATGTATATTATATATGTATACATATATGTATATATATAAACATATTTGTATACATATATATGTTATTGCTTATATATATTATGTTGCATATGTATGTATGTGTGTGTGTATGTGTGTATATATATATATATACACACACACAGAAAGACTAGGTTAATCCTCTTCTCCCTCCCTTCTATTTAACAATCACAGTCCCTGACAACTACCTTTACGTAAGAAAAGCCATGGTTACCCGGGAGACTAAATTACCAGCTTGGTTAACTTCTATTCTCCATCTGACTTCCAAATCTCAATTCTCTCTCTCCTTCTTGTCTAATGAATAGCTAATCAATTCTGAAAGGTTAAGCTAAAGTGTATTTCGTCACTCTTGTCCTTTCTATAATTTTCAAGCTACATCTTGCCTGAGATTATCTTGAAGGGGCCTGACCTCTTTATTTCTTTGAAACACTTAAAGCATTTTCAAACATAAGAAAACAGAAGAGTTTTTAACATAGTATTTCTTCATTGACTTCATTTAACATAGTATTTCTTCATTGACTACATGATAACGTCACTCTTCTCACCTCCATTTATTCATTCCTGTGCATTTAGTCATTCTCTTTCCTGTAAAAGAATTACCTGTCCAGTAAAAGAATGTAAACACTTTAATGGACTTGGGATGTACCTGGAAAAAGAAACAAGGTTTTATAAACTGAAGCATACTTTTAAAATTATGAATGATTGACACACATTTCTCTCGTTCATCAGGTGGATTTTAGCTTATTGTTTCTAAAAATCCATATACGTTATTCCTGCTTTTTGTCTCTTCCCTCTTTCATTGTTTTCAGTTATAGGAAGATAAGGATGCAGCATCAGAGTTTCATACTTCAAGATTTCTTTCCAGTGATATCAGTTGTTTATAAAAATCCAGAAAATATTAGCAATTAAAGAAACAAACAAGGATTTCACATGGCTAAAAATACCAAGGAAACAAGGGATTCATGAATTCAAAGGGTGTGAATATATGCAAATAAAAAGTCATCACACTATCTGGAGATGGTTAATTATACTCTTCTTATAGCTGAAATAATCTCAAAACAGAAAACTGTTGCCTACATTGGATTCTAATTTAATATTCAATACTATTTTAGTTTAGTGAAAGAGAAAGAAAAATCATTAACAGACTAATATATCTTCTACAGGTAAACAGCAACTTAAGGAAGCCACTTTGCTTACAGGATGAAGACAATATCGGAGAGCTCAAGGGTATAATAAAACAATAGTCACTGCTTCCTACAGTGTGCCCATTCTAATTTGGATAAAACCAGAGGGTCAAATAATCCCTAGATTGTCAGTAAATCTTCCAATCTTAAAGTATAAAATGTTCGTTAATATGATATTATTATCACTACCAATATAATATCACACTAATATAATTATTATCTCACTAATAGTAATAATAATATCATATTATTGAACATTTTATACTAGTAGTAACAGTAGGAGTAGCAACGGTAGTTTTTCTAGCCTCTGGGAGAAGTTGAGAACACAAATATATTAGGAAAATAAAACAACAATTTACAAAGGACTTTAACAACGACTCGCTTCATAAAAAAGCCCTACAAACTAGCTCAAGCAGGTACTTTTACCCCACTTTGAGTTTCATTTCTACTTTCTGCCTCCTAGATCACCAGTGACTCCAGCCAGAACACTTTACCTATAACTCTGCTACAAGCTTACCCAATAACCTTGGCCCAGGCAGAGGTATTTTTTTTAAAGTTCCTCAGCTGATTTTCATGTGCAGCCTGTGTTGAGAATAACTAAATTCATGTTAATTTATTAATGATTAAATAACAACAGACTGCCAACAGGCACCTTTGGGAAAACACATTTTACAATACATAAAAATCACCTAGAGAGCTTGTCCAGTTTCCTTGGCTCCATCTCCAGTGATTCTGAATCAGTGAATCAGGTTGAAGCTACTGAATCTGCATTTCTAACAAGCTCATGGGTGATACCATGGAACCACACTTACAGAACCACAAACTTATACCAGATAAATGAGTTTTGTGGTATAAAATTTCAGGTTTTCTAGCAAGCCAGGAGTGGATATTTGGTGGAGAGTCTTAGATTTGTACCTACAGAGGCAGCTAAATTAATTATATTCCAGAAAATATGTGGCCTGTATTTTCATATAGATTATGTTTAGCTACTTTTACATACAATCCAACATAACATTGGTTTAAATACAAAGGATTTATTCTTTTGCATAAAAATATCTGATAGGCAATCAAAAGTTCGTATGGTTGCACAATGAGGCAATCAATCACCTAGAATTTTTGTATATTTATGTTCCATCAATGTTTATACATGGCTTTATCACTGACAGCACTTCATGTTCTAATATGACTGCCACAGTCTAGAAATTGCATCAGCATTCAAAAAGGTAGGAAATACTTTTTAAAATATTAGGGAATGGGGTACTTTTCCTATCTAGTTTATCTCTGTTTCAAGAGATTTTGTAGAAACTTCTTCCAATAAATTATATGTACATATCATGGTTCACAACTGTATCATATGGCCACACCAATCCACAACAAAGTTTAAATATAATAGAATATAGGTAAAGATATTGTAATAAATAGACCCAATGCATATGACTCAAAAACAATAGAAGTTTATTCTCACCACCCAACAGTCTTAGGCAAATGTTACTGGTCAGTGGCAGTTCTCTTCTACATGGTGATTCCAGAATTTAGATGCCTTCCACACTATGGCTCTGTCATTCCTTAAAGCCTCATCACCAATGTTACATCCACCAGGTGGAAATGCATAAAGAGTGGGGACAACCCAGCATAGAGAAAAGAGAAATGTTTTAGGTGATAGATATCCCAATTACCTTGATTTGACTATTATACATTATATGAATATGTCAAAATATCACATGTACCTTCAATATATGTATATGTATTATATATCAATAAAAACGAAAGCTAAAAAAGAATATGAATGAAGATATCATTTTGTTAAAAGCCTTGGCCCAGAACTGACAGGCCTACCTTCTACTTACATTCGCTAGGCTATAACTTAGTCAACATGACCATAGCTTGTAAAAACAGGCTGTAAAATGCAGTACAGCTATGTGCCTAGGGACAAAACTAGCAGATTTTTTATGAAACATCTCTTATACAATAGAAATTATAATCTTATAGATGGGAATATGATGACACCAATCAACGAAAGAGTTCTGTTACTAAAGAAGATGGGAAGAATGGATGTAGTATAGGCAGGCAACAGTCTCTGTCATCTTAACTTTTTTTATCTTTAATTTCCATAGTACAATATAGAATTGCTAGGTTCATCTTCTTAAAACTGTAAGAAAGAACCTGTTGTAGAGGTGAGATGACCTACATTCTCATCTATAATTGTTTTCTTTTTATTGAACTGAATGATCAGGAGGATATCACTTAAACACTTTGCTTTAATTTCCTTATCTATAAGCTGGGAATAACTGCCTCTTATTTGGCCTATACCTGAAAAGTGTTGTGATAATCCAATAATAATATTTATGCCAAAGTGTCTAAAAAAGACAAAGCAAGCATATGATTGCCAGAAAATACATTTTCCTTTTTAGGCTATCAGTATAAAGTGAAAGGTATCTCAGTCTGTAAGTCAAGATAGAATTCAGGGAAGGAGAATGAACAGAGTGAAGAGCTATGAAAACTGATTCAAGCTTTACAACAGAGAAAAAGCTAACAAGATGGCTTGTCATTGTAGGCTTGTAATTCAAAATAAAAGACCAATCATTTGATTTCACAATAACATATTGGTTTGTGACAGTAACGGTCATCTTTATAGCCATAAAATGGATGGTCATGAGCACTGATAAAAGATGGCAAATGCAGAGTGGCAACTAATGTGACAAGACAAAATTACTCCAAAAGGCTAAAAGGCAGTGTCTGCCTTAGTTTCAGGCCATGGTCGAAAAGGGCATAGACATTACACTTGGGCAAAACAAGTGAGAAAGCTAGAGTGCTCATTCCCTCCTACAAAGTGCAATTTCACTTCTGGAGCAAAAAGGTGCTGCTCCTTTCTTGAATTCATAAATTTATTCAAGTATCCTAGGGAGAGCAATTTACACCTCTTTTAGGGGGAGGTAAGAGGCAGTACTTGAGTGAAAGGAATAACAGCAAAAAGAAGGAAAAAAAATGATGAAACCTGACTTGAAAAGTCAACCTATGCTTCTCAAAGTAAATACTCTGATTACAGAGATTTGATGGTGTGCACTGACCAGTGTGCCAACTGTAAACTGATGTGGTCCATGGAGAAGTACTAATACTGGGGATCAGGGGAAGGAGCTACCTAATGGAGTCCTGAAAGCTTTGAATTGAACTACTATCCCTTGATCCACAATTATCACATGCAACCACAACCCACTCATTTCTCATTACCAAAGCCTAGCTATATGAAAAAGGCAAGCTGAGTTAGGGCTATGGCCTGAAATATACTCTTCTTTTGTTCCTGTGTGTAAAAATATGCCTCCTCAAGAACATAGAAAAATTATGTTATATAAAGTCCATATTTTATACTTACTTTCCACCCCCACTTCCAAGTCCAAAAAAGTCTGGCTCATTGTTATATACAGGACAGATACTTACTGAATGCCTAAGGACTTAGGTATAAAGAATACCAGGCTCTTCCAGGGATTCCCAAGGTCTCATTGCCACCATTCTTGAATCCATTGGTTTCTAAACACTAGTACTCAAATTGGCACCTAGTTGTACAGATTGCTGGGCCTGCTGCAAGATCTATTAAATCAGAAGTGTAGAATAGGCAAGAAACTTGATTTTTATATTTTTAAAAAGCTCCTTTGTATTTCTTATGAAGTGCATAGGACAGTGGTTGTTAATCTGTGGTGCAGAAAAGAATCATCTGAAGAGCTTATACACTTTTTAAGCTAAAATATTTTTCCCTGGACATCTTAGTGAGTCTTGGAAAAAATTTAGGTGATTTGTGTTTTGTAACAGCTCCTGAAGTAATTCTGATACCCAATCCTGGTTAAGTAACACTGCTCTGAACTAAACATAACTCTCCCTTTTAACAGAAACTGATATTTAACACCCTTGTTGTCATTCTCCCACCCATACACACTTTCTCTAGGAAATCCAAAATCTTCCCTTCCTAATTTTAAAACTAACCAATTTCCACAAAGCTCAGGCTCCCTAGGTACCAACTCTACCTCCACAACCCCAGGGGAGAAATTAGGATTGGTGATGCATAATTTAATGATCTGCATTGTTTAAAATTTACAACTATTTTGATCATTTTACTAGAGGTGGTAACAGGGGGCTTACTCCAGGTTCATTGTAATACATTTGTTTATTGAACTACAGCCCAGGCATACTCATTCTGACAGTTTGATGTTTATGTACCTCTTGATGCAAATATATAATTCATGTCACTGTTGATGGGAATTGTAGCTTTCCAAAGAGGAGGAAAGATACCCTAATAATCTTGTAATAATGACTTAGGAGAGTATATTGACAACATAAATGTTAGCACAATTATGTACAGTCTCCATCTGCCTCCTAGCTTGGTACATTTAGGTGTTCTATTTATAAAACAAGTGCATCTGCATTCACATACTTGGGGAGGCTGTTGCAGAAGTAGATGTTTCTATCAGGTCTCTTTAACTGAGAACATAGCAAGTTTGATCTTTATTAGGCAGTAGAGCACTATAATCAAAGCTCTGTTTTCCTGTCATTGTTTCCAAGGGTTAGAATGAACCATACAATAAAACAAGAGTTCATAATGTACAATTAGCATAGAGTTTTAACTTACTTCTCTTTTCCCCTCATTCTACTGAAAATGGGCTGATGGATGTCAACTAGATAGTTAATAATGGAAGATGTTGAGCAGATACTATACATTTTGGAAGTGTCTTATGTATACTTTTTTATTTCCATTTCACAACTTTATAAAATGAGTGTACTGTATTATTATCTACTCCATCCACATTTTACAAGTGAGGGAACTGAAGCACAAAAAATTAAAACAATTTGTTCACAGTCAGTCAGTCGATAGACCAGACTTTAAACCTAAACAATCTAGATAGAGTCAGCACTCTTAATCATTTCAGTATATGTCTTCCTAAGAAAGACCATTATAGTGGAAACAGGATATGCTTTGGAATCAGGCTGGAACCCACTTTCGTCATTTCAAAGTCAGATGATTTTAGGCAAGTGATCTAACATCTTGGAGTCTCAATATCATTATCTGTAACATGAGAAAAATAATAATAGAGCCACATTATATTTGTGCACTTAAATTAGAAGCAAACTTTAATAACCTAACACCACAATGACCCCAAAGTGCATTCATAATAATTTGTGTAATCCTCTTACCAAATTGAATATCATATATTAAAGTTATAAATACCTAATATAACAAGTGTGGAGTAAACTGTGCAGACTACTACGAACTCTTCAGTATTCTCCAACCCTCCATTTTCCCCCTAGGGATTTGATACTTATCTTTCAGACAGTATGGTTTAAATTTTTTGGCATCTGCACATAGTGATATTTTTTGTCCCTTCCCTTAGTTTAGCTAAGGAACTGTCAAACTTTAGTGTGCATAAGAACTATCATACAATAGAACATACACAAAGTTGTGCAGACTTTTTTTTACAGGCATTTTAGGAGATTTTGATGGATCACTTTAACTCTTACAACCTTTACATATTTGTGTGAAGTGCAAATATCCAAGTACCTAATACGTCTCTCCCTACCTCAGAGGTGTTTTGACACCTCTGTTTTGAGCTCTCTCATATTGTCTTCATCCTGTAAGCAAAGTGGCTTCCTTAAGTTGCTATTTACCTGTAGAAGATATATTAGTCTGTTAACGATTTTTCTTTCTCTTTCACTAAACTAAAACAGTATTGAATATTAAATTAGAATCCAATGTAGGCAACAGTTTTCTGTTTTGAGATTATTTCAGCTATAAGAAGAGTATAATTAACCATCTCCAGATACTGTGACGACTTTTTATTTGCATATATTCACACCCTTTGAATTCATGAATCCCTTGTTTCCTTGGTATATTTAGCCATGTAAAATCCTTGTTTATTTCTTTAGTTGCTAATATTTTCTGGATTTTTATAAACAACTGATATCACTGGAAAGAAATCTTGAAGCATGAAACTCTGATGCTGCATCCTTATCTTCCTATAACTGAAAACAAAACTCATGCTTTTCCAGCATCTCTCTGTCTATTTGGTCTCTAACAAGCCAGTATGTAAGAGACTACATAGCAAATAATTAATAAACTCTTAGAGCCTAAATGGGTAGGAAGGCACACCCCATGCCTTCTTTCTCAACTTGTCTCAGTAATAATTCCAACCCTATAATCTCCTTGGAAAGAGATTGGAGGCCTCATCCAGCAAGAACAGGTGGGATGGCACTCCCTATACCTGCCTCCCTGGCTTGCTCCTGAAATATATTTCTGCAAACTCTCATTGGAAAGAGGTGGAGGGATCCCCATACCTGAAAAAAAAGGGGCACTCCCTATACCTTCTTTCCTGGCTTTCTTCAGAGATAGATCCAGACCAGAATGATTTCCTTGCAAGGAGGATGTGAAACTTCTGTTACTCTGAAAAACATAAATGGACACCCCCATGTCCCTTCCTCCTCAGCTTACTCCAGTGATAATTCCAGTCCTACAGTCTGTCTGTGGAAACAGATTTCAGGCCTCTGCTGGCAAGAACAGGAGTAAAGGGACTCTGTAACTTCTCCCCTGGCTAGCTCCTTAGATAAATTCCTACAATCTCTTATTGGAGGGAGATGAAGTGATCTCCTTGTGCCTAAAAAAATGTGGATACTTCCTTTCCCCTCTCTTTCAGGTTGCTTCAGTGATAGCTCCAGACCAGAAGGCTTCCCTTGCAAGAAGGTCTGAGATTTCTGCTTGCTTTAACAGGAGAGTTGGCACTGCCCATGCCTCCTTCTCCAGCTTGCTCCAGTGATAATTATAGCCTTGAATCTCTCAATGGAAAGAAGTTAGAGGCCTCTGCCAGGAATTACAGAAGAGATGGCACAACTCAAGCTATTTTTCTCAGCATGCTCTAGAGATAATCTCCTGTAATCTCAACTTACAGAATGTTTACTCCTGTAAACAGACAACTTACCGAATGGGAGAAAATTTTTGCAAAGTATGCATCCAACAAAGCTCCAATATCTGGGATCTATAAGGAACTTAAAGAAATTTACCAGGAAAAAACAAACAACCCCATTAAAAAGTGGACAAAGGAAATGAACAAATACTTTTCATAGGAAGACATACATGGAGCCAACAAGCATATGAAAAAAGATCAACATCATTGATCATTAGAGACATGCAAATCTAAACCACAATGAGATACCTTCTCACACCAGGCAGAATGGCTATTACTAAAAGGTAAAAAAATATATATTAATAAAAATAACAGATGCTGGCTGCCTTGCAGAGAAAAAAAGGAATGCTTATGCACTATTGGTGAAAATGTAAATTAGTTCAACCACTGTGGAAAACAGTATGGCTATTTCTCAAATACCCAAAAACAGAAATACCATTTGACACAGAAATCCCATTACAGGGTATATACCCAAAAGAATATAGCTCATTCTATTATAAAGACACATGCATGCATATGTTCATAGCAGCACTATTCACAATAACAAACACATTGAATCAAGCTAAATTTCTATCGATGGTAGAATAGATAAAGAAAATGTGGTACATATACACCACAGAGTACTATGCAGCTATAAAAAAACTGAGATCATGGCCTTTGCAGGAACATGGATGGAGCTAGAGGTCATTATCTTCACCAAACTAACACAGGAACAGCAATCCAAATACCACACGTTCTCACTTATAAGTGGGAGCTAAATGATGAGAACATGTGGATACATAGAGGGGGAAAATGATAGGATGAGTGAGAGGAGCAGAAAAAATAACTATTGGTTACTAGGCTTAGTACCTGAGTGATGAAATAATCTGTAAAACAAACTCACCATGACACAGGTTTACCTATATAACAAACATGCACAGGTACCTTTGAATCAAAAATAAAAGTTATTAAAAACAATCTAATCTGAGGAGGAAAAAGACAAGAAAAAAAGAATAAAGACAGACTAAGGGACTTATGGGACACGCTAAGTGAAATGATGTACACATTATCAGAGTAATAGAAGGAAAAGAGAGAGAGAGAAAGGAATAGAAAACACATTCAAAGAAATAATGGCAGAACACTTCCAAATTTGGGAGAGGAATTAGAACTCCAGATCCTGGAAGTATAACAAACACCTAATAGAATGAATTCAGAGACCAACAGCAAAACACATTATAATCAAATTGTCAAAAGTTAAAGACAGAGAGAATACTGAAAGCTGCAAAAGAGAAGCAACCTGTTACATAAAAGGAGGCCCTCATAAAACTATCCATAGATTTTTTTTAACAGAACCCCTACAGGCTAGAGGGCAGTGGGTAATATATTCAAATGCTGAAAGAAAAAAAAACAAAAGCAACCACCTAGCAGCCAAGAACACTATACTCAGCAATCTTGTCCTTTAAAAATAAAGGGGAGATACTGCCCAAGGTAATTTATAGATTCAATGCCATCCCCATGAAGTTACCAATGACTTTCTTCACAGAATTGGAAAAAACTACTTTAAAGTTCATATGGAACCAAAAAAGAGCCCGCATTGCCAAGACAATCCTAAGCCAAAAGAACAAAGCTGAAGGCATCACGCTACCTGACTTCAAACTATACTACAAGGCTACAGTAACCAAAACAGCATGGTACTGGTACCAAAACAGAGATACAGACCAATGGAACAGAACAGAGCCCTCAGAAATAATACCACACATCTACAACTATCTGATTTTTGACAAACCTGACAAAAACAAGAAATGGGGAAAGGATTCCCTATTTAATAAATGGTGCTGGGAAAACTGGCTAGCCATATGTAGAAAGCTGAAACTGGATCCCTTCCTTATACCTTATACAAAAATTAATTCAAGATGGATTAAAGACTTAAATGTTAGACCTAAAACCATAAAAACCCTAGAAGAAAACCTAGGCAATACCATTCAGGACATAGGCATGGGCAAGGACTTCATGTCTAAAACACCAAAAGCAATGACAACAAAAGCCAAAATTGACAAATGGGATCTAATTAAACTAAAGAGCTCCTGCACAGCAAAAAAAAAAAAAAAAACAAAACAAAACAAAAAACAACAACAAAAAAAAACCTACCATCAGAGTGAACAGGCAACCTACAGAATGGGAGAAAATTTTCGCAATCTACTCATCTGACAAAGGGCTAATATCCAGAATCTACAAAGAACTCAAACAAATTTACAAGAAAAAAACAAACAACCCCATCAAAAAGTGGACGAAGGATATGAACAGACACTTCTCAAAGGAAGACATTTATGCAGCCAAAAGACACATGAAAAAATGCTCATCATCACTGGCCATCAGAGAAATGCAAATCAAAACCACAATGAGATACCAGTTAGAATGGCGATCATTAAAAAGTCAGGAAAAAACAGCTGCTGGAGAGGATGTGGAGAAATAGGAACACTTTTACACTGTTGGTGGGACTGTAAACTAGTTCAACCATTGTGGAAGACAGAGTGGTGATTCCTCTGGGATCTAGAACTAGAAATACCATTTGACCCAGCCATTCCATTACTGGGTATACACCCAAAGGAATATAAATCATGCTGCCATAAAGACACATGCACATGTATGTTTATTGCGGCACTACTCACAATAGAAAAGACTTGGAACCAACCCAAATGTCCAACAATGATAGACTGGATTAAGAAAATGTGGCACATATACACCATGGAATACTATGCAGCCATAAAAAATGATGAGGTCATGTGCTTTGTAGGGACATGGATGAAGCTGGAAACCATCATTCTCAACAAACTATCGCAAGAACAAAAACCCAAACACTGCATGTTGTCACTCATAGGTGGGAATTGAACAATGAGAACACTCGGACACAGGAAGGGGAACATCACACACTGGGGCCTATTGTGG
This sequence comes from Pongo abelii, assembly GCF_028885655.2. Taxonomy (NCBI): domain Eukaryota; kingdom Metazoa; phylum Chordata; class Mammalia; order Primates; family Hominidae; genus Pongo; species Pongo abelii. The sequence goes on from NC_072008.2 coordinate 134,395,330, forward strand.
GGTGGGGGGAGGGGGGAGGAATAGCATTAGGAGATATACCTAATGTAAATGACGAGTTAATAGGTGCAGCACACCAACATGGCACATGTATACATATGTAACAAACCTGCACGTTGTGCACATGTACCCTAGAACTTAAAGTGTAATAAAAATATATATATATATAAAATAATAAAATAAAGGGGAGATAAAAACATTCTCAAACAACCAAAAGCTGAGGGAATTTATCATCACTAGGCTTGCATTACAAAAAATGCTAAAAGTTCTTCAAAGTGATTAAAAGTTTACCAAGCAGCAACATTGAAATATAAAACTCACTAACGAAATTATATAGTCAAGCTCAGAATACTCTTATACTATAGTGGAGGTATGAAAATCAGTTTTATCTCTAGTGTAAAGGTTAAAAGCAAAATTATTAAAACAATGGTTGCAAAAAATTTCTAAGGGACATAAAATATAAAAATTACAAAACATCATAAAAATAAATTGTGGGGTTAAATTAAAAGTGTACATTCTGTGCAAGTAATCAAAGTTAAGTCATTTTTGCCTTAAGATAGACTGTTATTAGTATAAGATATTTTACGTAAGCCTAATGGTAACCACAGGCACAAATCCTTAGTAGATATACAAAATATTAAAAGAAAATATTCAAAGCATACCACTACAGAAAAATCATCAAACTGCAAAGGAAGATAGTAAGAGAGGAAGACAGAAACAAAGGATCTATAATTTAAACAGAAAATAATTAACAAAATTGCAATAGCAAGTTCTTACTTCTCAGTAATTACTTTTAGTGTAAATGAATTAAATTCTCCAATCAAAAGACATCAAGTGGGTGGATGGATTTAAACAAAAAAAGACCCAAGAATATGCTGCCTGTAAGAGATTAATTTCACATATTAGGACACAAATAGACTAAAAATGAATGGATCAAAAAAGATATTCCATGTAAATTGAAGCAACAAAATAGTAAAAATAGCTATACTTACATCAAACAAAATAGACTTTAAGTCAAAAATTTTAAAAAGACAAAAAAGATAATTATATCATCATAAAAAGTGAATTAGGGAGTTATAACAATTATAAATATGTATTTACCCAAAATTGGAGCATATATACACACATATATATATTTAATAGACCTAAGGGCAAGATAGACTACAATACAATGATCATAGGAGAATTAATTGTCCAACATTCAACATTGGACAGATCTAGACAGAAAATCGATAAGAAAACCATGGACTTGAAGTACACTCTAGACCAAATGAACCTAACAGATGTTTACCAAATATTCCATCCCAAAACAACAGCCTACAAATTTTTCTCAAGTGCACACAGAACATTATCTGGGATAGATTACATGTTAGGCCTCAAAACAAGTCTTAACAAATTTAAGAAAATAGAAATCATATTAAGTATCCTTTCTGACCACAATGCCATAAAACTAGAACTCAATAACTAGAGAAATTTTGGAAAACTCACAAATATGTATAAATTAAACAACATGCTCCTTAACACCGATTGGTCAAAGCAAACTTTAAAAGTTATCTTGAGACAAATGAAAATGGAATGACAACATACCAAAACAATGGGATGCAGCAAAAGTTGTTATGAGAGAAAAGTTTATGGAAGTAAAACTACATCAAAAGGGAAGACTTATAATAAACAGACTATTATTACACCTCAGGGAACTAGAAGAAGAACAAATTAATTGCAAACTTATCAAAATGAAGAAAATAATATAGATCATAGCAGAAATAAATGAAATTGATATTAGAAAGAAACAACAGAACACATCTATAAAATAAAAGTAGTTTTCTGGAAAAGATGAACAAAATTGAAAAAACTTTAACTAGACCAACAAAGAAAAAAGAGAAGACTCAAACAAAATCAGGAATGAAAGAGGAGACGTTGCAACTCATGCCACAGAAATACAAAGAATCATAAGATACTAATATGAACAATTATACATCAAAAAATTCAATAACCTAGACAAAATGAATGAATTCCTGGAAACATGCAACCTACTTAGATTAAATTAGGAAGAAATTGAAAATTGGAACCAATAATAAGTAAGAAGATTTTAAAGGTAACAAAAAGTCACCCATCAAAGAAAAGCCCAGGAACTGAAGGATTAACTGCTGAATCCTGCAAAGCATTTTTGAAAAGAACTAACACCAATTATTCTCAAACTCTTCCAGGAAATTAAAGAGGAAGAGAAAACTTTCCAACTCATTTTGTAAGGCCAGCATTACCCTGATACTACAGTCATAGTAGGACACCATAAGAAAACTACAGGGTGATACACCTGAAGAACATCAACGCAAAACTCGTCATCAAAATAGTAGCAAACGGAATTTAACAGCACATTAAAAGGATCATTTGCCATATTCAAGTGGGACTTATCCATTGGATGTAAGGATAATTTAACACTTAAATTAATAAATGTGATATACCACTTTAACAAAATGAAGGACAAAAAATATGATTATATCAATAGATGCTGAAAGAGCATTTGACAACATTCAACATCTGTTGATGATAAAAAAAAAAAAACTCTTAACAAAATAGAAACATAAGAAATGTGCCTCAACATGATCAAGTTTACATAATGGCAAGCTCAAGCTAATATTATTCTCAAAGGTTCAAAGTTGAAAGCTTTTCCCCTAAGATCAGGAATAAGACAAGGATCCCAACTCTAGGCATTTCTATTCAACATAGTACTTGAAGTTTTAACCAGACCAATTAGGCAAGAAAAATAAATAAAAGGTATTTATCTAAGAAAGGAAGAAGTGAAATTATCTGTTTGTTGATGACATGATCTTATTTACAGAAAATCTTGAAAACTTTATCAAAAAAACTATTATAACCAATTTACAAATTCAATACCATTAAAAGTTACAAAATTGAGATACAAAAATCAGTAGCATTTCTATGAAGTAACAACAAACTATCTGAAAAATAAATTAAGAAAAAAATCTCATTTTTAATAGTATCAAATAATAAAATACTTCAGAGTAAACTTAACCAAGAAGGTGAAAGGTCTGTACACTGGAAGCTATAAGACATTGGAGAATGAAAATGAAGACAAATAAATGGAAAGACATCACATGTTCGTAGGAAGGAAGAATATATATTATTAAAATGTCCATACTACCCAAGGTGATCTATAGATTCAATGCAATCTCTATCAAAATTACAATGTCATTTTCCACAGAAATAGAAAAAATATCCCAAAATGTGCATGGAACCAGAAAAGATCCCAAATAACCAAAGCAATCTTGGGCAAACAACAAAGCTGGAGGTGTCAAATTACCCGAACTCAAATTATACTAAAAGGCTATGTAATCAAAACAGCATGGTGTTAGCACAACAAAAGACACATTGACCAAGAGAACAGGATAGAAGACCAGAGATAGAAGTAACTCCAAGTATTTATATGGTCATTGGATGTTCAACAAATGTACCAAAAACACACATTGGGGGAAAGACAATCTCTTCAATAACTGGTACTGAAAAATTTAGACATTCACATGCAGAATAAAATTGGCCCTCTATCTCACATCATGTAGAAAAATCAGCTCAAAATGGCCAAAGACTTAAATGTAAGACCTGAAACTGTAAAGCTACTGGAAGAAAACATAGTGGAAAAGCTCCATGACCTTGGTCTGGGTAATAATTTTTTAATAGGACTTCAAAAGCACAAGCAATGGAAGCAAAAATAGACAAATGACATTTTAGCAAACTAAAAACCTTCTGCAAAGAAAAGGAATAACAGAGTGAAAAGATCACTCACAGATTGGGAGAAAATATTTGTAAACCATATATCTGATAAGGGGCTAATATCTAAAATATATAAGATACGCAAACAAGTCAACAGCAGGAAAACAAATAACCGAATTAGAAAATAAGCAAAGATCTGGACAGATCTTTCTCAAAAGAAGAGATACAAATGGCCAACTAATATATGAAGAAAATGTTTAACATTTCTAATAATTAAGGAAGTGCAAATTAAAACTACAATGAGAAATCACCTCATACGTGTTAGAATGGCTATTATCAGTAAGACAAATGATAACTAGTGTTGGTGAGGATGTGGAGAAAATAAAACCCTTTTACACTGTTGGTGGGATTATAAATTAGTACAGTAATTTTGGAAAATAAGTGGAGGTTTCTCAAAAAACTAAAAATATAGTTATACAATATGATCCTGCAATTTTACCATATGATCCAATAATCCCACTTCTCGGTAAATATCCAAAAAATTGAAATCAGTATGTCCAAAAGGTCTGCACTCCCATGCTCACTGCAGCATATTTAAAATATCCAAGATATGGAAGCAGCCTAAGTGTCTACCAATGGAGAAATGGATAAAGAAAACATGTTGTACATACAATGGATAACTATACCGTCTTTAAAAAGAAGGAAATTCTGTCATTTGTGACAACATAGATGGAACTGAAAGACCTTATGCTAAGTGAAATAATCAAACATTGTATGATCCAACTTATATGCAGAATGTAAAAAAGTCAATCTCACAGAAACAGAGTAGAAAGGTATTTACCAGAGACTAGGGGGACGGTAAGGGATGAGCATAATCAAAGGGCATAAAGTTTCAGTTAAACTGGAGGAATATGTTTTAGTAATCTGTTGTACTGAATGGTGATTACAGTTAATAATAATGTATTGCATATTTCAAAATTACCAAAATAATAGATTTTTAATGTTCTCACCACAAAAATATAAGTCGGTGAGGTGATAACATATATTCGTTTGATTGACTCTTTCTACACATAGATCAAAATATTATATTGTAACCCATAAATATACACAATTATTATCTGTGAATTAAAATAAATTTAAGAAGTAAAAAATCATGGCAGACGGGAGGCAGGACTAGATTGTAGCTCCGAACAGAGCAGCATGTGGAGGCTTGCATTGTGAATTTTGGCTCCAGATCAACTGCAAGAACAAACCAGCAATCCTGAGAGGACCCACAGACCCTCTGAAGGAAGTGGACTGCTTCTGCAGGACCTGGGAGATACCCCAAATACTATGAGTGCCCCAACTACGGAAGTGGAAAAGGGAGAACTTCATCTCCCAAACACACATCCCCAGTGGAGAAGCTGAAGGTCTGTTTGTGGGAGAAGTTTCCAACTTTACCTGGAGCTGAGTCAATTTAGAGAGATGAGCAAAATATAGGGGTAAAGGAATCAGCAGAAAGGCCCTGGGAGCTCACTGTATCCCCTAGCAGGCCATTCCTGCCTGGCACCACAGGGATCCATCGGGAGGGTGGCCAGAGGAGCAGGGGTTAAAACTCCACAGGGAAAAGGAAATCTTTAGCTGAACTTTGTGACAATTTGAACAAGGCAAGAAGCCTAATGGCCAGAACTCAGGGGAGGGCACAAATCCAGTGTGCAGATTCCACAGGCAATGGAAGAACCAAGCCCTTTTCTTTCACATTTGGGAGGCAGGTAGCCTGGGGCAAGTTTTCAAGCCTGTCTTGCCCTCCACCTGGAAACAGACTCAGGGCTGTTGCCAGGGCACGGTGGTAGTGAGGCTGGCCCTTTGGTTTGCATGGGAGCTGGGTGAGGCCTGTGACTGCCAGCTTTCCCCCATTTCCCTGACAACCTGCATAACTCAGCAGAGGCAGTCATAATCCTCCTAGGTACACAACTCCAGTGACCTGGGAATCTCACTCCCATCTCCCACAGCAGCCACAGCAAGACCCGCCCAAGGAGAGTCTGAGCTCAGACACGCCTAGCCCTGCCCCAACCTGATGATCCTTCCCTATCCATGCTGGTAATGGAAGATAAAGGGCATATAATCTTGGGAGTTGTAGGGTCCCACTCACCAGTGATCCCTCTCCATACAACTACAGTTGAAGCTTTCTGGAAATTGCCACACCTGGCAGAAGGCCAACCAGCACAAAAATAGAGCATTAAATCACCAAGCTAAGAACCCTCACAGAGTCCATTGCACCCCGCCGCCACCTCCACCAGAACAGGTGCTGGTATCCACAGCTGAGAGACCAATACATAGTTCACATCACACGACTCTGTGCAGACAACCCCCAGCACCAGCCTGGAGCCAGGTAGGCTCACTGGGTGGCTAGGCCCAGAAAAGAGACAAAAATCACAGCAGTTCAGGTCAAAGGAAGCCACATCTGTAGGAAAAGGGGGAGAGTACTACATCAAGGGAACACCTTGTGGGACAAAAGAATCTGAACAACAGCCTTCAGCCCTAGACCTTCCCTCTGACAGAGCCTACACAAATGAGAAGGAACCAGAAAACCAACCCTGGTAATATGACAAAAAAAGGCTCTTCAACACCCCCAAAAGATCACAAAAGTTCACCAGCAATGGATCCAAACCAAGAAGAAATCCCTAATTTACCTGAAAAAGAATTCAGGAGGTTAGTTATTAAGCTAATCAGGGAGGGACCAGAGAAAGCAGAAGCCCAATGCAAGGAAATAAAAAAAAAAAAAACATACAAGAAGTGAAGGGAGAAATATTCAAGGAGATAGCTTAAAGAAATATCAATCAAAAATTCAGGAAACACTGGACACACTTTTAGAAATATGAAATGCTCTGGAAAGTCTCAGCACTAGAATTGAACAAGCAGAGGAAAGAAATTCAGAGTTCAAATACAAGGAACAAAGACAAAGAAAAAAGAACAAGAAAAATATGAACAAAGCCTCCAAGAATTATGTCTGGGATTATGTTAATGACCAAAGCTAAGAATAATTGGTGTTCCTGAGGAAGAAGAGAATTCTAAAAGCTTGTAAAACAAATTTGGGGAAGTAATAGAGGAAAATTTCCCCAGCCTTGCTAGAGACCTAGACATCCAAATACATGAAATACAAAGAATATCTGGAAAATTCATCACAAAAAGATCTTCGCCTAGGCATATTATCATCAGGTTATCCAAAGTTAAGACGAAGGAGAGAATCTTAAGAGCTGTGAGACAGAAGCACCAGGTAATCTATACAGGAAAACCTATCAGATTGACAGCAGATTTCTCAGCAGAAACACTACAAACTAGAAGGGATTGGGGCCCTATTTTCAGCCTCCTCAAACAAAACAATTATCAGCCAAGAATTTTGTATCCAGTGAAACTAAGTATCTTATATGAAGGAAAGATACAATCCTTTTCAGATGCACAAATGCTGAGAGAATTCGCCATTATCAAGCCACCACTACAAGAACTGCTGAAAGGAGCACTAAATCTTGAAACAAATCCTCAAAACATATCAAAACAGAAACTCTTTAAAGCATAAATCACACAGGACGTATAAAATAAAAGTACAAGTTAAAACAAGTTAAATACAAGTTAAAATCAAAAACAAAAAAACACAAAGTACACAGGTAGCAAAGAGCACAATGAATGCAATGGTATCTCACATTTCAATACTATCATTGAATGTAAATGGCCTAAATGCTCCACTTAAAAGATATAGAACCACAGAATGAATAAGATCTCACCAAACAACTATCTGCTGCCTTCAGGAGACTCACCTAACACATAAGGACTCCAATAAACTTAAAGTAAAGGAGTGAAAAAAGGCATTTCATGCAAATGGACACCAAAAGCCAGCAGGAGTAGTTATTCTTATATCAAACCAAACAAACTTTAAAGCAACAGCAGTTAAAAGAGACAGAGAGACATTATATAATGGTAAAAGGCCTTATCCAACAGGAAAATATCACAACCTTAAACATATATGCACCTAACACTGGAGCTTCCAAATTTATAAATCAATTGCTAATAGACCTAAGAAATGAGATAGACAAGAACACAATAAGAGTGGGGGACTCCAATACTCCACTGACAGCACTGGACGGGTCATCAAGCCGGAAAGTCAACAAAGAAACAATGCATTTAAACTATACTTTGCAACAAATGGACTTAACAGATATATACAGAACACTTTATCCAACAACTGCAGAGTACACATTCTATTCAACAGTGCATGGAACTTTTTTTCCAAGATAGACCATATGATAGGCCATAAAACTAGCCTCAATAAATTTAAGAAAATTGGAATTATATCAAGCATTCTCTTAGACCACAGTGGAATAAAACTGGAAATAAACTCGAAAAGGAACCTTCAAAACTATGCAGATACATCGAAATTAAAATAAACTGCTCTTGAATGAGCATTGGGTCAAAAAGAAAATCAAAACGGAAATAAAAAAATTCTCCAAACAGAATGACAATAGTGACACAACCTATCAAAATCTCTGGGATATAGCAAAGGTGGTGCTAAAAGGAAAGTTCATAGCCCTAAATGCCTACATAAAAAAGACTGAAAGAGCACAAACTGGCATTCTAAGGTCACAACTCAAGGAACTAGAGAAACAAGAACAGACCAAATGCAAACCCAGCAGAAGAAAGGAAATTACCAAGATCAGGGCAGAACTAAATGAAATTGAAACAAAAAAAAAATACAAAAAATAAATGAAACAAAAACTGGTTATTTGAAAAGATAAATAAAATTGATAGACTATTAGTGAGATTAACCAAGAAATGAAGAGAAGAAATCCAAATAACCTCACTAAGAAAAGAAACAGGAGATATTACAATTGATACCACTGAAATACAAAAGATCATTCAAGGCTACTAAGAACACCTTTACACAAATAAACTAGAAAACCTAGAAGAGATGAATAAATTCCTGAAAAAAGACAACCCTTTTTGCTTAAATCAGGAAGAATTAGATACTCTGAACAGACCAATAACAAGCAGTGAGACTGAAATGGTAATGTAAAAATTACAAACAAAAAACATGTCCAGGACCAGACGGACTCACAGCGGAATTCTACCAGACATTCAAAGAAGAATTGGTACCAATCCTTTTGACACTATTCTACAAGATAGAGAAAGAAGGAACCTCCCTAACTCATTCTATGAAGCCAGCATCAGCCTAATGCCAAAGCCAGGAAAGGACATAACCAAAACGGAAAACGGTAGACTGATATCCTTGATGAACATTGATGCTAAAATCCTTAACAAAATGCTAGCTATTCGAATCCAGCAACATACCAAAAAAAAAAAGTCCACCATGATAAAGTAAGTTTCATACCAGGGATGCAGGGATGGTTTAACATATGCAAGTCAATAAATGTGATACACCACGTAAACATAATTAAAAACAAAAATCATATGATCATCCCAATAGATGCAGAAAAAGCATTCAACAAAATACAGCATCACTTTATGATTGAAACTCTCAGCAAAATCAGCATACAAGGGACATACCTTAATGTAATAAAAGGCATCTACGACAAACCCACAGCCACTGAATGGGGAAAAGTTGAAAGCACTCTCTCTGTGAACTGGAACAAGACAAGGATGCCCATTCTCACCACTCCTCTTCAATGTAGTACTGGAAGTCCTGGCCAGAACAATCAGACAGGAGAAAGAAATAAAGGGCATCCAAATTGGTAAAGAAGAAGTCAAACTGTCACTGTCTGCTGATGATATGATCGTGTACCTTGAAAACCCTAAGGGTTCCTCCAGAAAACTCCTAGAACTGATAAAACAATTCAGCAAAGTTTCCAGATACAAGATTAGTGTACACAAAAAAGTAGCTCTGCTATACACCAACAGCGACCAAGCAGAGAATCAAAGCAAGAACTCAACTCCTTTTACAATAGTTGCAAAAATATATATATATATTTAGGAATATACCTAACCAAAAAGGCAAAAGACCTCTACAAGGAAAAGTACATAACACACATAACACTGCTGAAAGAAATCATAGACAACACAAATGGAAACATATCCCATCCTCATGGATAGGTAGAATCAATATTGTAAAAATTACCATAGTGTCAAAAGCAATCTACAATTTCAATTCAATCTCCATCAAAACACCACCATCATTCTTCACAGAATTAGAAAAAAACAATTTTAAAATTCAGATGGAACCAAAAAAGAGCCCGCATAGCCAAGAATGACTAAGCAAAAAGAACAAATCTGGAGGCATCACACTACCTGATTTCACATTATACTATAAGTCCAAAGTTACCAAAACAGCCTGGTACTGGCATAAAAATAGGCACATAGACCAATGGAACAAAATAGAGAACCCAGAAACAAATCCAGATAGAGCCAGCTGATCTTTGACAAAGCAAACAAAACCATAAAGTGGGGAAAGGACACCCTTTTCAACAAATGGCACTGGGATAATTGGCTAGCCACATGTAGGAAAATAAAACTGGATCCTCTTCTCTCACCTTATATAAAAACCAATTTAAGATGGATTAAGGACTTAAACCTAAGACCTGAAACCATAAAAATTCTAGAAGATAACATTGGAAAAAACCCTTCTAGACATTGGCTCAGGTAAGGATTTCATTACCAAGAAACCAAAAGCAAATGCAATAAAAACAAAGATAAATAGCTGGGACCTAATTAAACTAAGGAGTTTTTGCATGGTAAAGGAAGAGTCAGCAGAGTAACCAGACAACCCACAGAATGGGAGAAACTCTTCACAATCTATACATCTGACAAAGCACTAATATCCAGAATCTACAATGAACTCAAAGAAATCAGTAAGAAAAAAACAAACAATCCAATCAAAAAGTGGGCTAAGGACATAAATAGACATTCTCAAATGAAGATATACAAATGGCCAACAAATATATGAAAAAATGCTCAACATCACTAATGATCAAGGAGATGCAAATCAAAACCACAATGTGATACCACATTATTCCTGCAAGAATGGCCATAATCAAAACATCAAAAAACAGTAGATGTTGGTGTGGATGCAGTGAACAGGGAATACTTCTACATTGGCAGTGGAAATGTAAACTAGTACAGCTGCTATGGAAAACAGTGTGGAGATTCCTTAAAGAACTAAAAGTAGAACTACCATTTTATCCAGCAATACCACTGATGGGTATCTACCCAGAGGAAAAGAAATTACTTGAAATAGATAATTGCTCACACATGTTTATAGTGGCACAATTCACAATCGCAAAGTCATGGAACCAACCCAATGCACATCAATCAATGAGTGGATAAAGAAACTGTGATATATATGTGTGTGTGTATATATATATGATGTGATATATATGTGTATATACATATGATGGAATACTACAATAAACTGTGATGTGTATGTGTGTGTATGTGTATATATATACACATATATCATATACATATACATATATACACATATACATATATATACATATACATATATATACACATATACATATATACATATACATACACATATACACACACACACATATATATATATATATATATATATATATATATGATGGAATACTACACAGCCATAAAAAGGAATGAATTAACAGCATTTGCAGTGGCCTGGATGAGATTGGAGACAATTATTCTAAGTGAAGTAACTCACTTAGAATCTAAGTAACTAAACATCGTATGTTCTCACTGATATGTGGGAACTGAGTTATGAGGACACAAAGGCATAAGAATGATACCACGGACTTTGGGGTCTTGGGGGTAAGATTGGGAGGGGGGCAAGGGATAAAAGACTACAAATATGGTGCAGTGCATACAGCGTGGGTGATGGGTGCCCCAAAATCTCACAAATCCCCACTAAAGAACTTACTCATGTAACCAAAAAACCACCTGTACCCCAATAACTTATGGAAAAATAAAATGAAATTTAAAAATTATGTCCCCTAAAAATATTTACAATGCATGTGTTAGTACAAATGCAGTGCAGAATAAATTCATCATAGCCTTATGGTATGAAGGTTAAAAACTTGAGGTCTAGAAACAGACTCCCTGGGTTAATAGCTTCCTTCTTCCACTTACTAGCTATGTGATATGGACAATTTTTTATTTTTTTTTTGAGACGGAGTCTCGCTGTCTCCCAGGCTGGAGTGCAGTGGCGTGATCATGGCTCACTGCAAGCTCTGCCTCCCAGGTTCATGCCATTCTCCTGCCTCAGCTTCCCCAGTGGCTGGGACTACAGGCGCATGCCACCATGCCCGGCTAATTTTTTGTATTTTTAGTAGAGACGGGGTTTCACCATGTTATCCAGGATGGTCTCGATCTCCTGACCTTGTGATCCACCCACCTCGGCCTCCCAAAGTGCTGGGATTACAGGCGTGAGCCACCACACCTGGCCGTATGGACAATTTTCAAATCTCCCTGTGACTAGTAACTTTCTCTATAAAAAAAGAGAATGATAATATTACTGAAAGAATTAAAGGAATTGATATATAAAAATATTTTGGACAGGTCCTACTATAGTGTATGTGCTAATTATTATTACTATTTATTTGAGAAGATAATTTCTGAATTAGCTCTTGAAGAAAGTCATGGACAGAGATTGCTGGAAGAAAAGAGAAGACAGCCATGCCTAGATCCTGGTAGGTATGGAGGCCAGACTCAGCAAGGTGGTTATGACTTGAGTGCCTATAATCAGGGACACCATTAAGCATAAGGGTAGAAAGTCACTCACTGCATGAGTGAACTCCCATTCACAATTGCTACAAAGAGAATAAAATACCTAGGAATACAACTCACAAGGGATGTGAAGGACCTCTTCAAGGAGAACTGCAAACCACTGCTCAATGAAATAAGAGAGGACACAAACAAATGGAAAAACATTCCATGCTCATGGATAGGAAGAATCAATATCGTGAAAATGGCCATACTGCCCAAAGTAATTTATAGATTCAATGCTATCCCCATCAAGCTACCATTGACTTTCTTCACAGAATTAGAAGAAAAACTAGTTTAAATTTCATATGGAAACAAAAAAGAGCCCATATAGCCAAGACTATCCTAAGCAAAAAGAACAAAGCTGGAGGCATCACGCTATCCAACTTCAAACTATACTACAAGGCTACAGTAACCAAAACAGCATGGTACTGGTACCAAAACAGATATGTAGACCAATGGAACAGAACAGAGGTTTTAGAAATAATGCCACACATCTACAACCATCTGATCTTTGACAAACCTGACAAAAACAAGCAATGGGGAAAGGATTCCCTATTTAATAAATGGCGTTGGGAAAATTGGCTAGCCAAATGCAGAGAACTGAAACTGGACCCCTTCCTTACACCTTATACAAAAATTAACTCAAGATGGATTAAAGACTTAAACATAAGACCTAAAGCCATAAAAGTTCTAGGAGAAAACCTAGGCATTACAATTCAGGACATAGGCATGGGCAAAGACTTCATGACTAAAACACAAAAAGCAATGGGAACAAAAACCAAAATGACAAATGGTATCTAATTAAACTAAAGAGCTTCTGCACAGCCAAAGAAACTACCATCAGAGTGAACAGGCAACCTACAGAATGGGAGAAAATTTTTGCAATCTATCCATCTGACAAAGGGCTAATATCCAGAATCTAAAAAGAACTTAAACAAATTTACAGGAAAAAAACACAACACCATCAAAAAGTGGCCAAAGAATATGAACAGACACTTCTCAAAAGAAGACATTCATGCAGCCAACAGACATGAAAAAAAGCTCATCACCACTGGTCATTAGAGAAATGCAAATCAAAACCACAATGAGATACCATCTCATGCCAGTTAGAATGGCAATCATTAAAAAGTCAGGAAACAACAGATGCTGGAGAGGATGTGGAGAAATAGGAACACTTTTACACTGTTGGTAGAAGTGTAAATTAGTTCAACCATTGCGGAAGACAGTGTGGTGATTCCTCAAGGATCTAGAACCAGAAATACCATTTGACCCAGCAATACCATTACTGGGTATATACACAAAGGATTATAAATCATTCTACTATAAAGACACATGCACACGTATGTTTATTGCGGCACTATTCACAATAGCAAAGACTTGGAACCAACCCGAATGACCATCAATGATAGACTGGATAAAGAAAATGTGGTACATATATACCATGGAATACTATGCAGCCATAAAAAAGGATGAGTTCATGTCCTTTGCAGGGACATGGATGAAGCTGGAAACCATCATTGTCAGCAAACTAACACAAGAACAGAAAACCAAACACTGCATGCTGTCACTCATAAGTGGGAGTTGAACAATGAGAACACATGGACACAGGGAGGGGAACGTCACACACTGGGGCTTGTCAGGGGTGGGGGCTAGGGGAGGGAGAGCATTAGGACAAATACCTAATGCATACGGGGCTTAAAACCTAGATGACGGGTTGACAGGTGCAGCAAACCACCGTGGCACATGTATACTTGTATAACAAAGCTGCACGTTCTGCACAGGTATCCCAGAACTTAAAGTAAAATAAAATTTAAAAAATCTAAATCACAATAAGGTTCCATTGCATACCAGTCAGGATGGCTATTATTAAAAAGTCAGAAAAACCATAGATTCTGGCAAAGCTGCAGAGATAAGTGAATGCTTTTACATGGTTGGAGGGAATGTAAATTAGTTCAGCTACCGTGGAAAGCACCTTGGAGATTTCTCAAAGAACTTGAAATGGAACTACCAATTGGCCCATCAATCCTAATACTAGGCATATATCCAAAAGAAAATGAATTGTTCTACTAAAAAAACACATGTACTCACACGTTCACTGCAGCATTATTCACAATAGCAATGACGTGCAATCAATCTAGGTGTTCATCAATGGTGGATTGGGTAAAGAAAATATAGTACATATACACCATGGAATACTACACGGCCATAAAAAGGAATGAAATAATGTCCTTTGCAGTAACATGGATGCAACTGGAGGCCATTATCCTAAGCAAATTAACACAGGAACCTAAAACTAAATACCGCATGTTATTACTTATGTGTGGCAGCTAAACAATGGATTCCCATGGACATAAAGATGGCAACAAGAGACACAGGGGACTGCTAGAGGCAGAAAGGGTTGAAAAACTAACTATGGGGTACTATGCTCAATTCCAGGGTGATGGGTTCAATCATATTCCAAACCTCAGCATCATGCAATATACCCATGTAATAAACCTGCACATGTACCCCCGACATCTAAAAATAAATGCTGAAATTATAAAGAAAAAAATAGAAAATTTTAAGAAAAAAAGAAAAAAGCATATATATGAATATATGTATTATATAAATATATAAATATATAATATAGTATATAAATATATACAAAATAGTATATAAATATATATACTTTCATATATATGTATATACAAAAGTATAAACTATCTTCCAGATCTCTAACCTCATAGAGTTTATGGTCTTCTCAATGAAATGACACACCTATACATCAAGATTATAATGCAGGATAGCATATATTCAACTACCAGGCAGTATGGTAAAGATGTGTCAATGATATAGAAATTCAGAGAAGTGAAAGATTACATTTTAGAGTTATGGTCCTTAAGAAAATTCTCATGGCAGAGGATATTAAATGTTTTTTATGTTGCATGACAATGTACTAATTCCATAGTTTAATGAGCAAACTTCTTGGTGTTATTTTCCCACCATACAAAGAGAGGAGGGTATTAGAGATCAAGGGTCTCCTTAACTTCCAGAGTGGGAATAAATAACATTTTATATTTTAGAGGAAGTGAGAAGGGGTTGCCATTCTGAAGATAACTTTGTTTGGGGGAGGAAGCCTCATAGAAAGAATGATAATTTAGTGACTGTTGTGAATTGAATTGTGCTCTCCTCCAATTCATATGTTGAAATTCTAACCTCTAGTACCCCATAATATGACTGTATTTAGAGATAAGGCCTTTAAAGAGGTGATTAAGGTAAAATAAGGTCTTTAAGGTGGGTCTTAATCCAAGACGACTGGTGTCCTTTTTTTTTTTTTATTACTATAAGTTTTAGGGTACATGTGCACAATGTGCAGGTTAGTTACATATGTATACATGTGCCATGCTGGTGTGCTGCACCCATTAACTCGTCATTTAGCATTAGGTATATCTCCTAATGCTATCCCTCCCCACTCCCCCCACCCTACAACAGTCCCCAGAGTGTGATGTTCCCCTTCCTGTGTCCATGTGTTCTCATTGTTCAATTCCCATCTATGAGTGAGAACATGCGGTGTTTGGTTTTTTGTCCTTGTGACAGTTTACTGAGAATGATGATTTCCAATTTCATCCATGTCCCTACAAAGGACATGAACTCATCCTTTTTTATGGCTGCATAGTATTCCATGGTGTATATGTGCCACATTTTCTGAATCCAGTCTATCATTGTTAGACATTTGGGTTGGTTCCAAGTCTTTGCTATTGTGAATAGTGCCGCAATAAACATATGTGTGCATGTGTCTTGATAGCAGCATGATTTCTAGTCCTTTGGGTATATACCCAGTAATGGGATGGCTGGGTCAAACGGTATTTCTAGTTCTAGATCCCTGAGGAATCGCCACACTGACTTCCACAAGGGTTGAACTAGTTTACAGTCCCACCAACAGTGTAAAAGTGTTCCTATTTCTCCACATCCTCTCCAGCACCTGTTGTTTCCTGACTTTTGAATGATTGCCATTCTAACTGGTGTGAGATGGTATCTCATTGTGCTTTTGATTTGCATTTCTCTGATGGCCAGTGATGATGAGCATTTTTTCATGTGTCTTTTGGCTGCATAAATGTCTTCTTTTGAGAAATGTCTGTTCATATCCTTTGCCCACTTTTTGATGGGGTTGTTTATTTTTTTCTTGTAAATTAATTGGAGTTCATTGTAGATTCTGGATATTAGCCCCTTGTCAGATGAGTAGGTTGTGAAAATTTTCTCCCATCTTGTAGGTTGTCTGTTCACTCTGATGGTAGTTTCTTTTGCTGTG
Source organism: Pongo abelii (assembly GCF_028885655.2). Lineage (NCBI taxonomy): Eukaryota > Metazoa > Chordata > Mammalia > Primates > Hominidae > Pongo > Pongo abelii. Next base: position 134,412,074 of record NC_072008.2, read on the forward strand.
CAAAAGCTCTTTAGTTTAATTAGATCCCATTTGTCAATTTTGGCTTTTGTTGCCATTGCTTTTGGTGTTTTAGACATGAAGTCCTTGCCCATGCCTATGTCCTGAATGGTAATGCCTAGGTTTTCTTCTAGGGTTTTTATGGTTTTAGGTCTAACGTTTAAGTCTTTAATCCATCTTGAATTAATTTTTGTATAAGGTGTAAGGAGGGGATCCAGTTTCAGCTTTCTACATATGGCTAGCCAGTTTTCCCAGCACCATTTATTAAATAGGGAATCCTTTCCCCATTGCTTGTTTTTCTCAGGTTTGTCAAAGATCAGATAGTTGTAGATATGTGGCGTTATTTCTGAGGGCTCTGTTCTGTTCCATTGATCTATATCTCTGTTTTGGTATCAGTACCATGCTGTTTTGGTTACTGTAGCCTTGTAGAATAGTTTGAAGTCAGGTAGTGTGATGCCTCCAGCTTTGTTCTTTTGGCTTAGGATTGACTTGGCGATGCGGGCTCTGGTGTCCTTAAGATTAGGATACAGACACAGAGGGAAGACCATGCAAAGACACAGGGAAAGTAGGGGCATCCACAAGCCAAGGAGAGACACCTCAGAAGACACTAACCCTGCCAACAGCTTGATCTCTGACTTCTAGCCTCCTGAACTGTGAGAAAATAAATTTTTGTTGTTTAGGCTACCCACCCTGTGACAATTTGTTATGGAAGCCCTAGCAAACTCATACAGACACTTATAATGAAAGAAAATTATTTAGCTCCTGTTTCTGCTGGGCACTTCTTTTGTGTTGGGCTGGCTCAGCTAATGTTGATTGGCTTTGCTCATGTGTTTGAAGTTCCTCATCAGGTGAAGGCTGAGGTAAAGGCTGAGTTCACTCTCTTATATGGAAGTGGACAGTCTTTCAGCTGTGAATCCTAGTTCCCTCCATGTAGGCTCTTAATTCTCCAGAAGGCTTACCTGGGCTTCTTTGCGTGCTTCTTGGGATGGCATGAGCGGGAAAAAAAAAGTGAGCTCCATAGTGAAAGCACTTTTCAAGCCTCTTGCTTGTGTCACGTTTGCTAATTCATATTAGGCAACACAGGTCACATGACCAAACCTAGATTAAAGCAGCAGAGAAAATGACCTCTTGATGAGCATAACATCAGAGTCACCTTGCAAAGGGTGCATGTGTAGAGGGGAGAAAATAATTTGTGGCCGATTTTAAAATTTACCACAGAGAAAATAGGATTTTGGTGTTTCAAATATTTAAAGGAAATGAACTTATTTCCCACAAATACCTATATCCTTGGAGACTGGTACAAGGACTGGACCAGAAGTAGAGAAAATTTGATCCATGTAGAACATAGTGCTTTGAATGTAGGCCCTAAACATCTATAGCTTGGGAGTCTTCCTGGTTCCTTGTGACCAAGTTTGGCAGAACAGAGTAAAATTTCCATGAGAGAATCAAGCTTCAAGGGACCATGATGGGAAAAATATAAAACTAAAAAATTAAGAAATGCTTTAAGGATTCAAACCACAGGATAGATAATGGAGAATCACAGTCAAATCAGCATCAGGTAACTGTAAGAAAAAGCAACAGGCAAGAATGACTCTTAGTGGGACACCAAAAGCCCCTGAAACTTTAACACAACGATAAGGAGCAAGAAAGTACTCCTGTATAAACTTTCAAATGTTTGACTTTGAACTTTTCATCAAACTTGATAACTGTATGCTCAAGCTGGATTGAATTTGATTTAAAATCATAAATAAATGTGGTTTATATTGCATTCCAAATGCAGTGATAAAAAATTGATACCTACAAGTAAAAATCAATATGAAAGAGAAGGTAATTTCAAACATGGTTAATGGCACTAAAGAAGACGAAGAGGAATATGGAGTGTCTCTGAGTGTTTGTTGTGTGTATGTGTATGAATGAGAGTGGTACTACAGGAACTCCAAAGTACCTGAGCAGAAGACATGGTACATATTATGGATCGCCTTAAATGCAAGAACAAGAAGTTTAGATTATATCTGTTTAGCTGTAGGGAGGCACTAAACAAGAGAAATGTCAAAACAACAACATTATTTTAGGAAGATGGAAAATCCCCAAGACTCGTCTGTGTATTCCCAAGAGTGTCAATAAATTTTCATTAAATATCACAAATTAAAATGTAGTTTGATTCCTTTAAATTTAAGATAATAACACCTGCCATTTGGCACTCTTAGGAAGATGTAAGAGACATGACATGAACTCAGATGTGAAATAACAGAGATGTGCTGGCTCAGAATTTTTACCTAGCTAATGAGAAACCCAGTCTCAGTTGTAATCGTTGCTTTCATAATTTTTTCAGTGCCTGTATGTGCCAAGGAATATGTGAGTCGCTGGATCAATCATGCAGCATAATTTATTGGAAAAGTAAGGGCTTGTAGTCACACAGGACTGATTTTTCATTCTATCTCTGCTGCTTATAGCGATGACACTTGGATGGTGTTTTTTTAAATCATTTTATGCCTCAGATTCCTTATATGAAAAATTAAGGAGGGGTAATAATGTACATATCTTATAGCTTTTTGTGATAAATATATGAGAAAATGTATATAAAGCACTTAGCATGGTAAGTACTGGTAGTAGGTATGTACTAAGTGTTAGAGCTAGACACAAAATAAGATGGCATTCCCCCTTATTCTTATCATTCTTCCCACCTGGGCCGAGGCTCACTCCTGATATTACTAGTCATTGCAAGAATTCAGACCAAGCAAAGTGTTCAAATGGGCAGTGACAAGTCAGATTTTGTTTTTGTTCATGCTCCACTGAGAAAGGAGTTAGTTATGGAAGCAGTTACTTGAGAATTCATTTTTTTTTCTCCAAAAGATGAGGTTGTTTCAGACACTTTTTCAAAAACAATTCAGTCTGTGTCCTTGAGACAGTTAATGAGATATGCTAATTTGGTATAAATAGGTCTGCTATGAATTCTTTATAAGAAAACATCTGCTTGGCTCACTGTGTTTTGCTTTCTAGGGAGGAAGTCAGACTTTAAAGACAATAAGATATGATAAGGTACAAGACACTGCCTTAAAAAAACACTCAAGTAACGAATTGTTACTCAATTCAAGCTCTAGGAGAACTAATGATTAGACAACACAAAGCAAAGAAAGATGACTCGTAGAATTCCAGTGAATGAGACACTAGACATGTAGACAAAAAGGTTAAAAGGCTGCAATAACAACTTTCAATAGTTGAGTGAAGTTGGAAAAAATCATGCTTGCCTGAATTAAACCAGTGTAACCCAATGAAACGATGCTGTTTCTAACTATGGCTCAGGGCCCAAAAATAAATTTGTCCTTGAGAAATATGTCAAAGAACCATGTTATGAGGTTTTAGGTTTTTTCCCCTCCCCTCCCCTCCCCTCCTCTTGTCCCACTTCCCTTCCCTCCTCTTGCCCCCCTCCCCTCTCCTCCTCTCCTCCTCTCTTCTCCTCTCCTTCCTTCTCCTCTCCCCTCCTCTCCTTCCTTCTCCTCTCCCCTTTTCTCTTCTCTTTTCTCTCATTTTCTCTTTACCCCAATAGTAATTTTTCAGAAGCAGGAACAGCCAAGAAAATGAGAAATTTATTTGCTAGCTAAATTCTTGGGAGCAAGACAAAATTGCATTTGTACAGAAGTACAAACCAGAGTTTGTACTTTCGTTTCCCTGGTTTAATACAATCATACTAAAGGAAAAAAAAATTTAATGTCCTCAATTGCTATACAGACAATTATAGCTGAGTTGCTTATATGCATCTCATTAGTTATGCCTGTGGAAGAAACACAGCTTATATAAATGGAGAGAAAAAAGAGTAAGAAAGATAGTTTGGTTATTTGAGAAATACAAGCTATAGATGAGCTATCTCCAGACTTCTAATGAGAGGTAAAAAGTGAAGCTGGATATCTAACTCTGCTGGGAGAAGCAATAATGCCCAATACAAGGTTTAAAGCAGTGGGTGGGAAGCTAAAATGCTTCCAACCCTCAGACCCAATGATGTCCACTTACCCACAAAAAGAGCTCCCTCACACATCTATCATACTAAACTATGGAGGAGGAATGATGAGAGATAAGAAGGACTAAGAAATCAAGAACAAAGGATGGAAGATACTGAGTAGAGAAGATAGGAAAGAAAGAAATAAAAAGAGAAAGAAGTCAAGAAGAGGACGGGATGGGAAGAAAATGGAACATGCAGAAGAGGGAAGAGAAAAACAAGAAAGAATTGTGAAACAGCAAATAAAGAGGGAAAACTGGGGTAATCTGGAATTATTACATCATTTAGTAGCAAGAGAGTTAAATTCAAGCCTCTGTGTATTAAAACAAAGTACCAAGGTATACAAAGCCCTGCATGCTGTCACCTTTTCCTACCTCTCCAGCCTCATTTTTGTACCTCTCTCCATGGGCTCTAGCTGCAGTGATTTTCTTTCAGTTTCTCCAACATACTTTGCTATTGACTTCAAAGGCCATTTAGTGACATATTATGTACTTTAAAGATATACGGGAATTTTTAGCCATCATTTTGTTATTGGTGTCTAAATGAGAGAACATAATTTTATACGGTATTATTAGATGTAAATAAATTTTATTCATAATTTCTCACATGATCAATTTCTATAAATGATGTCTAAGCCTGAAAGAAGAATACAAATTTTTGGCATAAATATGAGTTTACAAATATTTTTGGATGTCCTCTGTTTGTTTGCCATTTCTCTGCCTGATATATCAGCTTTTGAGAGGAGTATGTTAAAATCTCTAACTATGGTTATAAATTTATCAATTTGGCTCAGCAGTTCCATCACTTCTTTAATTTTGAAACTACATTTTAGGTATATATATATATATATATATAATATATATATATATTCATGATGGCTATATTTTCTACTATTTCTACTATATTTTCTACTATATTTCTACTATTTCTATCACAGCATCCATTTTTTTCTTTATAATATGCAATGCCTTGAACTACATTTTTATAGATATTAATTTTGAGCCTGGAAATTAAACAACACACTACTAAACAACCAATAGGTCAGAGGAAAACAAAGGGGAAATTTTAAAAAATCTTAGCATGAAGAAAAGTGGAAAAACAATCTATCCAAATACATGGGATGGATAAAAAGCAGTTCTAAGGGGGAACTATATAACAATAAATTCCTACATTAAGAAAAAAGATATCAAATAAACAATCTAACTTTATACCTCAAGGAACTAGAAGAAAACACTAAGCCTCAAATTAGCAGAAAGGAGAAAATAATAAAAATTGGAATAGAAATAAATATAAACCAAAGAACAATATAAAAGGTTAATGAAACATAGAGTTGGTTTTCTGAAAAGATAAAAAATAAACCTTTTGCTATACTAAGAAAAAAGAGAGAAAATTCAAATAAATGAAATTATAAATTAAAGATGAGACATTACAGCTGATGTTTCATAGATGCAAATGACTATGACACAACTATGAACAATTATATGTCAACAAATTGGAAAGCTTATAAGAAATTGGTGAATTCCTAAAAATGTACAAATTATCAAGACTGAATTATGAAGAAATAAGAAATCTGAACAGACAAATAATGATTACGGAGAATGAATGAATGATTTTTACAAAAGCCTCCCAACAGAGAAATGCTCATGACCTAAAAGCGTCACTGGTGAATTCTATCAAACATTTAAAGAAGAACAAATATCAATTCTTCTCAAAGTCTTTCAAAATTTGAAGAGGAGGAAACTCTTACCTAGTTATTTTACAAGGTTAACATTACTCTGATATGAAAGCTAGAGTAGGATAAAAGTAAGAAAATAAAAGTCAAGGCCAATATCCCTAATGAACATAGATGCCAAAATCCTCAAAACAAAACAAAACAAAACAAACAAAAAAAGCACTTGCAAACCAAATTCAACAGCACAGTGAAAAGATCAGACACGATGACCAAGTGGGATTCATCCATGGAAGGAAAGGACGTTTCAATATGTGCCAATAATTAAAAATAATATACCACATTAACAGAATAAAACATAAAAATCACATGATCATTTCAATAGATGCAGAAAAAAATCATCTGACAAAATTCAACATCGTTTCATCATAAAAACTCTTAACGAATAAACTGTAAAATTAATGTACCTTAACACAATGAGGGCCGCATATAACAAGCTAGCCCCACAGCTACATCATACTCAAGGTGAAAAATTGAAAGCTTTCCTCCAAGATCTGGAGCAAAACAAGGATGTGCACGCTTGCCACTTCTATTCAACCATAGTCCTGAAAGTCCTAACCAAAGTAATTAGGATAGAAAAAGAAGTTAAAGTCACTCAAATCAGAAAGAAAATTAAAATTGTCTCTGTTTGCAGATAACATGGTGCTATATATAGAAAACCCTCAAGATGCCACCAAAAAACAATTATAACTAATTAATGAGTTCAATAAATTTGTAGCATAAAAGTCAACATAAAAATCAGTTGTGTTTCTGTACAGTAAGAATGCACTGTTCAAGAAATAAATTAAGAAGATAATTCAATTTGTAATAGATCAGAAAGAACACAATGCTTAAAATAAATTAAACCAAGGAGGTAAAAGACCTATACACTGAAAACTGTAAAACACAGATAACAGAAATTGAAGAAGACACAAACAAATGGAAAGATATTCCATGTTCATGGATTAGAAGAATTTATATCCTTAATATCTCCATATTACTCAAATCAATCCACAGACTCAATGCAATCCCTATCAAAATTCTAATGGCAATTTTAACAGAAATTTTAAAAATCCAAGACTTCATATGGAACCCACAAAAGGTCCTGAATAACCAAGTGAATAGCCAAAGCAATCTTGGTCAAGAAGAACAAAGCAGAAGGTGTCACCTTAAATGATTTTAAAACACACTACATAGATATCTAATTAAAACAGTGTGGTACTACTATAAAGAAAACAGACATACAGACCAATGGAAGAGAATGGAGAGCCCAGAAATAAACCTACTTACTTACAGTAAAGTGATATTTGACTGAGAGCCAAAAATACACAATGGGGAAATGCTAATCTCTTCAATAAATGATACTAGGAAAACTGGACCTTTACATTAAAAATACTTAAATTAATGCTTTATACCCCACCATTTGCAAATATCAAATCAAGTGGATGAAAGACTTGAATGTAAGACCTGAAACTCTAAAACTATTAGAAGAAAAAAATAGGGAAATCACCTCTTAACACTGGTATGGGCAATGACTTTTTTGGATATGACCCCAAAAGTACAGGTGACAAAAGCAAAAGTATCAATCTGAAAAGCTTCTGCAAAGCAAGGGAAACAATCATAGATCACACACACACCACGGAATGTTATCCATCCTTTAGAAAGAAGGAAATCCTGTCATTTGCTACAATATGGAAGAAACTGGAGGACATTTTGCTAAGTGAAGTAAGCCAGGCACTGAATGACAAATACTCCGTGATCTCAAAATATACAGAATCTTTATAAATCAGTCTCATAGAAGCAGAGTCAAATGATCGTTGTGAGGGTGTGGGGATTGAAGGAATGGGAAGATTTTGGTCAAGGGGTACAAAGTTTCATTTAGGCAGGATAAGTAAATTCTGGAGTTGTAATGGACAGATAATATAATTACTATAGTTAATAGCACTGTATTGCATACTTGAATTTGCTATGAGAATATATCAAATATCTCACCACATAAATGTTACATATGTGAGTTGATGAATATATTCATTAGCTTGATTGTGGTAATAATTTTACAATGTATACATATATGAAGACATCAAAATATTGTGTACCTTAATTATATACAGATTTTATTTGTCAATTATACCTCAGTAAAGCTGGAAAAAAGTTAATTTTCTGTTACCCTGTACCTACTTCTCATTCTGGTATGAGGCCCACTCTCAGAAAGAGAGAAGATGAAATCCAGTAGGAGCAAATAAGTCGTTTCTAATCTTTCTCTGTCAGCTTCAAGTATCAAGCCTTCCTTGCTTTTCCTCTTATTTGAAGTATACTTTTTAAAGCCCTTTTATTAATCTTAGTTCTTAGTGTAAACCCACATTCACTCTGAATCTTAGTCTTTCTCACACTCTTCTTATACCTCATGCCATTCATATATGTGTTTGTTGATATTTATCCTTTTCTTCTTCATTTGAATAATTTCTTTCTATTCATAATTATACTTTTGAGAGTTCCCAACTGTTAAATCTTTCTCTTCTCTGGTTGCAGGAAATAGAATCAGACATATCTTTTATTTGTGGTTTTTTTTTTGTTTTATTCTACTTGGTTTTTTTAGCTTTTATTATTAATTTTTGTGGCTACATAGTAGGTGTATATATTTATATGGTACATAAGATGTTTTGATACAGTTATGCAATCCAACATAAGCACATCATGGAGAATGGAGTATCCATCCCCTCAAGCATTTATCCTTTGAGTTACAAACAATCTAATTACACTCTAAATTATTCTAAAATATACAATTAAGTTATGATTGACTATGGTCACCATGTTGTGCTATCAAATAATAGATCTTATTAATTCCATTATTTTTGTACCCAGTAACAATCCCCACCTCCCACTCAGTTCCCCACTACCCTTCCCAGGTTCTGGTAATTATCATGCTACTCTCTATGTCCATGAGTTCAATTGTGTGAAGACGAAGTTGTCCCCAGTCTTCCCTCTCCTCTCCTCAGGCGAAAAGAAAAGTTCTCTTTGGGAGCTTTTAGCTGTGCAGACGGGGGTTAGGGGAGGTGTGCTGCCAGTGCTCCCTTTGCTGCCCCAGCTGGTGTCTCAGTATGTCACATGCCCCACCCCCTTAGTCCACAGTCTCTGGGTCCAGTTTAGCCCTAGGACTTGCCTCAGAGTTGCAGTCCTTATGGCCTAGATCGTCTTTCAAGTTTACTTGGAGACAGAGTGCTGTAACCCTCAGTGGCAAGGTTTGCAGCCACTCAAGTTCGGACCTCTGGGATTGGTAATTCCCCTCAGGCTAGGGCTGGTTTAAATGTTCCCTCAGTGGGAGAACATCCACTGAGTTTGTTCCAGTTTTCCTTTCTACTCTAACAGGACGGCACTGAGTTTAATGCCTCCCAATTGCTGTGTTCTCCCTCCCCGAGCACCCAGGGATGCTCTACGCACCATGCCGCCACTGCTGGAGGGCAGGGGGTGGCATCAGAACTGTTTTTGCTCTCTTCAGTGCCTCTTTCAGTGATATAACATTAAAACCAGGTACTGTGAGTGCTTACCTTATTTTTGGTTCTTAAGAATGTGTTTTTTTTTCTGTGTAGATAATTGTTATCTTGGTGTCCTTGCAGGGGAGATGATCAGTGGAGCATTCTATTCTGCATCTTGCTCTGCTTCCTCCCTACATACCACACATATCTTTTTCTTTAAATTTATAAATGTACTTTTCAATAGTTAGCATAAACACACCACTATTTTGCACAGGTGGTGCATGTTGAGGATAGCATTTTAGAATATCCTGAAGGATTATCTCCTGAAAGGAGATAGTAGTTGGAAATAGAGTTGCAAGCCAGGGACTGTGGGCTCAGGATAGTGGTGTATCTGGGATTGAAAGAACTCGCTAACACACATAGAAAAAAAATACTTTCATTCTCAAGTTTGCTTCAGGCTGGCCTTATGGGATATCTCCTGTTAAAACTGCCCCATTACTAAATAGTGCATCTAGTTATCTGGGTTTAAAATACACTGTGGGAAACTGTCATGTCAGATTGTTTTCTAAGTTGAGCTACATGCTTCAATTCAGATTGTAGAGGAAGCTCTGTAGTCTAATGCTGTCAGACACTAGCCTCTGGCTATTCTAACAATTTAGATATTAGACCCATATTCACATTCATAAAATGATTTCAAAAATGCATGCCAATGATCTTTTCTTAGTTATGTAAAATGCTATTTCTGGTAGATGGGAAGCTGTGGTTGTCATATTCTAGGGTTGGTTCTTCAGCATAATTTCCTCTCTTCAAACAGATAATCTACTTACTTATACTAAACTAATTTGCTCTATTCCAGAAAATATTCTATCAGTAAGATTTATTCATAGAGTGAGATATACCAGAAAATTGAAGAGAATGACACTGTTTTTCTATTCTTGAGGCTTCATCTCATTTCACTTTTACAGAGACTGTGAAATTCAATTCACTGTAGCTTTCACACTTTTTTCTACCATTTGCCCCATCTTGTCTTCTGCATTCATATTTCCTCTAATTTCTCCTGGAGATAGAGAATAACAAAGTTGGAGAATGAAGGCAAGAGGGTCGGGGAGGATTAAGAGTAATTGAGGACTAGAACTATCCAGTTGCTGTTTGTTTCATCACAGTTACTTGCATCAGTGGTTTTCAAACATTATTCTGAAGATATCCCAGGCTCTCAGGAGAGTCTTAGAGTTCCACATAATACCCAAAAACGGGATCTGAGGTTTTAATTTTTAAAATAATGGACATCTGTTTATTAATTCAATAAGTATATATTGTATACCTATTATGCACCAGACACAATTGTGGAGACAATGTTAAACAAGACCAACAAGAATCTGGTTTATTGATACACAGTAATTATTCCAAATTGATTAAAATACTGCTTATTTCTGCAGAATCATGGAAAGAGTCCTTCTTTTCATTATACCAGGCGTGAACATAGGAATACAATCCTTCTATCGGGTTTGGACAACTAGAAGTGTGATTGATAGGCCTGGAAGTAGACTAATTACTGCGCTAAACCCTGGACTATGCCTCGTATGTGTTTGCTTCCAGATCAGATAGTCTCTGATTCTCTAATTTTCACTTAACTCTAATTGATGCTACTACAATTTTCATCTTCACAGTGCAAAATCAATACAGTAGGACCCTTTTATAAGGCTGACATCAGGAGACAGTATAAATATCAGCCTCATACCCTATTCTCTTTCGGGGTGTTACACTTGGAGAGACATGATTTAGCCTACTCAAGTATTGTTGAGTGATTTTCTTATAATAGAGTTCTAATGTTGAAAGACCAATTCTGAACATTAAATAATTCTTTTTAAGATTCATTTTAAATGTCTAAAGTATATAATTCCAAACTTGATGGGACCTTTGGCATTAAGGCATTTAGTGAATAATTCAAAGTGTCTATTATGTCATGACATCAGTGATGTGGTAAGGTGATTTTTCACTTCTGTTTTCAAAAAGTAACCTGAGGATATATTGTGTCCACTCCACATCAGTCAGATAACTGGTATCTTTCTATATGCAGAAATAATACATTGCCATTGCTGCAGCTGAAAATATTAAAATTTAAATTACATTCCACCCTGCTGTCAAGATTGTATTAACCAAACTTAAATATACTAAAAATGACAGTATAATAAAATACAGAGTATGATAAATCACTGTGCTTCTCTATTTCATATATGTGGAGAGAAAGTTGAATTAAGTGCTTGAATCTCCCTGCCCAAACTTGTCTCAATGTTTCAACGTTAGTAGGAAAAAAAAAAAAAAAAGAATTTAAATTAGCATCCAGTTCTATCCTTAGAAGATATTCCTTGCTCAGGCAGAAATTATCATCACAAGTAAAACTAAAATCAATTTAAACTTTATATTTTTCATGGGCCAAATGGGGGTGGGGGTAGGATATGTACTGAAGAATTTAATTTAATAGTTGTTCTAAAAGCAGAATATCCAGAGTCACACTGATTAAGGAACAGGAATCAATTTTAAGATGTCACCCTTTTCCCCCAAAAATGAGAAGTATAGAAGCAAAAACAAACTTCTGCCCATAATCATAATGGGAAATTTTATATGTAGTACATCATGGCAGGTAAACAGATAACTTTTATGAAAATCTGTAAGTGGGCACTGGTTCTCGGCAGCCAAATAAAATATCACTTTAATAGATAATAAAGCATAAAACTTTTCTTAACATATTTAAAATATATTTATGGAGTACCTACTATATGTCTGTTGCTGATCTATTTGCTGAGGAAACAGATGAATAATAATGATAGTGACCACCATCATAACAGTTAGCACTCAAATAATGCTTACTATGTGCAGTCACTCTGCTAGCTGTTGTTTTATACAGAGCCTCTCAATTATTCTTCACAACAGCCCTATAATGTAGAGACATTTACTACCACTAATTTACTAATGAGGCGTGAACACTGGCTTAAGAGACTTTCTCACAGGTACATATGCAGTAAGTGGTAAATCTGAGATTCACACCCAGGAAGTCTGCTTCAGAGTCTGCATTGTCATGAAATTTATATTCTAATTGGAGGAGACAGATAATAACATATAGATAAATGTATTAATCAGCAAGACAGCCTCAGCTATCAATAACTGTTATAAAGAAAATAAAACAGGACGATATACTAAAGAGTCGCTGGGGAAGCAATATTAGACAGGCTGGTGAGAAAAGACATACATTGCATTCAACAAATATTTATTAAGCATGCACTATGTGCCAAAAACTACTAAAAAGAATCCATGGTGAAGAACTGGACAAATTTCCTATCCTCATGGAACATACATTACGGTAGGGAAGATAATTAATAAAGGATCACAAAAATTAACATGCAATTATAAGTTATAGCAATAATTTCATAAGTGTTACAAAGAAAATATAAATAAGTGGGATGAGAGATGGTAATAAGAAGAGCTTGTTATCAAGATTGAGAGTAAAAGGCTGGGCGCGGTGGCTCATGCCTGTAATCCCAGCACTTTGGGAGGCCAAGGTGGGCGGATCACCAAAGGCCAGGAGTTCAAGACTAGCCTAGCCAACAGGGTGAAATCCCGTCTCTACTAAAAATACAAAAATTAGCCAGGCTGGTGGCAGGCGCCTGTAACCCCAGCTACTCAGGAGGCTGAGGTAGGAGAATCACTTGAACACGGGAGGCGGAGGTTGAAGTGAGCCAAGATCGCGCCACTGTACTCCAGCCTAAGCAGAAAAAAAAAAAAAAAAGATTGAGAGAAAGTGATCAAGGGAAAGCTTTTCTAAAAAATTTCCACTTAAGATGAGTCCTGAAGAAATAATGAAATTTAACCAGATGATAAGAACAGTCCACAGTAAAGGGAGAGAGTAGGTAAAGTCACTGCAGCATAATAGAGCTTGCTGCTTTCAAAAAACTGAAAGAAGGCCAGTATGACTAGATTGACTAGATTGTAGAAAGCAAGGAAGGAATGATAAGAAATGTCAAAAGATCATGAGTCTGCTGTATGAATAAATGATTGGAAGGAACAAGTTTAGAATTAGGGAGACCCAGCTAGGAATATATTCCTGTAATTTAGCTTAGGATTTATCTTGCTGCCATTTAAAAACAGGTGTAGATTGGGTGTTTGTTGCTCCATATTATATTATAGCACCAGAAGAGGTTCAAAAAAGGGGGACTCTAGTAATCTTAAACATGGAGGAGAAAGACAAAGGTTCAAGGGAAAAGAATGCTTTATTTACTTCTGTACTATATCTCCAGTGCTTGAATCATTGTAGATACTCAGTAATAGTTTGGCAAAGTAAGCTAAATGGAAAAAGCTTGGAGACAGTGAATGCACAGCTGTTTACCGGACTCTGAAATATGAGGCCTAGGGAGATTCCTCACTTCACATTGAATCTTGAGAACAGTTTATGTAACTCTATGTTTCCCAGCTTTCCATGTGCATGAGAATCACCTGGGGATCTTGTTTAAAATGCAGATTCTTATTCAATAGTTCTGGAAATGGGCCTTTGATTTTACAGCTCTAGCAAGTTCACAAGTGATGCTGATACTGTTAATCTATGGACCACATTTTGAGAAGCATTTAACAAAGGCCCAGGTCAACATTAAAGTTTGAGAATCACTGGTTTCCATGACCTCTAACTAGGCTCTCTTTTAACTCTGGTATTTGATAATTTCAGTAAGTAGTTTCAAGACAAATCAAAACAATTAGAAGTATTAAATTATTATTCACAAAAGAAGAGGTTAGCTAAAAATAAAAACTAGTCCAAGATGAATTTAGGCAAATTCAGAGGAAAACAGATTCACACATAATGGACTGTTAAAAGAAGGTGGAGATATTCTATAGCTACCTAACCTCTTTGGCAGAAATTATTGCCTGTGGCAGGGACATAGCATAGCTCTAATTTAATTTTTAAATATTCCATTTGTCTATGATTTATCTACTTTGATTGCTTTTATTTTATATTACTATGTTGTCCAGGCTGGTCTTGAATTCCTGGTTTCCAGAGATCCTCCTGCTTTGGCCTCTCAGAGTGTTGGGATTACAGGCATGAACCACCACACCCGGCCTTGATTGCCTGAAATGCACAACGTAGCTCTCCGTTCTGTGTTCATCATGTTCTCAGCCAGACTTCCCTATGGGCCCAATTCTGCTACAGTCACTGGTGGCTGAGTTCTGACCCCAGGAGGCAGCCAGATGAAGACACCAATGCCTTTGCCAGCTGTTGCTCATCTGAATAAAATTAACCCATACATTTCCTTAACTTGTTCTGGGATTAAGCACAGCAGTCCATCTTGTGCTTTGGTGACTTTATTTCCATTCAAGACTACCTGATGTTAATTTAAAAGTAGTTTCCCCATCAATAAAATTGATCTACAAATAATTAATCCAGGCTTAAAATAGCATTTATTTGTGTGTGGGTGTATTGGTGTCGGGGGGTAGTTGAGAGTTGGCAGAGGATACAGGGAGTGTTTTCCAGAATATATGGTGTGGTCCAAAGTAATTCCTAGCCAAGATCTTGTCTGGGAGGCTACCAAAATTAATTGTCAATCAGTTTATATCTACCATTTTCTTTCCAGGGAAAGTCCACTGCCCGGCACGTAGTCCAGGCCCTCCCATCTTGCATATTGTTAAGCTTCTGACATAAGTAGCTATTCAATGTCCATTTGCTAAAGGGAGGCATACAGAGCAGTGATTCTCCAACTTTATTGTACAGTAGAATCACAGAAAAAAGCTTTTAAACATCTCAATATTCAGACCATACCTAAAACATCAGAGTCTCTGTGGGCCATGCAACTAGTTCAAATGCCACCAGTCCAAACGGACCCCATAGGCTTAACTAAAGGGTGTATTTATAATGTTGGTTATATACTTATTACAGCCCATTTAGTGTGTGTGTATGTGTGTGTGTGAGAGAGAAAGAGAGAGAAAGAGAGATTATTAATGATTTAAATAGGTCAGCATAATTATGGTATTTGGAATGGGTAGGAGAATTTGCCCTAATTTGAGATCTCACTTCTATTAACACAAGAGAATTTGTGGAAAGGTGAACAGTAGCACGCTTCTCTCATAATTTCCTATGATTTTTCTGTTGAAATGTTGGTGTCAGATTATATAACTCCCACTGGGCTGCAAATAAGCTACACTCAAAAAAGTGATGGATGTGAGCACGTGAGCTGTCATGTAATAAAGATAAAGATTTCTTTTTCTAAACTTGTATAGCATTATGAGGAGACATAGCCTGCATGAACTCGTGCAATTATTATGAACATTCTGTAAGTAATAGAAAACAGGCCTGTGATCAGCTTTATAAATGAGCGCCAGTCCCTGATAACTAATGCACATTGCCTGCAGGAAAACTCTTCTGACGCATGGTTCCTGGAATCAAGCATTCAGTATTCATAACCAGAGAAATTTTCTTCATTGGGAAATGGAAAATTACAGACTCAAAGATCTAAAAATATTAGAATTGTATATGCATTACTTATCTTAGATACAGACAGGGTCACTGCAGTATTATAAAATCATTGAGCTCTCACCAAAAGGCATCCTGCAAAACTTCAGTATCTCCCACCTGGGTGTGATGAGTGAAGAGGGAGTGACCATAGAGAAAATAACAAAACAGGGAAACAAAGGGAGGGGAAAGGGGGACTGTCAATCTCGAACTTTATTTATCATAATTTTGCCAAGGGCTATCCATAAATACAGCTTATAGTAACAGTTAAAATTTATTTAGTTATTTTCATGTAGTATCAACCGTGGAAAGTGATTTGCATGTATTATATTACAATTTTGTGAGAAAGGTATTATTATGCCCATTTTACAAATAAAGAAAATAGAGGTTTGGGGAAACCAACTGACTTGTCCAAGATTATATAACTATAGGGTGATAGAATTGCTCCTCTAACCTAAGTGTATCTGACTCCAAAATCCATGTACATAACAAGTCTCCAATACTGATACTATCAAGGAAAAAGATAAGAAATACTTTGGGTTTATGGAATTTTAAAGCTTAGAAATAAAATAATTTAGTTTTCCTTTTTTAAAAATAGAAAGAAACCAGTGTCCAGAGTGATAGTGATTTGATCAAAGAAATTCAACTCCCAACTGATTCTTTCACTATAATATCCTGAGTTAAGTGTATGTTCCTTAGAATGATGCAATATTACGCCCCCACTATATACGGTCCTGTAGCCCTGAAGTAGGTACCAGAGGAGATAGAGGAGACAACGATTGTATTATTTCCAGAGTTAAGGGGCTTTCAGTAAAACTTGGAATAAAGGTAATCTTATGTTTTGGTCAATTTATAGTGTTTCTGAATAAGGCAAGTTCATGCAGCATAATCTATGTTCATAAGAATGGAAAGAAAGTGAAGGAATGCTGTGATCAGAGCCAAGGAAGAGGAACGAATGCTTCCTAGATGCAGTGGATACATTTTCTTCATCTGAGCCCTCATCCTGTCTAAGGTTAGAGATGTGAACTAGTTGGAGATTAACACTCCCCTTTTTCCCTTCCTTTGTTTCCTTGTTTTGTTATTTTCTCCATGGTCACTCACTCATCACACCCAGGTGGGAGGTACTGAAGTTTTGAGGGATGCCTTTTGGTGGGAGCTGAATGATTTTATAATGCTGCAGTGACCCTGTCTGTATCTAGGATAAGTAATGTATACACTATTCTATATAGGTGATAACAGGAAAGACACACCCAAAGACACCTAAAGGTATGTAAGGTTATGTCTGAAGATATTGATTTGATGTGGAGGATTGTACTTATTTATTTACAGGCTACAAATCCTAGGATAAATCATTTTACCTCCATATCTTAGGTTTTTTTTGGTAGTTCATAACAAGATCATCTTACTTAATGGATCTTACAAGGGCACCACCAGGATTATAAGTAAATATTTACAAGACACTTGGAGCAGTATGCAAAACATTATACTCATATAGAGTTAACTGCTTTTTTGAAAATTCTCCAATAGTTCACCTTTATTCTAAAATATCACTGCAGAACATGAATGTTATATTTTTAACTGCAAAGTTTAATACAATGCATCTGCCTATTTTCTAGTATAAGTTTATATAGTGTCTACTAAAAATAGGCCTTATACCTTATATACCTTATATACCTTACATACCTTATAAGGCCTTATACCTTATGTCTTTGCCAAGCCAGAATTTTGATGAACACATAACTAGATTCTTTGTATTAATTTTTATATATTGTCCTGCCTCCACCACACAAAATATACACACAGAGAGATGGGAAGGAAATAAAATATTTGAAAATGACTTTGCTAGGAAAGCAGAAATATGAATATAGGCCATAGGTTGTATATTTTAATCACAATCTCTTTGTGCCTTGTCCTAAAGGTGTAAGGATATGGAGTAATTTTTAAATTGAAATTTTTAAATTGAAAACAAGACAGGAATTCAGAAGAAATTATTATTTCCCCACATTGTGGGGTTAATCTTCCTAGTGGTCTTTTACATTAAAGCCATTCTTTCTTTTCTCAAACAATAAGGAAAAGACATGCAACCCCTCAGCATACTTCTAGCAGGCTGGGAGCAGAGAACAGAGAGTGACAATTAGGATGAGAGGGTCTAGGGAGACCAGAAGTGTCTACTATAATTTATATTGTCGGTGAAGACCATAGAGATTAATTGGTCAAGTACAACATAATAGTATATTGGGAGTATGTCATTATGATTAGTGGAATTAGAAAAACAAAGGTCAATAACCCCAGTCAGTACTGTTCCTTAGGAGTCCAGGAAGCCCAAAGTTATCCTTACAGTAAGGTAATCAAAAAGAAAGGATAAATCAGGCATTAATAAAAAGAAAAGGACATAATGTAGTATAGCCAATTTGTTAGCACACCATGAGGAAACTAAGTTGACCACAAATGAGAATAGTACACCAAAGCTAAATTGCAACAGAAAGAGGAGTCACAATTTTTCTGGCTTTATAGAAAAGCATGTCTCCCACTGAGCAGTGCAAGACCACATACAAACATAAAGACACAGAGATATATGAAAAACTATAAAGACAGCAGCAGCCACAACAATGGCAACAACTGTAGTTAAGGCAGAATTTTTAATACATGTCAAACTGGACTAATGTAAGTACAAAGGAAGCTGGAGAGGCTCCTAGAGTGGATATACTTCTAGAGCCATTACTTGCAGGTGCTAGACTCAAGGGCAACACCTCTAAGAGTAGTGGAGATGCATTCACATTTTTAGAGATTTAGCTTCAAAAGAAGCTCTACTGAGCAAAAAAGGTTTATTCAATAAATGATGTCAACACAATTGGTTGATTACTTGTTGGAAAATATGATAAGTCCTCTACTCCAAGCCTCTCACCAAAATTATTTCTAGATGATTTAAGAAAGAGTCGTAGCAATTAAACCATAAGGAAACTAGAAAAAAACACGAGTAAATAGTTACCTGTTTTTATAGTGGGGAAAAACCTGACTAAGTATAAAAGCACATACAGAAATGAAAAGGAACATAATAACAGCTTTGAATATATAAAATTTTAGAACAAATTGGGAGGCATTTCTAACAGATGACAAAGGTTTAATATTTTTAATACATACAGAACTTTTCAAAACCAAAAAGAAAGTGATAATTATCTCCAGCAGCATAATTAACTAAATCAGGGCTGGCAAACTACAGCCCATGGACCAAAACTGGCACATCACCTGTTTTTGTAAGTAAAGTCTCATTGGAACACAGCCGTGTCTATCCATATGCATTGTCTATGGCTGCTTTTGCACTGTAGGTATGACAGAGACCATATCACATATGGCTACGAAGCCTAAAATGTTGACTATCTGGCACTTTACAGCCATGTGTTACAGATTCCTGAACTAAAGAGAAGAATAGACAATTCACAAAAGAGGAAAGACACATGGTCAATCTACGTATAATTATCAATTGGTTGATCTACTAGTCTTCAAAATTGCAAATTACAAAAATAAGACACTGGGTTCACCTATCAAACTAGCATTATTTGCAAAGGTTCAGGGAAAGTTGTGCTGTCAATCAGCCTTGAATGAAATGTAAACAGATAAGTCTTTTGGGGAATCTTGTGGCAATCTGTACCAAAGGCATTGGAAATGATTATAACCCTTGGGCACAGTAATTGAACTGCTAAAATTTTGTCCTAAGAAAATGGGAGATATGTACAAATATTTGTGCATAAGTATATTAATGTAAACCTTAACAATAATGCAAAATGGAAAAGAATTATATCATAGAAGAATACTTTAATGGCATGGAATAATATTCACAATTTAATTTTAAATAGAAGAAAAAAGCCAAATAAAGGTAATGTAATGCAGCTTGAAGACAAACTTTGTGTTTTGTTGCAATTCAAACATATCTAGTCTCAGATAATGAGTGATGTTGAGCCTTTTTTTTCATGGTTGTTGACCATTTGTATGTCTTTTTTTGAGAATTGTCTGTTTTGTCCTTTGCCCACCTTTTGATGGGATTATTTGTTTTTTCTTGATGATTTGAATTCCTTGTAGATTCTGAATATTAGTGCTTTGTTGGATGCGTAGTTTGTGAATATTTTCTTTTGCTCTATAAACTGTTTGTTTACTCTGCTGATTATTCCTTTTGCTGTGCAGAAGCATTTTAGTTTAATTAGGTCCCATCTATTTATCTTTGTTTTTGTTGCATTTGCTTTGGATTTCTGGTCATGAACTCTTTGCCTAAGTCAGTGACTAGAAGAGTTTTCCAGATGTTATCTCCTAGAATTTTTGTGGTTTCAGGTCTTAGATTTAAGTCTTTGATCTATCTTAAGTTGATTTTTGTATAAGGTAATGGATGAGGATCCAGCTTCATTCTTCTATATGAGGCCTGCCAATTATCCCAGCACCATTTGTTGAATAGGGTGTCCTTTCCCCAGTTTATGTTTTTGTTTGCTTTGTCAAAGCAAACAAAAGGTCAGTTGGCTGTAAATATTTGGCTTTATTGGTTCTCTATTCTGTTCCATTGTTCTACATGCCTATGTTTATATCAGTACCATACTGTTTTGGTAACTATAGCCTTGTAGTATAGTTTGAAATTAGGTAATGTGATGCCTCCAGATTTGTTCTTTTTGCTTAGTCTTGCTTTGGCTATGTGGGGTCTTTTTTGGTTCCATATGAATTTTAAGATTTTTTTTCTAGTTCTGTGAAGAATGATGGTGGTATTTTGATGGGAATTGCCTTGAATCTGTAGATTCTTCTTGACAGTATGGTCATTTTCACAATATTGATTCTATCCATCCTTAAGCATGGGATGTGTTTCTATTTGTTTGTGTCGTCTACGATTTCTTTCAGCCGTGTTTTAAAGTTTTCCTTGTAGATGTTATTCACCTCCTTGGCTAGGTATATTACTAATTATTTATTTTTTTGCAGCTGTTATAAAAGGGGTTATTGATTTGATTTGCAGGTTGGTTGCTGTTGGTGTATAGCAGTGCTACTGATTTGTGTACATTTATTTTGTATCCTGAAACTTTACTGAATTTATTTATCAGATCTAGGAGCTGTTTGGATGGATCTTTACATTTTCAAGGTATACATTCATATTATCAGCAAACAGTGACAGTTTGACCTTCTTGTTATGGATTTGGATGTCCAGTACTATGTTGAATAGAAGTGGTGAAAGTGGCATCCTTATCTTGCTCCAGTTCTCAGGGGGAATGCTTTCATCTTTTTGCCATTCAGTATAATGTTGGCTGTGTGTTTGTCATAGATGACTTTTATTACTTTGAGGTATGTCCCTTCTATGCCCATTTTGCTGAGGGTGTTAATCATAAAGGGACACTGGTGTTTGTCAAATGCTTTTCCTGCATTTATTGAAATGATCATATAATTTGTGTTTTTAATTCTGTTTATGTAATGTATCACATTGACTTGCTTATGTTAAACCGTTCCTGAATCCCCAGTATGAAACCCACTTGATGATTGTCCATTATGTTTTTGATATGCTGTTGAATTTTGTTAGCTAGTATTTTGTTGATGATTTTTTTGCATCTATGTTCATCAGAGATATTGGTCTGTAGTTTTCTTTTTCTGTTATGTTCTTTCCTGGTTTGGGTATTAGGGTGATACTAGCTTCATAGAATTATTTAGGGAGGATTCCCAATTTCTCTATATTTTGGAATAGTTTCAGTAGGATTGGTATCAATTCTTCTTTGAATGTATGATAGAATTTAGCTGTCAATCCATCTGGTCCTGGACGTTTCTTGGTTGGCAATTTTTAAATTACTGTTTCAATCTTGCTACTTGTTATTGGTCTGTTCATACCACTGTACTCCTGCAAGAATGGCCATCATTTAAAAAATAAAAAAAAACCGATGTTGGCATGGATGTGTTGAAAAGGGAACACTTTTACACTGCTGATGAGAATGTAAACTAGTACAGCCACTATGGAAAACAGTGTGGAGATTCCTTAAAAAGCTAAAAGTAGAACTATAATTTGATCCAGCAATCCACTACTAGGTAACTACCCAGAGGAAAAGAAGCTCTTATATGAAAAAGACACTTGGACATGCATGTTTATAGCAGCACAATTCACAATTGCAAAAACATAGAACTGGCCTAAATGCCCAACAAACAATTAATGGATAAAGAAGATGTGATATATATAACACATTTGTATATATATATAAACACATTGTGGAACACTACTCAGCCATAAAAAGGAATGAAAGAATAGCATTTGCAGCAACCTGGATGAAGGTGGAGACCATTATTCTAAGTGAAGTAACTCAGGAATGGAAAACCAAGCATTGTATGTGTGATGGTTAATACTGAGTGTCAACTTGATTGGATTGAACGACACAATATTGATCCTGGGTGTGTCTGTGAGGGTGTTGCCAAAGGAGATTAACATTTGTGTCAGTGGGCTGGAGAAGGCAGACCCACCCTTAATCAAGTGTGCACCATTTAATCAGTCACCAGTGAATATAAAGCAGGCAGAAAAATGTGAAGTGAGAGATAGGCCTAGCCTTCCAGCCTACATCTTTCTCCCATCCTGGATGTTTCCTGCCTTTGAACATTGGACTCCAAGTTCTTAAGTTTTGGGACTTGGACTAGCTCTCCTTGCTCTTCAGCTTGCAGACAGCTCATTGTGGGACCTTGTGATTGTGTAAGTTAATACCTAACAAACTCCCCTATATCTATATCTATATCTATCTATATAGATATACAAAGATATATGTGTGTGTGTGTATATATATATATATCACTAGTACAACTATACAAACATACACATCTTATTAGTTCTGTCCTTCTAAGAAAACACAGACTAAGCCAAAAGAACAAAGCTGGAGGCATCACGCTACCTGACTTCAAACCATTCTACAAGGCTACAGTAACCAAAACAGCATGGTACTGGTACCAAAACAGAGATATAGATCAATGGAACAGAACAGAGCCCTCAGAAATAATGCCACATATCTACAACTATCTGATCTTTGACAAACCTGAGAAAAACAAGCAATGGGGAAAGGATTCCCTATTTAATAAATGGTGCTGGGAAAACTGGCTAGCCATATGGAGAAAGCTGAAACTGGATCCCTTCCTTACACCTTATACAAAAATCAATTCAAGAGGGATTAAAGACTTAAACGTTAGACCTAAAACCATAAAAACCCTAGAAGAAAACCTAGGCATTACCATTCAGGACATAGGCATGGGCAAGGACTTCATGTCTAAAACACCAAAAGCAATGGCAACAAAAGCCAAAATTGACAAATGGGATCTAATTAAACTAAAGAGCTTTTGCACAGCAAAAGAAACTACCATCAGAGTGAACAGGCAACCTATAAAATGGGAGAAAATTTTCACAACCTACTCATCTGACAAAGGGCTAATATCCAGAATCTACAATGAACTCCAACAAATTTACAAGAAAAAAATAAACAACCCCATCAAAAAGTGGGCAAAGGATATGAACAGACATTTCTCAAAAGAAGACATTTATGCAGCCAAAAGACACATGAAAAAATGCTCACCATCACTGGCCATCAGAGAAATGCAAATCAAAAGCACAATGAGATACCATCTCACACCAGTTAGAATGGCAATCATTCAAAAGTCAGGAAACAACAGGTGCTGGAGAGGATGTGGAGAAATAGGAACACTTTTACACTGTTGGTGGGACTGTAAACTAGTTCAACCCTTGTGGAAGTCAGTGTGGCGATTCCTCAGGGATCTAGAACTAGAAATACCATTTGACCCAGCCATCCCATTACTGGGTATATACCCAAAGGACTAGAAATCATGCTGCTATCAAGACACATGCACACGTATGTTTACTGCGGCACTATTCACAATAGCAAAGACTTGGAACCAACCCAAATGTCCAACAATGATAGACTGGATTAAGAAAATGTGGCACATATACACCATGGAATACTATGCAGCCATAAAAAGTGATGAGTTCATGTCCTTTGTAGGGACATGGATGAAATTGGAAATCATCATTCTCAGTAAACTATCACAAGAACAAAAAACCAAACACTGCGTATTCTCTCTCACAGGTGGGAATTGAACAATGAGAACACATGGACACAGGAAGGGGAACATCACACTCTGAGGACTGTTGTGGGGTGAGGGGAGGGGGGAGGGATAGCTTTAGGAGATATACCTAATGCTAAAAAACGAGTTAATGGGTGCAGCGCACCAGCATGGCACATGTATACATATGTAACAAACCTGCACATTGTGCACATGTACCCTAAAACTTAAAGTATAATAATAATAAAATAAAAAAATAAAAATAAAAAAAAAGAAAACACAGACTAAGGAACAGAATATTAAGGATGGAGTTCTTTCACGAGTTTGGGGATTTCTAGAGTTGGCTGCTTACTATGATTGGACCCAAAAATGCTAAGGACTCTACTTCTAATAATAGGGAGAACACTGATAGTACATGGAGGAGACTGTTTAGAGAGTTATGCAAAATAAATGCATTTGACACTCCTGATTCACTGCTTGTGAGTGGCAAGGAGTTTAGTGACTCTATACATAATACCTTTGACCATATGTGGAGAACCAAGGAACATAATGAAGCTGGTTGGTTGCTCCTAAGTTCAGTGAAAAAAGCAATGAAAGAAGATGATGAACTCAGGAACTCTGTCTCCCAGCTTCAGAAGCAGATACTGAGCCTCAAATCTGCTAAGATTGCCTAGAGTAAGAGTCTTATTTCCTGTAGAGAAAGAGTTGAAATTATGGAAAAACAGAAACAAGCTCTTACATGTGAATGGCTAACCTGCAATGAAAGGTGAGGGCAATGACTGGAAAAAATGGGACCTTGCAACTTGGAATGGGGACATGTGGGAAGACCTGATGAAGCTGGGGACACTGAGTTTGTAAACTCTGATAAACCTTTTTTGGCCAGAAGGAACAGCTCCCCTACCCACAGTAGTGGCGATATCCCCTCCCTGAACCATGCTGCCATCAGCCTTTCCACATTGGTCTGAGGAGATAAACCCTGCACTGCCTGAGGCAACAGTGATGGCCTCCCCTGAGGCAGTTGCCAGACAAGATAATGTTGATTCTCCTCAGGAGCCACCCGGAACACCTCTGTTTGCTTCTAGACCTATAACTAAAGTCCCAGTGAGCCCCTAGAGGTGAGGTTGAGAATGTGATCCATGAGGAAGTGCAATACACTAGAAAAGAACTGTTTGAGTTCTCTAATATATATAAACAGCAATCTGGAGAACAGGCATGGGGATGGATATTAAGGGTATGGGATAATGGTGGAGGGAACATAGAATTGGATAAGGGTGAATTTATTTATTTGGGCCCACTAAGTAGGGACTCTGCTTTTAATGTTGCAACTCAGGGAGTTAAAAAAGGTTCTGATAGTTTATTTGCTTGGTTAGCTGAAATATAGATTAAAAGATGGCCCACTGCAAGTGAGCTGGAAATGCCTGATCTCCCTTGGGTTAATGTAGAGGAAGGGATCCAAAGGCTGAGGGAGATTGGCATTGTGGAGTGGATTAGTCACTTTAGATCTACTCATCCCAGCTGGGAGGGTCCAGAAGATATACCCTTGACGAATGCCTTGCAAAGTGGATTTGTGAGAGCAGCACCTGCATCTTTGAAGAGCCATGTAAGTGCTCTTCTCTGTATGTCAGATATAATGGTGAGAACTGCAGTCACTCAACTACAAAATTTAAATACAATGGGAATAATTGGAGCCCGAGGTGGCAGGGGCCAAGTGGTGCCACTCAACCATCAAAGGCAAGGTGGGCATAGCTACCATAATGGACAGCAGAAGCAAAACAGCAATCAGAATAGTCAGACTCCTGTAGAGCTCTGGCACTGGCTAATCAATCATGGTGTTCCTAGAAATGAAATTGATAGGAAGCCTACTGCATTCCTATTTAATTTATACAAACAGAAAACTTCTAGGCCGAATGGACACACGACTAATATGAATTACAGAAACAGAGATTCATGGCCCTCCAATCCATTTCCAGACATGAGCCAGTTTACAGACACAGAACCTCCTGAATGAAGGGGAGCCCAGGTCCCCTTGAGGAAGGACCCCACTACATTACTGACAATTTATGCAGTGAATCTTTCTCCCATCCTTCCCCGAGGAGCCCTCCAGCCTTTTGTGAGGGTAACTGTGCATTGGGGGAAGGGAAATGATAATATGCAATCGATAATATGCAAGAAGGGAAATATAAATATATGCAAGTGTGGAAAGAAATTTTGGGGACTACTGAACAGTGGCTCTAAGCTGACATTGATTCCAGGGGACTCAAAATGTCATTGTGGTCCTCCAGTTAAATAAGGGCTTATGGAGGTCATATAATTAATGGAGTTTTAGCTCAGGTCCAACTTACAGTGGGTCCCTGGACTCATCCTGTGGTCATTTCTCCAGTGCCAGAATGCATAATTGGCATAGACATACTCAGCAGCTGGCAAAACCCCCACGTTGGCTCCCTGACTGGTAGGGTGAGGGTTATTATAGTGGGAAAGGCCAAATGGAAGCCATGAGAGCTGCCTCTATCTAGAAAACTAGTAAATCAAAAGGAATATCGCATCCCTGGAGGGATTGCAGAGATTAGTGCCACCATCAGGGACTTGAAAGATGCAGGGGTGGTGATTCACACCCCATCCCTGTTCAACTCTCCCATTTGGCCTGTGCAGAAGACAGATAGATCCTGGAGGATGACAGTGGATTATTGTAAGCTCAACCAAGTGGTGACTGCAATTGCAGCTACTATACCAGATGTGGTTTCATTGCTTAAGCAAATTAACACATCTCCTGATACCTGCTGACTTGGCAAATGCCTTTTTCTCCATTCCTGTCCATAATGCCCATCAGAAGCAATTTACCTTCAGCTGGCAAGGCCAGCTGAATAGTCAGACAAGTCAGTCTACCTTTGCTGTCTAACCTCAGGGGTTTATCAATTCTCTGAATTTGTGTTATAATCTCATTTGGAGAGATCTTGATTGCTTTTTGCTTTCACGAGATATCACACTGCTCCATTACACTGATGACATTATGCTGATGGGATCCAGTGAGCAAGAAGTAGCAAACACACTGGACTTTTTGGTGAGACATTTCTGTGCCAGAGGATAAGAAATAAATTTAACTAAAATTCAGGACCTTCTACCTCGGTAAAGTTTCTAGGAGTCCAGTGGTGTGGGGCCTGTCGAGATATTCCTTCTAAGGTGAAGGATAAGTTGCTGCATTTGGCCCCTCCTACAACCAAGAAAGAGGCACGTCTAGTGGGCCTATTTGGATTTTAGAGGCAACACATTCCTTGTTTGAGTGTCTTACTCTGGGCCATTTATTGAGTGTTCCGAAAGGCTGCCAGTTTTGGATGGTGTCTACAACAGGAGAAGGCTCTGCAACAGGTCCAGAGTGCTGTGCAAGCTACTCTCCTACTTGGGCCATATGACCTAGCAGATCCAATGGTGCTTGAGGTGTCAGTGGCAGATAGGGATGCCATTTGGAGCCCTTGGCAGGCCCCCATAGGTGAATCACAGCAGAGGCCTCTAGGATTTTGGAGCAAGGCCCAGCCATCTTCTGCAGATAACTACTCTTCTTTTGAGAGGCAACTCTTAGCCTGTTACTGGGCTTTGGTGGAAACTGAACGTGTGTCTATGGGTCAAGTCACCATGCGACCTGAACTGCCTGTCATGAACTGGGTGCTTTTTGACCCATCTAGCCATAATGTGGGGCATGCACAGCAGCATTCCATCATCAAACGGAAGTGGTATATATGTGATAGGCCTTGAGCAGGTCCTGAAAGCACAAGTAAGTTACATGAGGAAGTGGCTCAAATGCCCATGATCTGCACTCCTGCCACCCTGCCTTCTCTCCCCCAGCCTGCACCAATGGCCTCATGGGGAGTTCCCTATGATCAGTTGACAGAGGAAGAGAAGACTAGGGCCTGGTTCACAGATGGTTCTGCACGATATGCAGGCATCACCCAAAAGTGGACAGCTGCAGCACTACAGCCCCTTTCCAGGACATCCCTGAAGGACATTGGTGAAGGGAAATCTTCCCAGTGGGCAGAACTTCAAGCAATGCACCTAGTTGTACACTTTGCATGGGAGGAGAAATGACCAGATGTGCGATTATACACTGATTCATGGGCTGTAGCCAATCGTTTGGCTGGATGGTCAGGGACTTGGAAAAAGCCTGATTAGAAAATTAGTGACAAATAAATATGGGGAAGAGGTATCTGGATGGACCTCTCTGAGTGGTCAAAAACTGTGAAGGTATTTGTATCCCATGTGAGTGCTCACCAACAGGTGACCTCAGCAGATGAGGATTTTAATAATCAAGTGGATAGGATGACCCGTTCTGGGGACACCACTCAGCCTCTTTCCCCAGCCACCCCATCATCATCCAATGGGCCCATGAACAAAGTAGCCATGGTGGCAGGGATGGAGGTTATGCATGGGCTCAGCAACATGAACTTTCACTCACCAAGGCTGACCTGGCTATGGCCACTGTTGAATGCCCAATTTGCCAGTAGCAGAGACCAACACTGAGCCCTCGATGTGGCACCATTCTTTGGGGTGATCAGCCAGCTACCTGGTGGCAGGTTGATTATATTGGACCTCTTTCATCATGGAAAGGGCAGACATTTGTCCTCACTGGAATAGACACTTACTCCAGATATGGGTTTGCCTATCCTACACGCAATGCTTCCGCCAAGACTACCATCTGTGGACTCACAGAATGCCTTATTCACCATCAAGCTTTCCACGCAGCATTGCCTCTGATCAAGGCACTCACTTTATGGATAAAGAAGTGTGGCAGTGGGCTCACGCTCATGGAATTCACTGGTCTTACCATGTTCCCCATCACTCTGAAGCAGCTGGATTGATAGAACAGTGGAATGGCCTTTTGAAGTCACAATTACAACACCAACAAGGTGATAATAATTTGCAGGGCTATGGCAAAGTTCTCCAGAAGGCCGTGTATGCTCTAAATCAGCGTCCACTATATGGTACTGTTTCTCCCATAGCCATTATTCACGGGTCCAGGAATCAGGAGGTGGAAGTGGAAGTGGCACCACTCACCATCACACCTAGTGATCCACTAGAAAAATTTTTGCTTCCTGTTCCCACATTATGTTCTGCTGGCCTAGAGGTCTTATTTCCAGAGGGAGGAATGCTGCCACCAGGAGACACAACAACAATTCCATTAAACTGGAAATTAAGATTGCCACCTGCACACTTTGGGCTCCTCCTACCTTTAACTCAGCAGGCTAAGATGAGAGTTACAGTGTTGGCTGGGGTGATTGACCCAGACTATCAAGATGAAATCAGTCTACTACTCCACAACACAGGTAAGGAAGAGTATGCATGGAATACAGGAGACCCATTAGGGCATCTCTTATTATTACCATGCTCTGTGATTAAGGTCAATGGGAAACTACAACAGCCCAATCCAGGCAGGACTACAAATGACCCAGACCCTTCAGGAATGAAGGTTTGGGTCACTCCACCAGAAAGAAAACCACGACCTGCTGAGGTGCTTGCTGAAGGCAAAGGGAATACAGAATGGAGAGGAGAAGAAGGTAATCTTCAATACCAGCTACAATTGAGTGACCAGCTGCAGAAACAAGGACTGTAATTGTCACGAGTATTTCCTCCTTTTGTTAAAAACATGTTTGCGCATGTATACACTTGTAGTAAGAAAATATCTTCATTTTATTTCCTTTTCCTTTATCATGTGACATAAGATTTATTGACTTCATATCACCATTTAAATATTGTTAACTTCATGTAGCAGTATTTGGGTTGGGGATTGGGATGTTTCTGGTTGTACGAAGGATAGTTGTATTATGTTAGGCATAATTACGACCTTATTATTGTCTTTATTTGAAGATTATGTATGATCTCAGGAGATGTTTATGGGTTCAAGTTGACAAGGGGTGGACTTGTGATGGTTAATACTGAATATCAACTTGATTGGATTGAAGGATGCAATATTGATCCTGAGTGTGTCTGTGAGGGTGTTGCCAAAGGAGATTAACATTTGAGTCAGTGGGCTGGAAAAGGCAGACCCACCCTTAATTGGGTGGGCACCATCTAATCAGTTGCCAGTGAATATAAAGCGGGCAGAAAAATGTGAAGCTGGAGACAGGTTTAGCCTCCCAGACTACATCTTTCTCCCATGCTGGATGCTTCCTGCCCTTAAACATTGGACTCCAAGTTCTTCAGTTTTGGGACTCGGACTAGCTCTCCTTGCTCCTCAGCTTGCAGTCAGCCTACTGTGTGACCTTGTGATGGTGTAAGTTAACACTTAATAAAATCCACTATATATATACACACATATACATGTATATATATAATAGGAATATATATGTATATATATAATTAATTCTGTCCCTCTAGAGAACCCTGACTAATACAGTATGTTATCAATTATAAGCAGAAGCTAACCTATGAGGATGCAAAGGCATCAGAATGATACAATGAACTTTGGGTACTTGGGGGGAAGGATGGGAGGAGGATGAGGAATAAAAGACTACACATTGGGCACAGTATACACTGCTTGGATGATGGTTGCACCAAAGTCTCAGAAATCACCATTAACGAACTTTTCCATGCAACCAAACAACACTTGAAACCCCAAAACAATTGAAATTAAAAAAAAAAAAGAAATAAAAGTGTTTTGTTATCTCAATGAAAAAAAAATATCCAAGCATATATAGTCCCAGTTGACAAACTGTGGGATAAACCCACCAGAGTATATTTGCCTAAGAGAATGAGTAGTTCCCTTAAGTATAACCCATCTTGTGACCATTACACAGGGCAAATTTGTCCTAGAATAACTATGTTATACAGGGCAAATTTGTACTAGAATGACAACTAAATGAGAATGACAACTAAAACAAGGCCTTTATCATAGGAGACGCCTATGAATCTTCATCCCCTTCACCACAAAATGGAAACAGCAATACCTTCCTTGCCTGAGTCACCAACTTTTTAGTTCAATTAAGATAATAGATGCTAAAATAATTTGAAAACTACCATGTGCTATCCAAATATGTTGGTCTTATTAGTCTAGTTGATCAGAAGCAATTGCTCAGAAACTTAGTTTACTTAAGATGGATTTATCATACACTCCTAGTGTTTCTTTCAACCATGGCAAATACTAATGCAATCAATTTGATTGAGATGAATTTTTTTGATATTATTTCAGGTGGAACAGATTTTCCTCACAAGTAGCTTAGTTTTTAATTTCCAATAAGGTTGAAAGGCAAGCATCTAAGAGCAGTAGGGTTTCTGATGTAGACCAGTAAATGCTGCAGTGTTTTATTACTTCCATTTGCTATGATACTGCTTTTATTAATATAGTCATCTTCTGGACTCATGCTATCATAGAAAACACATGTGCATGTATTTAAAATTAACTTCTACAGTCCTTCCATTTTCACAGGAGGCTTGCATCAGTTTTTTTTTTCTTTTATGCTTAATTGTACTACATGCTTCCCAATGCTGCCACCCCCTCCTGCTTACCTCAGTGCAGAATACAAACATGTTGACGCTTTGCTTTAACTATTAGGATAGTTGGGGAAGCAGTAATGAAAATAACCTATCACTCACTTCTAAGTTGTTTTTGTGTATTCTGAATGCATGTATCAAAAGTTGCCCAACATCAAATTACTGGAGAAGCAAAGCGCAAATCTTTCTCTCTTTTCTTCTATGTCACCACTATTCTTCCCATTGCTCATGCTTCAAACATGGGTAACAATTCAATTCTAACATTCTCCATAACCTCTCCAAATCATGTTATTTTTTTCCCTTGCCTCTCATCTTCTGCTATTGCTTTAGCCTAATGGTCCTTAAATTTCAGTGAGCATCAGGATCTCCTGGAAATACTGTTAAAACAAACATTGCTGGGCCCCACTCTCAGAGCTTCTGATTCAGTAGGACTGGGATGCAGCCCAAGAATTTGTATGATTAACACAATCCCAGGCGATGCTGATGCTGCCAGTCTGGGGACCACACTTTGAGAAACATTATCATAATCTACTCCTTCTAAATTACTGTAATAAGCCCTTTAACATTTGTTCTTCCTTCAATATGCTGTGCATGCCTACTCCATACAGAAGATAAAGTGGTTACAAAAACAGGTGCTAGAGTCAGAGTAACCTGTGTTTCAATCCTGGTTTTCACTAATTTACTATGTAATCTCGGGCAAATTACTTATAATCTCTGATTCCTTAGCTTCCCTATCTTAAGTGTTGGATAATTGTAATAATCAAATAATGATAAAATATCAGGTAATTACAATGTAATATAATCAAGGAGTGACTATTGAATTACCTTTGCCATATTCCATTGGTAGAAGCAAGTCACAGCCCACACCCATGCTCATGGGAAGATATTACACAAAAGTGCAGACATCAGGGGGCAGAATATCATTGGAGCACACAATAATATCTACTACACTGTCCATATTCAAAATTTCCAATAATGTCTTTCTATAATTCAGGATCTTATTCAGAATTACATGTGTGTTTTACTTGTCATATTTCTTCCATTACCTTTAATAAGAACATTTTTCCAAACATGTGTGTGTGTTTGTGTGTGTGTGTGTGTCTTTAATGATGCTGACAATTTTGAGGATTGCAGGTTATTTGTTTTGTAGACTATTCTACAATATACGTTTGTCTTATTGTTTCTCCCTGAGTGGATTCAGGGTAAACAGTTTTGCAAGAATATTACATAGGTAATGTACTCTTCTCCTCTCAGCATCTTATTAGGAACTACATAATGTCAGTTTGTTCCATATTGACGATTTTCTTTGTTCATTTAGTTAAAAGTGGCTTCAGCCATTTTCTCTAATGTGAAGGAATTTTTTTTCATTGACAGTAATCTTTGAAACAATGTAGTATCCTGCTCCTCAAAACATTTTACCATAGAGTTTTAGCATCATTGATAATCCTTTCCATAACCAGTCATTAAATTGGTGATTGCAAATCAAGATTTTCTAATTTTATCTTTTCTTCTTTATCATAATTTGGTATTCTTCTATAAAGAAGATATATCCCCTTCTCCTCCCATGCTACCTTTTTTTTCTGTGAATGTGAATACTCTTATGAAGTCAGAGGTTTTTTTTTAATTCAATGTGTTATAAATCAGTTTTGTAAATAATTAAATTTTCCTAACTTTGGCCCCTGAGAGCCTTATTACGTTGGCCTCTACATTCTTTTGTTATGTTTCCTCAGTTTTAAAGCACTTCCTTACTTTCTCCCATAAGTTATTTGCTCCAAGCTGACCTTGCACTTTGCCTGGAATTAGATATTTCCTCAAAGATCACTGACTTCTGGTAGCATGTTATATTTGGACAGAAAGATATGGCTGCTGTATGTGTTCATTGCTACTTGGGGTGTAACTCCATTATTACTTACCAGATTTCTTGGAAACAAATGTGTTTTGTATTCACACCTGTAGCTGTTCACTACACCCACTTGAAATAGACTGAACCTGACTAAAATGCCTAAGAGAAATATGACAGTCACTGTGATCTCTAACAAACAGGTTATTGATAACTTCTGTCTCAATTATCACAGAAATTTTAAACCCAGTGATGGAATAAGCGGTGGTAAAGAAGAAAAATGAGATAGGAAAAGAGGCAAGGGAGAGGAAGAGAAGGAGAAATAAATATATGCAAGGGTGGAAATAAATTTTGGGTGCACCCCAGGTCTCTGCCTTCAGATAATCACTATTTCTAGTGGCTGGTAGGTGATCTAATCTTAGATACATGGTTCTGCCTACTATCTCTATCTCCAGCCCTGATTTGTCCCTGGAAATTTAGACTTGTGTATCCAACTGCCTCCTTTTCATCTCTACTTGAATGGTAATAGGCTTCTTAAATATAACAGGGAAGAAACAAAAATATTTCCTCGAGCTTCCTCATCATAGCAAAATACAAGTCTTTCACCTGTTGCTCATACTACAAACTTAGAAATAATCCTTGATTTCTCTTTCCTCCACCTCCTATATTCAATTCAGTAAGATTCCTAGCAGCACTATCTCCTAAATATACACTTAATCCTGCCTCTGAATTTACACTTAACCCTGCCTCCACTGTTAAAGCCTATTCCAATAATTTAGATTATGATCATCTTTCACCTGGAATTCTCTAGTTGTCTCCTAACAAGATTTCCAGTTTTCTTTCTTGTTCACCTAAAATCCGTTAGCCACAAAAATATAGTAATTGATTAAAAATATAAACTGGACATTATTCTCTGACTTCAAACTTTCCAATGGTTTTATTGTTGTCCAATCAAATTCAGACTGCTCATCTTGGCCTACATGACTATACATGGCCTCATTGTTCTTCCTTTTCTTCTTGTTTGGTACAATCCAGCCAAAGTGATTTCTTTGATTCCTTAAACATGCCTGTTTCTCATATCAGTGGGTCTCCCTGTTTCCTCTACCTCTGCTCCTATTTCTCTGCATGGCTGAATTATTCTTACCATTTAGACCTTAGTTTAAATATCACCTTACCAACAAAGCCTTTGACCATCCAATATAAACTAGGGACTTCCAGCCAATCTGTCTTGTCACTCTATTATTTTTATCATAGCTCCTGTCAAAATCTGTACTTGTTTAACTTTTTACAGTCTGTTTCACCCCTACTACAATGTAGGGGCCACAGGAACAGAGTCTTCATTTGTCTTGTTCTCTTTTCTATCCCCAGTACTTAGAAGAGTGTCTCATACATAAAGGTGTTGAGTAAAATATGTCGAATAAATATTTGGAAAAACTAAATTAAAACAGCAAATATGTGAGGGATGAAGTAGAGTGAAGAACAACTTCTGGGTACATATAATGTAATATTGTGTTGTCAACTGAGATGCATATATATATATATATATATATATATATATATATATATATACACACATAAAACTTTTCTCTTTCCTCAAGATTCTTCAGAAACAAGACATGAGCCATCACTAGTATATCCTGGCACAGTTTGATATATATATATATCAAGGGGAGTTTATTAATTATTCACTTACATGATCACAAGGTCCCACAATAGGCTGTTTGCAAGCTGAAGAGCAAGGAGAGCCAGTCCAAGTTCCAAAACTGAAGAATTTGGAGTCTGATGTTCGAAGGCAGGAAGCATCCAGCATGAGAGAAAGATGTAGGCTATAAGGCTAGGCCAGTCTCACCTTTCACATTTTTCTACCTGCCTTATATTCACTGACAGCTGATTAGATTGTGCCCACTAGATTAAGGGTGGGTCTGCCTTCCCCAGCCCACTGACTCAAATGTTAATCTCCTTTGGCAACACCCTCACAAACACACCCAGGACTAATATTTTCTATCCTTCAATCCAATCAAGTTGACACTCAGATTAACCATCACACCGCATAAACAGGTTCATGTTAGGCAAAGGGGGCAGGTGGCAGTGGCTATTATGGTGAAAATTCTTGAGGTAAGGTGGGCTTTTTGCCAGCTATTCTCAAATTGCATCACATAGATGATCACACTTACATCACCCACTGTCCCTTGCAGCCCTACATGGTAATCAGGATGCCCTACTCTCTTTTGGAGAGCTATTTATTTTATGACAAACAATTAGCCAATCTGTTTGGGAAAAGAGTCTCTTGTGACTATTCTTCAATTGAATTCATTCAGCATATGCTCGAGATCATCTTTCAAAATAAATTTGCCCCAATGAAAAGTAAAGAACAGGAGAAAACAGGGAGGAAAAGATTTATCCCGTTTACCTTTAAGGATAAACAGAAACACGACCACAAAAAATGTACATTGTAGAGACTTAAGTATTTGCTATAGTGACATAGATTTATATTTCTTTTATATATTTATATCTCATTTATTCTGAACTACCCCACAGAATCAGTAAAGTTATTTGCTATTTACAGAGAAGAAAATAGAGTCCAAGCTGTTAATTTATTTCCAAGACTTCATCCACATCTACTTGTTTGCACAGGCATGTTTCCAATCTGTATGTTTTGCTTAAAAATTTGTGCTCTTCCAGCTATACTATATTGCCTCAATAAGGGGTAGCAGAATATCTTTAAGGTGGATGGATATATAATTAAAACGAAAAAATAGATTTTAACTTTCAAGGACAAATTTTCTCTTTCCTCAGGATTCCTCAAAAATGAGACATGAGCCATCACTAGTATATCCTGGCACAATTTGCCTATTGGTGGGCTCTAAACTTGTCAAATCTCCTCCACAAAACACATTTACCATGACCAATTCTTTAATGATTCCACTGTGAATGTCAAGGATTTGGGACAGTGAAGTAAGTCAGACTTTGCTCTATTACAACGAGAGAACAATACAGAACTCAGCATAAAAGGGACTGTTTCAGACCCATCTAGAAGAATTTGGTTGCTGAAGTAGCACAGAGATCTTACTGGGAGGTTATCTGTCCTATAAGAATGGCATAGCCCCAAGGACTAGATTTGAGTGAGACTCTGGAGGATATTGCAATTTCATTAAAAATATGTTCTATAGTCTTATAACTTTCCAACCTTCAAAAACAAAAATTCACTTCTGGCTGAAACTTGATGTCATTCTTTTCTGGCTGGAAAGTGAAGATTTGGGGAATGGGTGAAAGAAATTTATTGAGTTGTTAAAAATATATGATCCAGGTCTTGTCTAGTTTTCACCTCCCTGGCTCATAAACACAGTTGCTCTCTTCCATGCTTCATTTCTGTCAATCACTGTGACAGGCATAGTGGAATTCCCTTCCTCTGCCTGCCCAAACAATAGCAAAATCGACAAATATTTTGATGCAGAACCCCAGCATTTTAGTGAAGGTGAATTATTTTCCATTTGCAATATACCTTGAGACCTGTTCTCAGGTTGAGGGGCATGGCGACTGCAATGGTATTTCTTAGCAGGGTCAGCAGTGAGGAATGCATGAGGGTGGGCATTAGTCTGAGCGAGTGGGGAAGGTGAAAGAGCAAAGACCTTATGTAGTATGCTTGATGAAAATGCCTCTAGCAGATGTGCTTGACTCTTCCTTTCAGATGAGAATTCAGAAAACAATTTAAGAAGGAACTTGACAGAAACGTTGACATTTGGGGCATAGACGTTCAAAAACAAAATGAATTGAAAGTGAGCCAACTTAAGATTTAGCAGGGATGGCTTTGCTATCCACCATTATTCACTAAGTACTCTTGTAGGAGTTGGTTTGCATTTGGGGAGGGCAAAATGTAAGAAACTATTGTTACTTATAAATATAAGCCTTGCTGAAAAGACTCCATGACACAGAATGAGCAAACAAATGAGAAGATGGAGTCTGGTAGAACGGTATTTGTACACCCTCAGAATGTCTGCTCACTGTAGGAGAACTACCCTGGACAGTGATCTGTCATAGAATGCTGCCCTGTTCTGATCAGGGTGCACAAGCAATGTCTTGTTGGCTTGTAGTTCTCAACCCATTGCTGCATAAGAGCCTAATCAAAGAAGCCAGCTGTAGATTCAACAATTTATATAATAATTCAAGAGATACCAAAAAAGTTCTGTTTTTCATACATATATAACTTTCCCCCGATCTCATGACCAACATTCCCACCAGATTTCCTCAGAACCTACATAATATATGACAAAAAAAATAGAGGCCAAGGAAAGACTTACCAAGCACACAAGTTTAACCGTATATAGATACACCTAGAAGTCAGTTAAGGCCCTGCAAATAACCAAGTGCAATGCAAGCCACAGTGCATATTGTTTAAAAGCTGGAATCAAGTTGCTCAGGTTCAAATCTTGGCTTTGCCACGTATTAGTTATGTGAGTTTGGACAAATTACTTTACCTCTCTGTGCTTTATTTTTCTCACCTGTAAAGCCTTGTAGAGTTATGAGGATGAAATAAATAAATAGTTGTAAAGTGGTTGGAACAATTCCTGACATACAGCAAGTGCTATATGCATTTTCTAGTATTCTAAACTACAATTCTAAATCTGTCCAGTATTCCTGCAGTAAGGTACACAAAAAGGAGTGTCAGTAAATAAACCTATATTTTAATGTAGGTTATTGTCATAATTCACATTAAAACAAACAAAAATGGCAGGCCAGCCCCATTATCAAGCTGGTCTTCTTCATCTCAGGAAATATTCTTTATCTTCCCCTCTTCTCTGTTCACCATCTTTCCTTCTAGTAACTTAAAATATTTAACTGAACATGCATTACTTAAACAAAATGAAAAATGACCATTCGGCCTCTAGCAAGTGAAAGCATAGTACAAACCCTCAGGACCTGACTAGTACATTCAACTCCTGGAGAATGTTGTCTTTTTTTTTTTTTTTTTTTTTTGAGATGGAGTCTCGCTATGTTACCAGGCTAGAGTGCAGTGGTGCGATCCCCACTCACTGCAACCTCCGCCTCCTGGGTTCAAGCGGTTCTCCTGCTTCAGCCTCCAGAGTAGCTGGAACTACAGGCATGCACCGCCACACTTGGCTAATTTTTGTATTTTTAGTAGAAACAGGGTTTCACCATATCGGCCAGGCTGGCCTCGATTTCCTGAACTCGTGATCTGCCCGCCTCGGCCTCGAAAGTTTTCCTAAATACCTACTAGCCTCAGCCCTCAGTGATCTCTACTTGTCCTCAATTTACACAGCAATATATTTTGTAGCACATTCCTGGCACTCACAATTGGAAAAATTATCTCATGATTTCGACTTTGAGACTTGTTTTTTCCCCAAGAAGATTATAAGATTTTTTTAAGGTCTGTGAATAGAGTTCTATTTTGTTTTACCTTCTGTAACATCTAGCAGAGGGACAGGCATGATATAATAGCTCCACGATGCTTGCTTAATGACTGACTGATTGAGGACTGATTAATTTTTCCACAACTCATGCTACAAACAATCTGACCTTAGGCTATTTCATCTTATTTGAGGCCAAGAAATTAAGTTCAGGGGTAAAATATTAGTATAGTCTCACCATTCCAGAAAAATGTCACCAGTCAACACTCTGAAGCTGTTTTCTTTCCTTCTTTTCATAACCAAACTACTCAATTATTGAAATGTCATATCTCAAAGAACTATACCATTTCCTTTACCAAAATATTGGTATTAAGATTTTGGCAGAAGCACATTACAAACCATCAAGATACTGTGGTTTTCGATATCATTTTGTACACAGGAAAACACTGGAATTTGGGTCAAGCTAGGAAATCTAGAAAAGCTAATAGTATTGTGAATAAAAACAAAGCAGAGGACACCTCCTTGCTTCAAGCAGATAACCAGATATAAATCAGTTTCTTCTGTTCCCACTCTTTCCTGGTACCTTGTCAACTGCTCAGTTGCTTAGCTTGGTTGATTCCTCCTTTGCATCATCATTTCTGTTCAAGGGCCACAGTAGCATAAAAACCAGCCAGAGATAGACTTGGGCAGCTGACAGCAAAGTAAAACGTAACAATGGGGTTTCTTTGCAAACAGCATGCCCTACATTGTAAATAAATGGCACCGTCATATTGGGTGGCAATAGTTAAGGCTGTTAACTGCATGCATCTGAAAAATACCTAATGTGAATAAATCACATTGTAGATATCTCCATTCACACTGCTCCAAACTGTTGGCAATTTTCAAATGCTTTCTTTTTATTTATTGAAGAGATCAACAAGTAGGTTGTTTTTGTAATTTCCCTTTGTTTTCTTTTTAATTTTTGGAATTAAAGTTGAACAACTGTAACAATCTAGAATGAAAGAGACTTACAAAGAGAAGATCTAATTTGTACAGATTACATCAAAAGCAAATTAGAGGGGTTGTTGACCTTTTAGTTTGTGACACAATGATATCTTCTTATCTTTCCCCCATTGTCAGACTGGCTTTTGCTTAGGATTTCCAAGAGAATTGTGCAAAAAATATCATAAAACATACACTAAAATAACAAAATGTCATGTGCAATCACTTATCTATTCAGCAAATGCAAATGTTTATCAAGGATATACTATCTGGTAAGTACTATTAAAAAGAAAATGATGAACAAGAAAGACATAGCCCTTACTTTAAGAGAGATCAAAGTTCAGTAAGAGACAAAGACTCAACAGACATTTACTATACAGTTTTGTGGGTGTTTTGATGGGGGTAAATTGCAGGGTGCCCTGAGATCACACAGAAAGGACATTCAATTCCTGATCTATATGAGGAGTGGGCAAACACCAAGAAACCCTTCACAGAAGAAATAACATTTTAAGAACTGAAGCCTGAGTAGAAATTAACCAAGTTAATGTAAGAGTAGGGTCTAGGGAGAATATTCAAGAAAGAAAGAATAGAATGTAAAAAGTGTCAAAGATGACAGAGAATAATCCATTCAGGAATCTGAAATATGGTCGATACATATGTAACACAGAAGGCTTGGGAAACTGTGAGAGATAAGAGGTAACCATTCTGAACCCGGGAGAAGTAGGTTGCAGTGAGCCGAGATCGCACCACTGCACTCCAGCTTGGGCGACAGAGCGAGACTCTGTCAAAAAAAAAAAAAAAAAAAAGAAGTAACCATTGAGCTCTTGAATCCTACTTTGTCTAGCTTGTTTTCAGTGTTTGAGGGCTTTAGTACCAATTCTATCAATTCTATTCATTGTCTTATAATATCAGTATTTGAGTCACAAAAATCTTGTACACCTTCAACAATTTGCCTAGATTTTTTTTATTTCCTATGTTTCAGAATTCCTTCATGTAAAGGACAAAATCTCAAATGCACTACCTAGGAATACCTTCTGACAGCTTGATGAATTGAAAGAAGAGAGATTCTCAGTATATAACACACTTAGGATTCTCTCCCTTATTTTCTGTTTCTGGTGTTAAATAGGCACCCCCTTTTCTAGGGGTTAGACATCAAGGATGACTTCATATTTCAAGGGAGACCTTGCCATAAACCACGTAGATACGTAGCTTTATTCTGGTAGGCACATCAGTATAAGTAACATTCAATCTAATCCAATGGGCCAAAAAGGAGTTATATTCAAACAGCAGCAAAGAAGTCATTACCCCACAACTGGAATTTGATTAAGCTATTAAGGTGAATAGGAACAATGGACAGAAGCCATACAAATTGGCTCTGCTAATGGAATTACAGGAAATAAAAGACTAACTTTTCCAGCCTTCAGCTCTTATAAAGATGAATGTCTAATATCCCTGAATAGATATGTATTTATCTTAAAAGTTTTAGGAATATTTTATTCTTCTCATGGACAAAAATGTTCAGAGAAGATTTACATGTTGATAAGATGAAAATGTCATTAGAATAACTGAGCAACTGTGATGTGCAAGACGGTTTTTAAGAGAAGGTAAAACAGGTCTTGGCGTCTGTAAGTTTCCACTCCAATAATATTGACTATGGCCATATTCACCATCAATTTTTCTTGGATTCTTTTAGTTTTCAATTATAGTATAACTACGGAAGAAAAAAAGGAGTGATGTGTTTAGTAGGAGAAATGGGAAGATTGCTTTCCATTGTGCAAATTGTGTTTCACATAAATATTAGCATTCCAGGAGAAGTTTAACAGGTGTTAGATTTTAAAATAAAGAAAACCTTGAGTTTAACAAGCTTGAACAAATTTTCTTTTTACAGGAATTTTCAGAGCCTTTTATTTACTATGTGCTCTATGAATCTCCAAGAAAAGGATATCATATGCAACCTTTCCCAAGGGTGTTTTCCCTTGTTTTTATGAAACTCCTCCCACAGAGTCTAGAAAATACTACAATAAAATGTTAGAAGCTATTTATTTTCAGAAACTTTGGGTATCACCATGAGTTTAAAAGTAACACAAAGTGTCATGTGTTTTGAGTGTTCTTTAATATAAATAAATATCATAATTCTAGTATCTCACCTCAGTAATGACATTTTTCCTTGAGGCCTTTGGAGAAAATTAATCTTTTGAATCTCTCAGGTTCCATAGCTTTCTTTACCTGTGCCACAGTTTAGTACACACAGCATGCTGTGGTGGAGAGATCACTGGCAGTGATTGCGGAATGCCAGAATTTTAGTCCTAGCTAGGGAATCATAGAAAGTAGCAATATCCCTGGGCTTTAATTTTTCATCAGTGAAATAAGGAAAATAATACTAGCTCAAATGAATTGACTTATATGTGAACTGTAAAATGCTATGTAATTATGTTATTAGTATAAGTATGAAAATGAGAGAGAACAGTCTAGGAAGAAAACTGTATTCACAACTTGGGTAGATAAAATTCTGGTTACAAACAAATTGTTTAAAATATTTGTCAATACCAAATCTCAGCAATATGTATTTCAAATATTTGAGGTAGAAGAATTATACCCAGAGGAGTTATTATAGAATATTAATATTTTTGTATGCTTTACAATGTCTTTGTACATAAGATTTCCTCTCTCCCTTCCTCCTCTGCCATGCCCAATCAATCTGCTGGAAATGAAAGCATTTAAGTAGTTCACTTTGCTCTTTAGTTTGCTGGCTGCACAGATGAGAAGCAGTATATTTCAAGGCCAACCTAGTGTTTCATTTCAGCAATTTGCAAAATCCTGCACCTACAGCAATTCCTTGCATGTACTTACCTTGAGAGAGTTATACATAGCAAGTCAATTATCCAAAAATTCTCTTTCAGGAACACAGCAAGTAAAATTTGATTTTTAGAAACTGAGACCCAGTCATGATGGAAGTTTCTCAAGGTGACCCAGCATACTAGACATGGGAACAAAACTCGAAACTCTAATTTCCTATTCTGACTCCCTCTGATTGTCCAGGCACCCTCCTTAACACAATCAGATTTTACCTATAACAATACCGGTTAATATCTCCTGGTGCTAAAATGGAATTGTAGGCTTGAAAATGGAAATTGCTTACTTAATTCACTCTAAATCGATGTCTGTGTTGATAATGCATCTGCCAATGTAAGTATCAGGTATCCAGCTAGGTACTGGTGCATAGCTCCTCAGCCATTGTCTCAGGATGTCCTTGTGACATTAGGGAGAAGATCAGATTTTAAATCAGGCTTCAGCTGTGCTGCCCTTTCTTCAGCACACATTAAAAGGAACTTAGAGTGACCTCCCTGTAAGAGACAAAATGGTAAAAGCATTCTCAAAAGAGATTATTGAGAGGTTCAGGGACTAGTTTAAAGAATAAATTTGAACGACAACCTATAATGGACCCACAGGACCTTTAGATATTCTGTATGGGCTTTGACAAAGGTCTTAAAATGTATGGATGTTGTGTATATGTTTGGGTATGTGTGTTTGCTGAGACGAAAAATATACTGCATGAGAATGTTC
The DNA here is from genome assembly GCF_028885655.2 of Pongo abelii. NCBI lineage: Eukaryota > Metazoa > Chordata > Mammalia > Primates > Hominidae > Pongo > Pongo abelii. Next base: position 134,455,024 of record NC_072008.2, read on the forward strand.
TGATTTATAAATCACTGAAATGAATTACGGGTTATGTGCAATTACACTATGGGAGGACTCTGAGGAAAGGAGGCACATCTTAGACATCTCTGAATTGCTATCACTCAGCATGGTACCTGGAACATAGTATGTATTTGGTAAGTGCTCATTGGATGACTGAATGAATGAATGCCAAATAAATGAATGACAAAACGCATCTGTATTCATAGACATGATTTTCCTGGCAATTGTCCACAAGTTCCATACCTTGGCTTCTGTGTTATATTAAGATAATATATTCTCATCATGCTCTGTCACAGTAGTACACATATGAGTACTCGACATATGAGTAGAGAAAGAAGTCACACATCACTCAACTTAGGATAATTTGATTCACAGGTTTGCATGTGCAAATACAGTAAATTGCTACTCATCCAAGGTAAGTGAGTAAAAAGATATTCAAATCAAGTGAATAATCAGTTCAGAAAAGTTTGGAAAGCATATTTAACCACTTCTGTACACCGGCTATATTCTATATATTATGGTTGCATCTTGTTTATTTAATCTAATCTTAATCTTTTTAACAACAGAGTGAGGTAGGAATTATTTTCCTCATTTATTTTTAGAAAACTGAGGCTTAAACATGCTAAATAATTTGTCCAAGGCCACAGAGTATGAAGTTAACCAGATAGTTTATGTATATATATATATATATATATAATGCCATCATTCATAATTTTTTCTCTCGTGTGTTGACTCTAGCCACCACCACCTCCTAACACACACACACACACACACACACACACACACACCATTGTTAATAAAGCATCCAAGCTTCTTCACAATTTGTGATCTTTCCCCTAGTCTTTCCATTTTTTATGTATACTCGGCTCTGGCCACAACAAATTATATGTCATTTTTCTGAGACGTGCCTTCTCTTTGGATATACCTTTCTGACCGTTTGTTCATGATATTTTCCCTGAATGGAACTCCCTTCTCCTATTCTTTGCTTAGCATTATTACTGGTATTATCACATTATCAGTTCTACTGGAGGTGACACCACAACCCAGTGCTCTGAAATCTCTCTGTTCAAACTGATACACGGCCCTTATCATATTGTAATAAATATAATATATTACACAACATTATACATGGGATAAGATATACACTGCTAAGCCGGAAAAAACTAGAAAAAAGCACTTAGTATCTTTCAGTGTTTCAGAGTTACAGGTAAAACAAAAACTGCTATTCTGGGCACAGTAATATTGTTCTTAAGATCTGATGTTCCACAGCCATAAAGACTTGAGTTTACTATTTCGCCTACACTAATTACTAGGGCAGATCTTGAGAAATTCATGCCAATTCATCATTTCTTCGTTCTGCAAAATTGGAATACAATAATAGTTCCACTCCAAAGGGCTGCTGTGAACATTCAAGTAGACCTTATAATGTGCCTGGCATATAATGGACACCCAATTGATATCAGCTATTATAATTCTTAAGCTCTAGATGTTTATGGTTACTGATTCATTTAGATGCTATGCTATCAAATATCTGACTAATGAAAGTTTCATTAAGATTCCATTATGCTGAAAATAAACATAGGCAAAGGGCAAATTCTATCTCTTTTGAGTATAAGCTAAATTTGTATCCATGTGCAAAGGCCTATGAGAGGTCACCAGGAGCTGTGGGAGTTTAGACAAATTCCTATCAGGAATGTGGACTCCTCATAGCAGGCATCGATTCTGATCAGAATACTTTTCGACTGAATACTAGCCAGATCACCTTCAGAACTAAGCATTGGTCTGTAGTCTAGACCTGTTAGATAGCTGAGCCTAATAAGGCTGGCAGCTGCAAGACCTGACATACAGCTTTGGCCAAACAGGAGATGAGAGAGCAATTTTATAAGCTGCTTCAATAAATTCATGGCTGAGAAATCTTAAACCGAGCCAGCTTAGTTGAGAACTTAGCAGAGAGAGTAACCTAGACTGTCAGATTAATCAGTTAGTGAGCTATCTCTGGTTATGAACAAAAGCCAATTCATTTTTAAAGTAATGAGCTGATCAGCAAATTTAAAAATCATAATAGCTTAAATTACATTTTTAATGAATTTTAAAAATATTTTAATAAAAATATTAAAAGTACTTTTATTTATTTTTTGAATGCTCATCTGGGAATCTTTTATTGTTTCACACCCTGAAGCCTCTCATGCCCTGTGCTGCCAATTGCTTCCAGCCACTAGAGTTAGAAGGCATTGGAATCTTTGCACAGTACTTTTTAAAAAAATTAATTTTAACTTCCAAGATACATGTGCAGGACGTGCAGTTTTGCTACATAGGTAAACATTGCACAGGACTTTTAAAAGGTTTACCAATTCCAGTATTCAATCCATAAGAACTACACAAACACATCAGTACTTATTGGTTGTTCACATGGTCAGGCATATTCTGTTTGGGTGATGTGATGGAGATTATGTACACAGTGGGCAGTGTTTTCTACAGAAGTAGATATGGATGGGTTAATTTATTGAGGTGGATCCTTGATGAGTAATGTGACTTTTAGAGCATTTAGTACAGGTCAGGCTGTTTACTAAGCACATTTCATGCATCATCTTATTTAGTCTTCATGCAGATCTATGGGGTAGGTACTTTTTTGTCTCAATTTAATATATCAGAAAACGGAGGCTCAGAGAAGTAGGTAATTTGGTCTAAATCACTCAGCTAGTAAGTAAAACAGTAGAGATTTAATCTCTACATCTTGAACACATTTTTAAAAATTAAAGAGTTTCAGGTTTTAGCTATGATTCAAGTTTTTCTCGGCACTTAGACAAGTACAATTAACCAGTCTTCAGGTAAATAATTATGTACAAAGGCTTGAATAGGTAGGTAGATAGATACTATCACAGGAAGATTTTAGAAAATAAAAGACAAATGCACTTTCAGAGACTGCAATGGAGGGAGTCGGATTGGCTCTATATATATATATATATATATATGAAAAAATTCTGAAAAATTGCAAAATAAGCAATTTTACATTAGTCTTTTTAGGGTGAAAAAGAATAGCATCTTTTTCTCGTTATTTTTTATGTTCACAATGGTCACGACATATTTTCAGTCATCAATATAGCGAACAGAAATATATTCGTTTTTGTTAGGGAGTCTAGATTGGGGACCAGGAACACAGAGAATGGCCCTATTATTTTTGGTAAATACATCCCAGGCAAGCCATATAGACTGTAAATCTTCATTCTGATCCTGCATGCGTCCTAATGAAAATGAGCTGGCAACATAACACTTCTGTGTGCTTTCAAGTTTTAATACGTATGTTGTAGTATCTACAATTGCTTCATGTCTCCTTGTCCTTTCACAAGCTTATGTGGTGACCATATTAAGAAGCCAGTTTATTTTCAGAAAAAATGTTCTGTTTTGAAACACACACACACACACACAAAGTGGAAACAGAAAAGTGGTCGTTGGGAAAAGATGCTCAGCAAGGCTGTCAAAAGTAATTGATGTGCCTGGTAAGTAGAGAATTATATCACCTTTACTATGTGAACTCAAATCATGAAGATGTTCTATGACTGTTCAGTGTTTCCATAAATTCAGAGGGTGTTGTTAGTCCTATTTTGGTCTCCTACTGATGGTTCCACTTTGACGTTGCTCCTCCCTGTTCTTCTCCTTTCCTCTTCACCCATCAATTCCTCTGCCTTCCCTCCTCATTCATTCTTTCTGTTTCCCCTCTATGTCTCTCCGTTCTCTATTTCTCTCTCTCTCTCTCCCTCCTCCTTTCTCTTCATTCTCTACCTTCTTCTAGAATAGTAAGCCACCATTAAAATTTTTCATTTATGTGATTAGGCTAATTTTGTTTCTTCCACTACACTGTAAACTCCAAGAGGGGGCTATGACTATGTATACTTTGTTTACTACTCTATTATGAGAACTTATCTCAGCTTCTGGCACAAAGATACTCAATGAATATTTGCTGAATGGATTGATTAATTAATGCCCCAGTTGGCAGTTTTAGACATGTTTTTATGCCCCTTCTTCAATCCTGATCTTTACACTGAGGTTCAGTTGCGTAAACATTAAGCTGGCTTAGGAAACACAAACATAAGTAAATACAGGGAAAGTAGTAAAAATGAGTGAAGTGACCCTGGAGTAAAACCAACAGAGAATAGTTGGGACTGTGGAAAAATAGAGAGTATATGCAGTGTTAAAAGGCATTTAAATAGAAAAAAATACCACATTAGCCAAATGAAACATGGTCAGTGGGTTGACAGTTTGTGACCACTCTTCTGGCTCAAATAAAACTGCTGTCACTCAATACTGGAAACTAGCCACCATCTCGTGAATCAACCGTGGCATGTAAATACTTGTTTATCCAAGGAGAACTGTTTGTTTCAAGGAGTTCATAGATGTATCTGCCAAAGGGTATACATTCATACCATCACCAGAGAATTAATTTAGGTAAAGATCTTTGAGAGAGTTCCAATAGTAAGAGAGAATAAAATTGAACAAAGCAGCAACACAGTGTCTGCCATAAGTTTATCAATTTACTTCCCTTAGGAAATGTTCCTCTGGATGTTAAATGATCTATGAAATTGATTGACTCCAAAGCAAATAAACCCAAAACAAACAAAAATAGTAGAAAACCTTTAAAAAATCTGCAATGCATAATTGTGTATTTTAAATTATATTTAATAGTATATGTATAAAACTGAAAAATTAATGGCAAAAAGTGACAAAAGGGGGACAAAATAAAATCAGGGGAGACTTTCTAGAGATGAGTAACATATTCACCAGATTTTAAAATGTGATAGTAGGAAAGGATTTAAAATACCTAATTATATTGAGGGGTTCTTTCATGCCAAGAGCTGTTGTAAACATGCTATGTTATAATGCATTTACTCCTCTCGACAACCCTGCCAAGTTGATATTATTATTATTACTTTACTGATTAGGAAATGGAAACATAGTGACTTTGTTGAATTCCCCCAATATCCTATAGCTAGTAAACAACAGAGTTGGGACTCAAAACCAGGTTTTACTCATTCAAAGGCCTAAAGCTATTTCATGTACTATATTTTAATAACTAAATCACATAGCTATCTTTTGATAACTAACCAAATATATTCATATATATCCTTAATATCTATATATTATATAAATTGATGAAATTAATGAAAAGAAATATGACCTATACATTACCTTTTAATATCGAAAAGGAAAATTTCTATAACTATCTATTCCAACAAACCAACAAGAACACAAGAAAATCATAACAGGTTACCCCAAAAATAAGTAAATACCACTTTTATTTTCCATCTCTTCCCTAACTTCAAAGGCTGAGAAACAACTGAATAATGGCTATGGAGTTTGAGGGAGAAAGAAAATGACAAGATAATTACATACTCAGCCAAGCTATTATTCACCTATGAGAGCAGCAGAAATATATTTTTAGATATTTAAGGATGAGAAAGTTTACTACTTAATTATTCAACTTAGAAAAAGAATAATTCTGGTTGATCAAAATAGGAGACAGTGGTTCTCAAAGTATGATTTTTTATAAGAAAGAAAAATATATTAGTCAAAATAATAATTTTGAGAAGGAACAGGATGTGAAACAAAATAAATCATTGTGAGGAAAGACATTGGTGGTTAGTGACTTATCATGGCAACTGTGATGACTGTGACCAACGTCCCAGAGATCTATGATGTGAGGAGGATTGAGCATAGAGGTGTCCACTCCCCCATCCGAGGACTGGGCCTGGATGATGCTTTGGAGACTCAACAGGCTTCCCAGGTCATGGTGGGTCAGCTTTGCTGCACAGCAGGCAGCTGATGTGGGGCGGGAGATGATCCATAAGGGGAAGATTGTCAAGTGGGCAGTCCTCATTGCTGGTCAGCTGGGCAGAGGGAAGACAGCCATCGCCCTAGGCATGGCATAGGCCCTGGGACCTGACACCTTGTTCATAGCCATCACCGGCAGTGAGATCTCCCTGGAGATGAGCAAGACCCAGGCTTTCTGGCCATCTTTTGGCATTCACTTCAAGGAGGAGATGGAGATCATCGAAGGGGAAGTGGTTGAGACCCAGATTGATAGACCAGTGACAGGAATGGGCTCCAAGGTGGGCAAACTGACCATCAAAACCAAGAAGATGGAGACCATCTATGACCTGGGCATGAAGATGATTGAGTCCCTGACCAAAGACAAGATCCACGCTGGTGACATGATCACTATTGACAAAGCAATGGGCAAGATCTCCAAGTTGGGCCACTCCTTTACATGGTCCGGTGACTACAACCCCATGGACTCCCAGACTAAATTCGGGCAGACCCCATATGGGAAGCTCCAGAAATGCAAGGTGCACATTGTGTCCCTTGCACAAGATCGACATCATCAACTCCCACACCCATGGCTTCCTGGCTCTCTTCTCATGTGACACAAGAGAGATCAAGTCAGAAGTTGCCAAGCAGATCAGCGTCAAAGTGGCCGAGTGGATGGAACAAAATAGAGAGTTTAAGCATCTATATCTATATCTGTATACCTACCTTTTGAAATGTATTATATGATAAAGGTGACAATAATAATCAGCAAAATGAGAATATATTTTATTTCTAATTGGTACACTTTTAATACTTTTGGCTGGATATATTTTCTTTGTGTGATATTACAACACATACTTCATAATATAACATTCCTGATTATAAGATTCTAAATGTCACTAGCACCCCTCAGTTATTGTGACACACAAAAACACAAGTACACAATTACAAATTGATCTTAAAGGAGAGATATTGCTCATAGTTGAGTAGAACTAGTATAAAAGGTATGAGAAAACTCTGCTACCCATCTGTAGTAATGATGCTAAAAATAAAATTAGGTAATATATTAAAGACAATTTCATAGGAACTAAAGATTTAAACATTAAAAATAAAAATCACACTAGAAAAGTATTGTGAATAATTATTAATATTGGGCTTTGAAAGCATGACCAGAGTGGGTCAAACTATAAAGACAACCACTGGTAGAACTTTATTTGATAATAACAGTAACAAATTCTAAAGAAACATTGAAGGTAAATGACAAATTGGGGGAGTATTTACAAAATAGAAATAATGTAAAAGGTAAATATGCTTACATTAGAAACAGGTTTGTGAAAATTAATTTTAAAATATGCAAATAATAAACTTAAGAAAAATATTTAACTGCACAAGTAGTAAAGTAAATGCAAATTAAAATAATATATTTTATCTCATTAACTGACAAAGATAAAAACAAAAGTAACAATAGCTAGAGGCAGTGCAGACATGGGAAAATTAGCACTCTTATACATTGCTAATAACTTATTTGGAAATATGTAACAAATGCCTCAAAATATGTATGCTATATGCATAAGAATTTCTACTTCGGGGAATTTATCTTAAAGAAATAATCAGAAATTTACAAATACAGAAGTGATTATCATAGCATTGCTCATACAGTGATTTAAGTTATAGGTTATATAAAAAAGAGACCCCTTAATATATGGCATGAAAAATAGATACAATTGTGTCTTTCTTATGTAAACAGCCCTTCTAATCTCAACACGTAGTATCCATCCTTGGATCTAAGGCAACTACTCCAGTTCTCATTATCTTCCAGTCAAGAGGAAGGTAGAAAAGCCCAGGGTAGCACATAGCATCCATTTATTTTTAGGGACAGAACTAAGAAGTGGAACATGCCACTTCTGCTCAGAATTCACTGACTACAATAATCACATGGCCAAAATTGCAAAGGCATGTTGTAAACATAGTTTTAGGATGGACATCCATGGGTCCAGCTAAACTTAGGAGTTCAATTGTTAAGTAAAAGGAGAATGGAAATTGATACACATTTATCAGCTTCTGCAGCAATGAAACATTATAACAAGTAAACACTTCCAATATTTTGATTAAACAGATACATAGGTATCCACATGATGGACTAGCCTCTAGCCATTAAAATTAATGCTGAGGAAGAGCATTTAGTTACCTGTGGAAAAAAGTTCTTGCCCAAATCTTGTTCCAGTTGTCTTTATGACACTGCAGACAGGAATCTGTCAGCAAAAACACAGTATCTTTAGTCGTCCATGTTCTTATTTGACTATTTTGTTTTGGATTTAAGGCTGAATCAGGCTTCAATAGATACATGGAATGTATTTATCCAAATTACTTACCTAACCCCTGCTACATTTTTTTGATTCCTCAGTTTCTGGGTAATCCTAATTAGTACTTCCATCCCAGTGTTTGATGCAATAACTACTTTTGATTGAGTGCATAAGAATCATTCACAATGCCAAGCATTTTTCTTCCATTAAGCCTTTTATCCTCAAATATTCCCAAGAAGTAGATACTAGAATTATCATCACTCTGGCTCACAAATAAGGAAACAGACACAGAGCGGTTAAACTTGCCCACATGTACCAGCTAATAAGTGGCAAAGCAAGGTTAAAATCTCAATCTCACTCTTAAGCCTGTATTCTTTTTATTATTATTATTATTATTATTGTTATTATTATTATACTTTAAGTTCCGGGTTACATGTGCAGAACGTGCAGTTTTGTTACATAGGTGTACACATGCCATGGTGGTTTGCCGCACCCATCAACCCGTCACCTACATTAGGTATTTCTCCTAATGTTATCCGTCCCCTAGCCCCCCAACCCCCATAGGCCCTAGTGTGTGATAGTCCCTGCCCTGTGTCCATGGGTTCTCATTGTTCAGTTCCCACTTATGAGTGAGAACATGTGGTGTTTGGTTTTCTGATCTTGTGATAGTTTGCTGAGAATGATGGCTTCCAGCTTCATCCATGTCCCTGCAAAGGATATGAACTCATCTATTTTTATGGCTGCATAGTATTCCATGGTGCCATGATGTATACGTGCCACAGTTTCTTTATGCAGTCTATCATTGATGGACATTTGGGTTGGTTCCAAGTCTTTGCTATTGTGAATAGTGCTGCAATAAACATACGTGTGCATGTGTCTTTATCACAGAATGATTTATAATCCTTTGGGTATATGTCCGGTAATGGGATTGCTGGGTCAAATGGTATTTCTGGTTCTAGATCCTTGAGGAGTCACCACACTGTCTTCTGCAATGGTTGAACTAATTTACACACCCATCAACAGTGTAAAAGCATTCCTATTTTTCCACAACCTCTCCAGCATCTGTCGTTTCCTGACTTTTTAATGATCACCATTCTAACTGGCATGAGATGGTATCTCATTGTGGTTTTGATTTGCATTTCTCTAACGACCAGTGATGATGAGCATTTTTTCATATGTCTGTTGGCTGCATAAATATCTTCTTTGGAGAAGTGTCTCTTCATATCTTTGCCTATTTTTTGTTGGGGTTGTTTGCTTTTTTTCCTGTAAAGTCGTTTAAGTTCTTTGTAGATTCTGGATATTAGCGCTTTGTCAGATGGATAGATTGCAAAAATGTTCTCCCATTCTGTAGGTTGCCTGTTCACTCTGATGATAGTTTCTTTTGCTATGCAGAAGCTCTTTGGTTTAATTAGATCCCATTTGTCAATTTTGGCTTTTGTTGCCATTGCTTTTGGTGTTTTAGACATGAAGTCTTTGCCCATGCCTATGTCCTGAATGGTACTGCCCAGGTTTTCTTCTAGGATTTTTATGGTCCTAGGTCTTACATTTAAGTCTTTGATCCATTTTATTTATTTATTTATTTATTTATTTATTTATTTATTATTATGATTATACTTTAGGTTTTAGGGTACATGTGCACAACGTGCAGGTTAGTTACATATGTATACATGAGCCATGCTGGTGTGCTGCACTCACTAACTCGTCTTCTAGCATTAGGTATATCTCCCAATGCTATCCCTCCCCCCTCCCCCCACCCCACAACAGTCCCCAGAGTGTGATGTTCCCCTTCCTGTGTCCATGTGTTCTCATTGTTCAATTCCCACCTATGAGTGAGAATATGCAGTGTTTGGTTTTTTGTTCTTGCAATAGTTTACTGAGAATGATGATTTCCAATTTCATCCATGTCCCTACAAAGGACATGAACTCATCATTTTTTATGGCTGCATAGTATTCCATGATGTATATGTGCCACATTTTCTTAATCCAGTCTATCATTGTTGGACATTTGGGTTGGTTCCAAGTCTTTGCTATTGTGAATAATGCCGCAATAAACATACGTGTGCATGTGTCTTTATAGCAGCATGATTTATAGTCCTTTGGGTATATACCCAGTAATGGGATGGCTGGGTATGGAATGGCTGGGTAGGAATTCAAATGGAATTCCTAGAGTATTTGATCCATTTTGAGTTGATTTTTGTATAAGGTGTAAGGAAGGGGTCCAATTTCAGTTTTCTGCATATGGCTAGCCAGTTTTCCCAGCACCATTTATTAAATAGGGAATCTTTTCCCCATTGCTTGTGTGTGTCAGGTTTGTCAAAGATCAGATAGTGGTAGATGTATGGTGTTATTTCTGAGGCCTCTGTTCTGTTCCATTGGTCTATATATCTGTTTTGGTACCAGTACCCTGCTGTTTTGGTTACTGTAGCCTTGTAGTAAAGTTTGAAGTCAGGTAGCGTGATGCCTCCAGCTTTGTTCTTCTTGCCCAGGTTTGTCTTGGCTATGCGTGCTCTGTTTTGGTTCTATATGAAGTTTAAAGTAGTTTTTTCCAATTCTGTGAAGAACGTCAATGGTACCTTGATGGGGATAGCATTGAATCTATAAATTCCTTTGAGGAGTAAGGCCATTTTAACGATATTGATTTTTCCTATCCTTGAGAAAGGACTGTTTTTCCATTTGTTTGTGTCCTCTCTTATTTCCTTGAGCAGTGGTTGGCAGTTCTCCTTGAATAGGTCTTCACATCCCTTGTAAGTTGTATTTCTAGCTATTTTCTTCTCTTAGTAGCAATTGTGAATGGGAGTTCACTCATGATTTGGCTCTCTGTCTGTTATTAGTGTATAGGAATGCTTGTGATTTTTGCACATTGATTTTGTATCCCGAGACTTTGCTGAAGTTGCTTATCAGCTTAAGGAGATTTGAGGCTGAGAAGATGAGGTTTTCTAAATGTACAATCATGTCTTCTGCAAACAGAGACAATTTGACTCCCTCTCTTCCTATTTAAATATGCTTTATATCTTTATCTTGCCTGATTGCCCTGGCCAGAACTTCCAATGCTATGTTGAATAGGAGTGGTGAGAGAGGGCATCCTTGTCTTGTGCCAGTTTTCAAAGGGAATGCTTCCAGTTTTTGCCCATTCAGTATGATATTGGCTGTGGGTTTGTCATAAATAGCTTTTATCATGTTGAGATACATTCCATCAATACCTAGTTTATTAAGAGTTTTTAGCATGAGAGGATGTTGAAATTTGTCAAAGGCCTTTTCTGCATATATTGAGATTATCATGTGGTTTTTGTCGTTGGTTCTGTTTATGTGATGGATTACATTTATTGATTTGTGTATGTTGAGCCAGCCTTGCATCCCAGGGATGAAGCCAACTTGATCATGGTGGATAAGCTTTTTGATGTGCCACTGAATTTGGTTTGCCAGTATTTTATTGAGGATTTTCGCATCGATATTCATCAGGGGATATTGGCCTAAAATTCTCTTTTTTTGTTGTATCTCTGCCAGGCTTTCGTATCAGGATGATGCTGGTCTCATAAAATGAACTAGGGAAGATTCCCTCTTTTTCTATTGATCGGAATCATCGTAGAATGAATGGTACCAGCTCCTCTTTGTATCCCCGGTAGAATTCAGCTGTGAATCTGTCTGGTCCTGGACTTTTTTTGGTTGGTAGGCTATTAATTATTGCCTCAATTTCAGAGCCTGTTATTGGTCTACTCAGAGATTCAACTTCTTCCTGTTTTAGTCTTGGGAGGGTGTATGTGTCCAGGAATTTATCCATTTCTTCCAGATTTTCTAGTTTATTTGCATAGAGGTGTTTATAGTATTCTCTGATGGTAATTTGTATTTCTATGGGTTTGGTGATGATATCCCCTTTATCATTTTTTATTTTGTCTATTTAATTATTCTCTCTTTTCTTCTATATTAGTCTTGCTAGTGGTCTGTTTTGTTGATCTTTTCAAAAAACCAGCTCCTGGATTCATTGATTTTTTGAAGGGATTTTGTGTCTCTATCTCCTTCAGTTCTGCTCTGATCTTAGTTATTTCTTGTCTTCTGCTGGCTTTCGAATGTGTTTGCTCTTGTTTCCCTAGTTCTTTTACTTGTGATGTTAGCGTGTCGATTTTAGATCTTTCCTGCTTTCTCTTGTGGGCATTTAGTGCTATAAATTTCCCTCACACACTGCTTTAAATGTGTCCCAGAGATTCTTGTATGTTGTGTCTTTGTTCTCATTGGTTTCAAAGAACATCTTTATTTCTGCCTTCATTTCATTATTTACCCAGTAGTCATTCAGAAGCAGGTTGTTCAGTTTCCATTTAGTTGTGCGGTTTTGAGTGAGATTCTTAATCCTGAGTTCTAATTTGACTGTACTGTGGTCTGACAGAGGGTTTGTTGTGATTTCAGCTGGTAAAGTTTCTGCTAAGAAATATATTGTTAGTCTGATGAGGATCTCTTAAATGTGACTTGACACTTTTGCTATTTATAAAATTCTTTTTGTCTTTGACTTTTGATAGTTAGACAATAATAGGCCTCAAGGAAGACCCTTGTGCACTGAATATATAGGGGTATGTTTGAGCTTCCTGTATCTGGATGTCTATATCTCTTACAAGACTTGGGAAGTTTTCTGCTATTTTATTAAAAGGTTTGCTATGACATTGTGCAACTCCTCTCCTTCTGGAACACCCAAAATTCAAATATTTGGTTGCTTTATAGTGTCCCCTATGTTAAATAGGCTTTGTTCTTTGTTATTTTTTCTTTTTTATCTGACTATTTCAAAGACTTGCCTTCAAATTCAGAAATTATTTCTTCTGCTTTATTTAATCTACTGATAAAACTCTTAATTGCAATTTTTATTTTATTCATTGAATGTTTTCTATTTCAGAATTTCTTTTGGTTCTTTCTTATGTTGTCTATTTTTGTTGAATTTCTAATTCAGAACAGGAATTTGTTTCCCGAATTCATGTGTACTGTCTTTCCTTCTCTTGTATCTCACTGAGTTTGTAATATCTTCATTTTGAATTCCTTTTCAGGCATTTCAAGATTTTTCTTTTCATTAAAATTTGTTGCTGGATAATTATTGTATTCCTTTGGAGGTGTCAAATTTTTCTGCTTTGTACATGTTTCTCATGTTTTCTCTTTGATATTTTCACATCTAATGCAATGATTACTTCTTTGGTTTTATGGATTGACTTTCATAGAAAAAGACATTTTTTCTATAGATGTATCTACAGTGTTAGTTTGGTATGGGTGCTTTGGCTTTGATTCTGTGTGGGTACAGTATTGTAGTTTCCATATGTGTATTAGTCTGTTCTCATGCTGCCAATAAAGACATATGCAAAACTGGGTAATTTATAAAGAAAAGAGGTGTAACTGACTCACAGTTCATCATGCCTGGGGAGGTCTCAGAAAGCTTACAGTCATGGCAGAAGGGGGAGCAAATATGTCCTTCTTTACATGGTGGCAGCAAGACATGCTGAGCAAAAGAAGGAAAACCCCCTTATCAAACCATCAGATCTCATGGGAACTCACTATCATGAGAACAGCATGAGAGTAACCTTCCCCATAATTAAATTGCCTCACACTGGTTCCCTCTCATGACATATGGGGATTATTGAAACTACAATTCAAGAGGTTATTTGGGTTGGGACACAGCCAAACCATATCATTCCATCCCTGGCCCCTCCCAAATCTCACGTCCTCACATTTTAAAACACAATTATGCACTTCCAACAGTCCCCCAAAGTCTTAATTCATTTCAGCATTAACTCAAAATTCCAACTCCAAAGTCTCATCTGAGACCAGGCAAGTCCCTTCCACCTATGATCCTGTAAAATCAAAAGCAAGTTAGTTACTTCTTAGATACAATGGGAATACAGGCATTGAGTAAATACACCCATTACAAATGGGAGAAATTGGTCAAAACGAAGGCACTACAGGCCCCAACCCATTCTGAAATCCAATAAGGCAGTCATTAATCCTTAAAATTTTGAAATGATCCACTTTTACTCCATATCATACATCCAGGGCATGCCGATTCAAGAGGTGGGCTACCACAGCCTTGGGTAGCTCCACATCTGTGGCTTCGCAGGGTACAGCCTCCCCTACTGGCTACTTTCACAGGCTGGCATAGAGTGCCTGCAGCCTTTCCAGGTGCACAGTACAAGCTGCCAGTGGATGAGGTCTGGAGGATGGTGGCCTTTTTCTGATGGCTCTACCAGGCAGTGCACCAGTGGGGCCTCTGGGTGGGGGCTCCAAACCCACATTTCCCTTCCACAGCAGAGTTTCTCCACAAGGGCTCTACCCCAGCTGCAAACTTCTGCCTGGACTTCCAGGCATTTCCACACATTGTCTGAAATCTAGGTGGAGGTTCCCAGACCTAAATTCCTGACTTCTATGCACCCAGAGGCTCAACACCACGTGGAAGCCACCAAGGCTTGGGGCTTGCACTCTCTGAAGCAATGGCCTTAGCTGTATATTGGCTCCTTTTAACCACAGCTGGAGCTGAAGCAGCTAGGATGTAGGACAACCTGTCCCAAGGCTGCATAGAGCAAGGTGGCCCTGGGTCTGGTCCAGGAAACCATTTTTCCCTCCTAGGCCACCAGGCCTGTGATAGGAGAGGCTGCCATGAAGGTCTCAGACATGCCCTGGAGACATTTTCCCCATTGTCTTGGCGAATAATATTTGGCTCCTTGTTACTTATGTAAATTTCTGCCACAGGCTTGAATTTCTCCCCAGAAAATTGTTTTTTCTTTTCTATCACATAATAGGGTGCAAATTTTCCTATTATATTCTGCTTTCCTTTTAAACATAAGTTCCCATTTCAAAACATCTCCTTGTAATGCACAAAACTGAATGCTTTCAAAATAATCCAGGTCACATAGTGAATGCTTTGCTGCTTAGAAATTTTTTCCATAAGATCTCTCAATTCATCTCTCTCAAATTCAAAGTTCCACAGATCTCTAGGGCAAAGGCAAAATGCCACCAGCCTCTTTACTAAAACATAGATAGCAATATTGACCTTTACTCCACTTCCCATCCAGTTCCTTATCTTTATCTGAGACCACCTCAGCCTGGACTTCATTGTCCATATCAGTATGAACATTTTGGTCAAAGCCATGCAACAAGTCTCTAGGAAGTTCTAAACTTTGCCACATCTTCCTGTCTTCTGAGGTCTCCAAGTATTTAGGAAGTCCCAAACTTTCCCACATTTTCCTGTCTTCTTCTATGCCCTCCAAACTATTCCAACCTCTGCCTATAACCCATTTCCAAATGCACTTCCACATTTCCTGCTATCCTTGTAGAAGCACCCTATCCTACCAGTACCAATTTACTGTTTTTATCTGTTCTCATGTTGCTAATAAAGACATATCCAAGACTGGGTAATTTATAAAGGAAAGAAGCTTAATTGACTCACAGTTCAGCATGGCTAGGGAGGTCTCAGGAGACTACAATCACGGCAGAAGGGGAAAGAAACACGTTCTTCTTCATATGGCAGCAGCAAGGAGAAGTGCCGACCAAAAGGGGGAAAACTCTTATAGAACCATGAGATCTCATGAGAACTCAATCACTATCATGAGAACAGCATGAGGGTAATTGTCCTCATAATAAAATTACCTCCTATTGGGTCCCTCCCATGACATGTGGGGATTATGGGAACTATAATTCAAGAAGAGATTTGGCTGGGGACACAGCCAAACCATATCTATATTATTTCTTCAGCTATAATCAGTGTCAGTGATGTCTGAGTTTCTCACTGGCCTATGCTGTCATTGTTAGTTGAGGCTGTGGTAAGGCTTTGCTGGGATAGGGTAACCAAGTCAGTTTGTCTTGAGGCACCAGTAGTGGTGGTGGTGGTGGTGGTTGGTTGGGCATAGCAGTTCTCGGGCCCCTGGGTACTATATATGGACACTGGTGGTCTGGACAAGCTGGTTTTGGGCATCCAGATAGCTTTCTATAATCCTGGCAATGGCAGCAGTGGGAAGGGCAGGTGGAGGAAGTCCTTGGGCCCCTAGGTAGTGTACATGGTGTTGGTGGTGGCAGTGACTGTGGTAGGTGTACCCTTGGACCCCCAAGTGGCAGATGTGGACATCAGCTGTGGTAGCAGTGGGCTGAGCCAGTCTATAGACTTCTGGGAGGTATGTGCAGGTGAAAATGGCAGAAGCATCATGCTCATCCTCAGGTATCTGGAAGGCATATGTGGACCCTGATGGTGGCAGGTGGGGTGAGTCAATCCTCAGGCTCTTGGATGGCACATATGGGCACCAGCAGTAGTAGGTGTGGGCAAAGTCAGTCTCTCCTTAGGCCTCTGGATGATGTGTACAAACACCCACAGTGGTAGACAGTGTGGGTAAATACCCAAGCTCCTGGATTACATGTTTAGGCACTGCCAGCATGAGTTGGGAAGACCTGTCCTCAGGCCCCTGGATGGTTACGTGGGTGCTGATGGTGGTGGTCAAGGTGAGCCTGTCATCAAACTTCTTGATGTTGTGCACAGGTGTCAGCAGTGGTAGGTGGGGTGAGTTGATCCCCACACCCCATAATGGCACATGCTGATGCCAATAGCAGCAGGTCTTGGAATGGTATGTTGGTGAGCCTGCCCCCAGGTACTCTGAAAATGTGTGTAGCTATGTGGCAGTCCTGCCACTAAAAGGGATGGTGTTGCTCTCAGTGGCAGCAATCTCAGGCAGGTGGCTCTTAGGGTCCAGGGAGCACATACTTCAGCTCCCTTTGTTCTGGACCCAGCCTCCCTGGTGCACTGCACTGTCCAGTCCCTAGGGAGAGGGTCTTTGTGTGTGCTAGATTGCTGGCAAACCAGCTGCACCATTAGTTCCAGCTGCTGTCATGATGCTAGAGATTTTTGGATAAATGTGGAAGGATGTGAATGGAGCTCTTGGCATGTGAAGGTGCATGATCTGTTGAGAATCAAGAGAAAATACAGTCTGGTGGGGTATGGGCCCTCAAATGTCACCATAGTACAATTGTGTATGGGTCTTCAGTGGAGGTGTGGGACACAGGACAGACTCCCTCTTTGGAAAATTGTCATTGAGTGGACCCTAGGCAGTTCCCTATACTAGTATCAGGATTTGCAAGGGTGAAGAGACTCTCCTATAGCTAGGGCTGCAGGCACTCGTGATGGGAATGTGCAACACTGGGGATCTCTCACTTACCTTTTCCCCACAATAGGGAGTTCCTCCTGGCTACAAGCTGATCCTGGCTTAGGTAGCTGCTTCCTGCTTTGCTTACCTCTCTTTCCTTGACTCAGATGGTCCCTGTCAGTTTACTGCTGAATTTCAATGTTCTCTCTTAGAAACTTTATTCTGCATGTGGTTATTTAATTGCTGTTTTTGGTCCTTTCATTGTAGAGAAGAAGACTGCCAGGCACCTCTAGCCAGCTATCTTTCACCAAGAGATTTATTTAATCATATGATATGAATGTAATTCATTATCTACACAGTTGGGTATTTTTAGAAAGATAAATAGATTGGAGTAAAGAAAAATTTCTCATACAATGTGTTCCAAAGTCAAAAAAGGTGATCTGGTTTTTTTTCCAGATTACTATTCCTCTCCACTAAGGCTGTTGATTGAGGTTTGTGATTAATTATTTAATAAGTTAAGACTGAAGGAAATTTATATTTATTTCATCTGCATAGAGTGTTACACTCTAGCAAAATGAAATTATTTAACACAACAAAAGAAAAACAATGTATTTAAAATAACTTATAACTGGAAATACCTAGAAATACTAATGCTTTATATATCATCACTGTCACATTATCTTGACTATAATAGAAAAATAGAAAATCATTTAAATACCTCCACAAGCAATGAAATGGCAGATGGCAGCCTTGGACTAGGTCTGGAGAAAAGAAAATTCTACTTGTCTTATGCATCTGGCTTTTCCAAACCCCATGAGCTCCCCTAATCCTACACAATGTACAAGCAAAGAAGTTAACTACCATCACAATTCCATATCTTATCTATTGTGACTTTCTGAGAGGAATTATTTCTCCCTCTCTATTTGACTGACTGAGAAATTAATGAAACGTGGTTACAAAAATGAAATGTCATTATACAATGGAACTTTCACGGAAGAAAATTTCATTGGTTTTAAGACTCATAGAGGCAAACATCACAGTAAAATATGAACATAAGATATAAATCCAGCTTGCCTTGTGAAGCTGCAATGTTGGCAAACTTTAACAATGATCTGTAAACATGGTGCTTACCTACTATCTACTACACCCTCCTTTGGCAATAAGTTAACCCACCTTCATCATTACCACTAATGTACTGCATCTCTCTGTATTCTGTCCCTTCAAGACTATTATCTTTGTGAATGAGTGGTGCTCATGAGTTCTTGGGTTATTCTACCCCAAATAACCTCATTGTCTTTAAGCAGTGTCCTCCTGGAGATGGTGCCATAACCTCCTTCAGGAGAATTTAATAGAAATTTCAAGTATAATGGCAGAGTGGTGAATTCCATTACATCAAATGCAAATGCTGAAGAAAGGTTCAGCCCATTCTCTCTCATCCTTTCTTCACTTTCTTTTCCATAGCATATATTGGTTATATGTGAATAACAATCTAATTCATGTTCATTGTTGAAAACCTGGAAAGCATAGAAAAGCTAAAAGAGATAATTAAAATCAATAAATCATATCAATATTTAATATTACAGAGTATTACTAGGTCTTTTATTCCACATGTATTTGTATACATAAATATATTTATTCAAAACTGTAACTATAAGCTGCATATTGTTTTGTGATCTGATTTTTTTCAAGTAACAATATAACAGGAATGTTTTTTATGGATGATTAACAATTTTTCTGCAGCATAAATTTTAATGGCTTTTCTGTTTACTTGGCACCTTCTCCAAGCCAATGGGCTTAACTAGGCATTTAAGCTGGCACATATAAAAGATGTATTGATGTATTAGTCCATTCTCACATTGCTGTAATGAACTACCTGAGACTTCGTAGTTCATAAAAAAGAGTCTTAATTCACTCACAGTTCTGCATGCTGTACAGGAAGCATGGCTGGGGAGGCCTCAGAAAACTTACAGTCATGGTGGAAGAGGAAGCAAGCACATCTTCACATGACCAGCAGGAGAAAGAGAGCAAAGGGGGAAGTTCTACACACTTTTAAACAACCAGATATTGTGACAACTCACTCACCATCTCAAGAACAGCAAGGGGAAAATTTGCCCCCATGATTGAGTCACCTCCCACTAGGTTCCTCCCCAACATTGGGAATTACAATTCAACATGAGATTTGGGAGGGAACACAGAGCCAAACCCTATCATTCCACCCCTGACCGCTCACAATTCACAATTCCCTCTCACGTTTCAAACACAATCATGCCTTCCCAACAGTCCCCTAAAGTCTTAACTAATTCTAGCATAGGGTAGTCATTAAATCTTAAAGTTCAAAAATAATCTCATTTTACTTCACATCTGACATCCATGCCATGCTGATGCAAGGGGTGGGCTTTCAAGGCCATGGGAAGCTCTATCCCTGTGGCCTTGCTGGGTACAGCCCTGCAACTGCTTTCACAGGCTGGCATTGAGTGCCTACATCTTTTCTAGGTGCACAGTGCAGATTGTTGTTGGATCTACCATTCTGGGGTCTAGAGGACAGTGGCCTTCTTCTCATAGCTCCACTAGGCAGTGCCCCAGTGGGGACTCTGTGTGTGGGCTCCAAACCCACATTTCTCCTCTGCACTGCCTTAATAGAGGTTCTTCATGAGGGCTCTGCTCTGCAGCAAACTTCTGCCTGGACACCTAGGCATTTCTATACATCCTCTGAAATCCAGGTGGAGGCTCCCAAGCCTCAACTCTTGCCTTCTGCACACCCGCAGGTCCAACACTATGTGGAAGCTGCCAAGTCTTGGGGCTTGCACTTTCTGAAGCAATGCCCTGAGCTGCACCTTGACTCCTTCTAGCCACACTTGCAGCTGGGGCAGCTGGGATGCAGAGTGTTACGTCCTGAGGCTGCACAGAGCATCAGGACCCTGGGCCTGGTCCAGGAATCCATTTTTTTCCTCCTAGGCCTCCAGGCCTATGATGCAAGAGGCTGCCACAAAGCCTTCTGAAATGCTCTAGAGGCATTTTCCCCATTGTCTTGAATATTAAAATTTGGCTCTACTTAACTTATGCAAATTTCTGCAGCAGGTGGCTTGAATTCCTCCCCAGAAAATGGGTTTTTCTTTTCTACCACATTGTCGGGCTGCAAATTTTCCAAACTTTTATGCTCTGCTTTCCTTTTAAATATAAGTTCCAATTTCAGACCACCTCTTTGCAAACACATGATTGTTAGAAGCAGCCAGGCTACATCTTGAATGCTCTGCTGCTTAGAAATTTCTTCCACCAGATACTCCAAATCATCTCTCTCAAATTTAAAGTTTCACAGATCTCTAGAGCAGTCTCTATGCTAAAGCATAGCAAGTGTGACCTTTACTCCAGTTCCCAATAAGTTCTTTATCTCCATGTGAGACCACCTTAGCCTGGACTTCACTGTCCATATTACTAGCAGCATTTTAGTCACAACTATTCAACAAGTCTCTAGGAAGTTCCAGACTTTCCTTTATCTTCCTGTCTTTTTCAGATCCCTCCAAACTGTTTCCACCTCTGATCATTACCCATTTCCAAAGTCACTTATACGTTTTCAGGTATCTTTATAAAAATGCCCCACTGCAGGAACCGATTTTCTGTATTAGTCTGTTCTCACATTGCTATAAAGGACTACTTGAGACTGGGTAGTTTACAAAGAAAGGAGGTTTAATTGACTCACAGTTCCACAGGCTGTACAGGAAGCATGGCTGGAGAAACCTCAGGAAACTGATAATCATGGCAGAAAGTGAAGGGGAAGCAAACACATCTTCACATGGCCAGCATGAGAGAGAGAGCAAAGGGAGAAGTGCTATACACTTTTTAACAACCAGATCACATGAGAATTCATTCACTATCACAAGAAAAACAAGGGACAAATCTGCCCCCACGATCCAGTCACCTCCCACCAGGTCCCTCCCCCAACACTGGGAATTATAATTTGACATGAAATTTGAGTTGGGATACAGAGTCAAACCATATCATTTGGTATGTGTATATCTCATTCCTTTTATATTGTCTGACTTTGTGGCTTTTCAACTGTCAAAGTTTTAGAGAAGGGACCCTCTTCCTGTATTTTGCTCTTAGAAATTCCAACTGGAAAAGATGACTGGCTTTAGTAGTAGAGAGACTTGTGTTGTCATTAAGCCATTTGAAAACAAAAAATAATAGATTAATGGAAAATTAATAACATTTTTATCATTCATTCAACTCTAGGCTCCTCCTCATTTTTGTCCTAAAAAGAAGGGACAGAGGCACAGAATATCGGTATTAGGATGGGTCTTAGCAATTTTGAAATCCAACTCAGACAATTTTTCATGTATTGAAAGCAATGCTCAGTAAGGTATTCCATGTTGCTCAAAGTCATACAGCATGTTAGGATCAGAGCTAATATTAGAACTCAGTATTTCTCACTCCCTAAAATTCAGTGCTTTTAAAATATATCCTACTGCTATATTTTCACCATAGGTTCTGGGTTTTATTAATAGCAGGTAACAAAAAGCAGCATGGGACTTTATTTGGACTGGTCTAGTCCTTGAGGATAAAGGGGAAAAAGGCCCACTTTGATCTTCCTGTTTTCTAACGGCAATGAGAACCAAAATCAGCCACACTTACATTCTGCTAAGACTACGACACTGTCTAAAATGAAATGGGTTTGATATTCCACTGTATTTCCACTGTATTCCTTAGCACTTTTCTATTCTTTTGAGAATGTCTTACCCAAACAAATAGTTTGATTGTTCATTATAGGAACTTCCTGAAAGATACATCAACTCTTCAATGGAAAACATTAACAGAAAATTTCACTATAAGATTCTTTCAATCTCTGATCCCCAAATCCTCACCTTGCTATTTTCACCAATCTTGGGCTGTTGTATTATGATGTTTGCCATTCCTAATCAAGTCCCCATATTGAAAGACACATCTTAAACCAAACCTTTAATTTTCAATAAATTCTGATCCTTTCTTCCTCTCATCTGAGACACTGCTGCAGCTTTGCAGAGGCGGTAGTCTCCCTTCCTGTGGGTAACAGTCAAATCAGCTTTGTCTTATCAACAGGTTGTGTTAGCGATGGAGCCAATTTCTTAACAGCAACTTTAGAGCTGTGGAAAGGACATCAGGATATCTTTTCACAGGGGGTATCTGTGTCTGTAAAGTTCTTAATGTCACCACATAGCATTTGCAAGAGCAGTACGGGGTGACAAAGACTCTCTTCTTGACCAAATTTTAGCAATGCTTCTTTGAGCCCCTTTCTTAACTACACACTAACATTGCCTCTCCTTCACCCACGCTGTCCTGTACTTGTCAGCCCTACATTAACCAGTTTTTGCAAGAATCCTGCAAAGTTAGTTTGGAGAAAATCTCCCATCCTTGATGTTTCCTCTTAGTAATCTTCCACACACTGATTTCCTCACTCTGCTCATTGGCTATAAATCTCTAGTTATCTTTGCAGTATTCAGAGGTGTTAAGCCCACTCTCTCTCTCCTATTGCAATAGTCTTAAATTGCAATTATACTAGACCTATTTTAATAGTCCTAAATAATGTCTCCCTTAGTGTTTTAACAAGCACCAGAATAATTTTTTCTTTAACAAGAGGCAGGATGCTAATGCAACAGCATTGTCTTAAGAATTTCAAGGGAGGCTGGCTGCACAGGGATGTTGTTCTGGCTTCTGTGGTATGGGCTATCTTTTTAGTGATAGAGGATCCTGTTTCAACTTGTCCAGCATGGCATTGCCAGAGAAAAAGGGCAATCTCATCCTGAACACTAGACTAAATAAAAGCTATAAAGTACTAGAAAAGGACAAAAGGAATGTTTATTCTTTTGACAGCCGGTACCAAAGAATGCTCATTTTTAGCACTCTGGCTTGTGGAATCAAACTTGAGACAAAACAAACAGTAATGCTATTTTGTCGTCCTTGAGTGACTGTCAGATGCATTATTCTGGGTTGGGCTGCTGTTGCCAATATACTGAGTTATTACCTGTCTCCAGGATACCAGGCATATTTTAACACATTCTAAGACCAGAAATTTTTCTCTTGATTGAACGGCAAAGCCCATGAGACCACTGACAGGCTTCAGGATCAGGGGCAAGAGTGAGTGAGGCGAGTCTTAATGGTAAGGAGAAATAACAACAAATTTCTTTCAAAGCAATCAGTTATACTGGAATCTGCTGTGAAAAACATGCAAAAAAGACCTGTTTCAGTGTGTTTTTTCTTTCTTTTTTTCCCCCATGCTGAAGAAACTCCCATGGACTGGGAAAAATATGATACGGTGTGAATGAATGAATGTGAATTAATCCTCCATAGGTGGTGAATACCCTAAGCTTCATCACTCAGAGGAGAGTCTAAGTTAGTATATCATTCCCCACACCCTCACCCAATAAATAGACACACTGAAAATTAAGGATAGTTGACTTTGCCAAACTTCCTCTGTAGACTACTTATTTAATCACTATCTCGGCAGGTCACTATCCCTACATTTGCTATAGCCAGACTTAGAAGACAGTTTGAGAATGCTGAACTTCTTAATGGGCCCGAATCCTGATGCCTCTGTTTCTTCATTTGGAAAATGGTACAATACCTGACTCATATTTTTTGTGTATGTGAAGATTAAATAAAATAACATATGCAAGTCCCATAACATATGGGTACAAAATGGAAGTTATTAAAATAATAGTCTCCTCTTATTTACACACTCTTAAGAGAGTGAGCATAAGACTATTTTCCCAAACTAATTAAAGGTATTATCTATTATCTATGCACTGTAAATTGAACATAATCACACTTTTTTTTTACCAGTGTGTAAAACATGCCTTTGGAGCAGAAACACCTACTTCTAGCAAAACAGATGGAATCCTGAAAGCATTTTCAACTTGCATCACTCCAATGCCATCTGAGTCTATCCCACAGAGATGAACATCGCATTAGTCATCTTGCAATGGTGTGGAGCTCACATATAACCTTCCATGAATCATAAAAAGAGAAAATCTCTCTCAAAAGTTTTATCCAGAATAAAATATTAAAATGTCGACTCAAATTTCCTCATTGCATTTTTCCCTTACCAACTTTCTCCCTTCCCCACTGCATGACGAATTGTGGCTAGGCATTGCTGAGGACTCTTCTCTACCACCCACCCCCCACAAAAATTCCTAATATTATTTTTAATACAGCTATCTTTAAATGAAGGCATTAAAATTACCCTCTGAATCCGAAGTAAGAACATACATTTTCACCTCTAAATTAATAACAATGCTGGAGGCATCACACTACCTGACTTCAAACTATACTACAAGGCTACAGTAACCAAAACAGCATGGTACTGGTACCAAAACAGAGATATAGATCAATGGAACAGAACAGAGCCATCAGAAATAATGCCACATATCTACAACTATCTGATCTTTGACAAACCTCACAAAAACAAGTAATGGGGAAAGGATTCCCTATTTAATAAATGGTGCTGGGAAAACTGGCTAGCCATATGGAGAAAGCTGAAACTGGATCCCTTCCTTACACCTTATACAAAAATCAATTCAAGATGGATTAAAGACTTAAATGTTAGACCTAAAACCATAAAAACCCTAGAAGAAAACCTAGGCATTACCATTCAGGACATAGGCATGGGCAAGGACTTCATGTCTAAAACACCAAAAGCAATGGCAACAAAAGCCAAAATTGACAAATGGGATCTAATTAAACTAAAGAGCTTCTGCACAGCAAAGGAAACTACCATCAGAGTGAACAGGCAACCTACAAAATGGGAGAAAATTTTTGCAACCTACTCATCTGACAAAGGGCTAATATCCAGAATCTACAATGAACTCCAACAAATTTACAAGAAAAAAACAAACAACCCCATCAAAAAGTGGGCGAAGGACATGAACAGACACTTCTCAAAAGAAGACATTTATGCAGCCAAAAAACACATGAAAAAATGCTCACCATCACTGGCCATCAGAGAAATGCAAATCAAAACCACAATGAGATACCATCTCACACCAGTTAGAATGGCAATCATTAAACAGTCAGGAAACAACAGGTGCTGGAGAGGATGTGGAGAAATAGGAACACTTTTACACTGTTGGTGGGACTGTAAACTAGTTCAACCCTTGTGGAAGTCAGTGTGGCGATTCCTCAGGGATCTAGAACTAGAAATTCCATTCGACCCAGCCATCCCATTACTGGGTATATACCCAAAGGACTATAAATCATGCTGCTATAAAGACACATGCACACGTATGTTTATTGCAGCATTATTCACAATAGCAAAGACTTGGAACCAACCCAAATGTCCAACAATGATAGACTGGATTAAGAAAATGTGGCACATATACACCATGGAATACTATGCAGCCATAAAAAATGATGAGTTCATGTCCTTTGTAGGGACATGGATGAAATTGGAAATCATCATTCTCAGTAAACTATCGCAAGAACAAAAAACCAAACCCCACATATTCTCACTCATAGGTGGGAATTGAACAATGAGAACACATGGACACAGGAAGGGGAACATCACACTTCGGGGACTGTTGTGGGGTCGGGGGAGGGGGGAGGGATAGCATTGGGAGATATACCTAATGCTAGATGACGAGTTAGTGGGTGCAGCGCACCAGCATGGCACATGTATACATATGTAACTTACCTGCACATTGCGCACATGTACCATAAAATGTAAAGTATAATAATAATAATAATAATAAATAAAATAAATTAAAAAAAAGAATAACAATTTTAAAATTAAAAAAAACAACAAAAAAACAATACTTTAACAGATTTTGATTATTTGGGGGTTCAAATAAAGCAGCAAAATTTTAAAAATCATCTACCATGTGATGTTTGATGCCAAGCTTGGGCCATAAGGTATTTGAAACAGTTGAAGTAGTAAATTTAAGGTAAATACCATTTATGATGGAAACAGTCACAGGCACTTTAATATAACACTATCAATAGGACTGGGCTCTGGGAGTGTAAAAATGGTAGGTGGTATAGCAAGAGTTAAGACTTATAAGTCTGTGTGTACTTGAGGGATGGGGATGGGGGTGTACTCACGGTGGTTCAAATTTACTAATACTGTGAGAGGATATTTTAAAGAGGATAAAGCTGTTGGGAAACATTTTTTAATGGTACAGAAGGAGTAAGTTCCACATAACACTGTGGAGCCTACTCCTTCCTTCTCCCTTACTCTAATTTCTGCAGCATCTCTCCCTTGTCTACTCTTCACCTCTTGCAGTCCTCTGAGAGAATCTAGTAAGCCAAGAGTTATTTTTACAATTGTTCCTAAAGGTGAAATGATGAGCATAATTAAGTCCCTCACTTCCCCCTTCCTCCTCCCTATTTCTTCATTTTATATAGTCTTCCAAATACTAATTAGATAATTTGAGAATCAAATCTTCCAATTTCTACCTAAGGTCTTTTCTCATAGCAAATCCCCAGGAGAAGGGAAAGGTTTTCTCTTCCTTGTGATTTTTGAACAATCACTGATGAGTCAGGCTTGGCAGCTGTTAAAAAATCTTGCTGTAGCCTGAACGTTCCTATTGATTAGCTGATACATGGCCTAAGAGCTGGCTGGGCTGATTGCTTTATCACTAAAGCATTGGAGAAGATTAGTTAGGCATCGTTATAAACTCCTATTTATCTAGAACTCAAATCACCAGAAAGTTCAAAGAGTCAGAACTATTTCCAGGTGTTGTACAAAAGAAGTAAGTGCAAGACAGGAGCCCAAAGTGTTGTCTGAATAGCCTATTTCTGCCTCCCTCTCTTCCTCCCTCTTTTCTTTCAATGGGTATTAACTGAGTGCTTACTATGTTTCAGAGCACTGAACTAGGTTTGAGGGATAGGAAGATCCATAAGGTACTGTCCCTGAACTTGAGGAGACTGATATTAAAAAATATTGAGGAGACTGATATTAAAAAAATTAATAAATACAATTCACTAAATATAGTCATACAAAGTTGCATGTGCAGCTGTGGCAATGCAGAGGAGATAACATGCTTTTACTCAATTGAACTATTAGAATCATTTGATTGAACTCCCATCTTTGGAAAATAGGTGATAAGTGTATCATACGGAAATGAGTGCTGGTGTGGGAGCTAACTATGACTGGTTTTATAGTCTGACTCTGATATGTAGTAGCTGTATGAACCAACCTGTCACTCAATTTTTCTGAAAGTCATTTATCATTTCTGAACTTTGTTTTCATCTTCTACCATTTGCAACTCGTAATACTTCACGTGTGTTGTCTTTCTGGTTTCTTATAAGGGCAGTAATATTTATCTCTACAAAAGAAGAAATCGCAGTCCACAATAAGTTAGTGACTTGCCTAAGTACATCCAGCTGGTTTGTAGCCGATTGGCTGATGCCAAGTGCACCGTTCTTTCCCTGCCTTTTCTCGTCTAACCCATAGAGGTCACTAAATTACACTTAGGAAGAATGCAGACATCCTTTTAGTAAGATTTTCAACCCTGAGAGGTAAAAATCATGGGATTTCTGTTTATGAGACTATCTCATTAAATAGCATCCCTTAATCAATGGAAACCCTTTCCCATGATACACTCAAAACTTCGTCCTTCTGGTTAATTGAATTAGTGATATATTTAGTATGATCTTTATAACTTTAAAGCAGAACTTTCAGTTCTATCTTTGGTCTATATGCCCAGGCAGTGCACAAAGCCTGTTAGCCAGAGGTTTGGCAGACAATTGTATCAGCCACGCATTGCTCTCTGCCTTTCACTGTGCCTGAAAGAAATTGAATGGGAGATGCCTGGAGTTTCTTTGATTCCCTTGTCTCCTAATGTCTAGCAGCTGACTACCTACTTGGAAAGTGAAAAGTCAGAATAAAAGCTGCCCTAATAATTTGTATGTACCATACCCCTAAGCTTAAGAACAGACTAAAACCTAAAATAAAACTCCTTACAAATGTTATTGTATCAGAAACCAAACAGTATCTTAATATTGGTAAAATGATAGCTATAATTTTAGTTTAGTGGGCTGGAATGAGGAACACCTGATTTGCCTCTAATAAATTCCTGGCATTTGGGAATAGTGATAAATGACTGAAAGTTATTACACGTGTCCTGCAAAATGGTGCTGGTAGGTTGGAATTTGAAGTTTGTCATTCGTTAAATGGAACTGACTTCCCCAATTGGACCTAATTATGACAGCCATGATAAATAGCCTTTCTGTGTTGGCATGTTTATTTTTCAGGAGCCTGAACAGGGAAATTGGTTTTATGTATTTGTGTAGGTGGGAAGAATTACAATTTTTATCATTTCTTATAACAAATTTATCACCTGATAATCCGAAGGTAAGATCAAACTGCAAAAGCAGATAACTTTACAGTCTCCTAAGCATTTGGGTGTTTGTTAAGCAAGAAGAATATTAATCAGAAGTTGAAAGAGAAGTTTATCTTCTTTTATATTCACTATGATTATTCACTAGGTAAACCTCTCTCTAGCGGTCAAATGAGTATATTCTTTGCTTTATCCTTAACAACTTCATATTTACCAATAGGTTCATCAGGACACAGATAGAGGGGAGAGAGAGGGAACAGGTTTTGGTTCTCAATCAATTTTTCTCCATTTGGTTAAAGGAACTTGCTAGTTCATTTATCAGTGCTTTCAAGTTTTTCATTCTCACTAAATGGAAAAAATGAATTCCTTGGAGATGTCTACTAAATATGGCAACAAGTCTTCACTCCAGTCTTTGATTGATTAATAGTTTAGTGTTAATGATAGAACGATAGCTAGATAATAGATATATAAAGAGACAGATGATAGATAGATACAATCACTTAAAACTTCTTGAATAGGCCAAGTATTATGATAACACATTGACGCAAGAGACCTAGGAGATACGTAAAATCCCCACTTTATAGAGTAGTAAAGAGATCCCAGGAAGGGTTACTGTTTTTGATTATATGTCTAACTACAGGATTTTGCTGTTTTGCAGGATTTGGTCTATACTTATGAAGGTCCCAAGATTATACGGACCAAAAAGTAACATGATTATAAATCTTAGTTATTTAAAGAGTATAAGTTGACATCCCTTTGTCACAGAAAGTTTCATGCACCAAGATCCATCAGGAGCTATAAAATGTTGGTTGTAGAATCTGGCACTGTACATACCCACTAAGGCAAGGCAGATATGAAAGAGTCTGAGATGACAGTAGAAATTTAGACTGTGGGTCAAGGCATGTTGTCTCCAAGGTAAAATAGTTTTCGATTAGGATATGGGAAAATAGAACTATGTGGCGTTCTGAGAAGAGTGAAATTCCCAGCAGGTGGTTAAGCCTAGAGATGCAGACTCAAGATGGGCAATTTCCACGTTCAGTGTTTTAGTCATATCTCATTTAAAGATCAGAAGCAGGAAGTCATGAAATCTAGCTTAAGTATAAATCAAGATAAGAGTTACGTTGAGTTGAGGCTGGGCGCGGTGGCTCACGCCTGTAATCCCAGCACTTTGGGAGGCTGAAGCGGGCAGATCACGAGGTCAGGAGATCCAGACCATCCTGGCTAACACGGTGAAACCCCGTCTCTACTAAAAATACAAAAAAAAGTAGCCAGGTGTGGTGGTGGGCGTCTGTAGTCCCAGCTACTCGGGAGGCTGAGGCAGGAGAATGGCGTGAACCCGGGAGGCGGAGCTTGCAGTGAGCCGAGATCGCGCCACTGCACTCCAGCCTGGGCGACAGAGCGAGACTCCGTCTCAAAAAAAAAAAAAAAGAGTTACGTTGAAAGATTATGCTTCATTCTATTCTCTACTGACTGACTTACTCTATTTGTTGTGTGCTGTGACTCATGCATTTTTATTAATAATTTTAAAATCAATACTTCAAGTAAAACTGAAGACATTGCAAAACATCTGTTTCACAATACTCCTCTTCCACCTTCCCCAAGTCCAATAAAAGTTTGATAAATTTTGAAGAAATCATATCCTGACCTATTTTTCATTGCTCATTTATTCATTTATGCATTTATGCATTAATCCAACCAATATTAATGTAATAATTATTTTTTCTCAGGCATGGTGATAGATTGTAGGTATGTGGTTGTAAACTATACACACATATTATCTGCCTTCATGGAGTTTATAGCTGAGTGAGAAAACAAAGTATATGTAAATAAACAATTGAAAATACATACAAATTCATTTTGTGCTAAGCAAATAAAAGGATAAAATACTGCAATTTTGAAATCAGCATTATAGAATTTACTTCATTATTATTATTTTTTCTTTCCAACTTGTATTTTAGGTCTAGGGAGTACATCTGCAAGATTTGTACATAGGTAAAATAGTGTGTCACAGAGGTTTGGTGTACAGATTATTTCATCTCACAGGTAATAAGCATAAAACCCACTAGGTAGTTCTTTAAATCCTCACTATCTTTCCACCCTCCACCCTCAAGTACATGCTGGTGTCTGTTGATCCCTTCTTTATGTCCAGAGTCTAAGTTAGAATATCATTCCCCTTACCCTCACCCAATACACAGACACACTGAAAATTAAGGATAGTTGGCTTTGCCAAACTTCCACCGTAGACTACTTATTTAATCAGTATCTCTGCAGGTCACTATCCCTACACTTGCTATAGCCAGACTTAGAAGACTGTTTGAGAATGCAGAACTTCTAAACGGGCCCGAATCCTAATGCCTCTGTTTTCTCATCTGGAAATTGGTGCAATGCCTGACTCATATTTTCTGTGTATGACTCAGTCTCCAGCATGTCTTTATTAGCAGCATGAGAACAGACTAAGACAATCACCTTTGTACCGGTTCTGTCTCATCTGTGTAGGTTCATATTTCTTTAATCTTTGGAGTCTCTGTCCTCTTGATAGAGCCTTTTCCTTGAACATTCTTTGATGTCCTTGAGGTTATGACTGTGGTAAAAAATTGGATTTAATCCACTGGATTCATTTATGAACAATTTCAGGTGGCCAAGGCTCAGCTCAGCACTCCTGGGCAGCATGTTGTAATCCTGGCAGGCTGAGCCATGTTCACAGCTTTGTTCTCTGGCCCCTCTACGTTAAGCACCTGCTTCATTGAAGGGGCCAAGGTGTTCCCCAACTGCTGGCAACAACACTCTGATGGGGAATGCCAGCAAAAGTGCTTTTTTAGGGTGGTGACAGCAGGGTGCACACTCACATGTGGTGCACTGCCAGTGACAGGGTGGTGGTGGTGGTGCGGTGGGATCTGTGAACATGCATACCAGTGGTGGCAGGAAGGCACCACAGCGGGATCCATGCATGCGCGTGGTGACGGTATGGCGGGGCGACGATACAGTGGGGGTCCACACGTGCATGACTGTGTCAGTGGGAGGAGTGCAGCAGAGTCAGTGTTCATGGTTTATTTTCTCATAATATCTGTGGTATTATCTGAATGTTGATATCTCCCTAAAATTCATATATTGAAACCTAATCACTAATGCTATGGTATTAAGAGATGGAAACTTTGGGAAATGATTAGGTCATGAGGGCTCTACCCTCATGAATGGGATTAGTGCCCTTATAAAAGAGGCTTGAGGGCCTTTTTTCTCTCTGCTGCCATGTGAGGATACATCAAGAAGGTGCCATCTATGAGGAACAGGTCTTCACCAGACATCAAATGTGCCAGTGCCTTGATTTTTTACTTCCCAGCCTCCAGAACTTTGAGCAATACATTTCTGTTGCTTGTCAATTACCCAGTCTAAGGTAATTTGTTATAGCAGCAAGAATTTAACTCATACATTTTGCTTTCTCTTAACTCAGCTCCCACATGTCTCAGCTGACTCTGTCACAACTTCTTACGACTTGTGTGGGCCCCATACTCTTTTGTGATTACAGTTTCTATCTCTTCTTTCAAATTTTCAAGAAAAAGTTACTTTCTATCTACCTAATGGAGTCACTGACCCTTACTCAGGTGCATTTTCCTTTCAAATCAGCTGTGGTCTATATCACATGGCTGATTTACAACTTGCTAAGTCTCTAGGTATGAGGAAACTCTCTCAGAAGGTGGTATGAACAGGCTAGGTAAATCATTATGTATACGACATGTATGCAAGTGATCAGTGGTTATCTGGGTGCAGGGCATCAGGCACAGTACTGAAAAAATGGAAACTAGGAAAACAAAGGAAGACTTTAGCCCTTGAGGAAGAACTAGGGAAAAAGAAGAACATGGTCCAATGCTGGACCTATGGATCAGTGCAAAAATGGAGGAGAATTCAGCCTTTGGAAGTCAAAAAAGGAATTTCCTTATCAGAACAAAGGTGTGTGTTAGAGGTGCAATGATGGCATTGAAAGGGTAGAAAAGAACAGTGAGCATAAACTCAGGAACTACATAATAATTTATTGGTCAAAACCAGGTAAAAGCCTGTCAAAGGCTGTAAGTATACATTACTGACATACACATACCCTTCTGCACTCACCAGCAATGGAGCTGGAATTTTTTAAGTTAGAGATAGCAAATATATAGCTCATGTACTTTTCTTCCCATGCCTATTACAACCATGAATAATTGATCATAGCAACTGGTCCTGGATACCACTACATAAGCCTTCTCAAAAAGTTGTCAAAGTATTTACTGCCAATCTACCAGTGGGATTAAAATAATTGGCTATTACTGGATTTAGCTCTTCCTATGCTGTTTTTGGGTCAAAGCTTTTACTATAGGTAGAGAGATTAGTGAACCAAGCTCTGGACAAATCGAGGCAAAGAAAGGCAACACAAATGAGGTGAATAGGTTAAGACAGAGAGGAAAACAACATATATGTATTACGCTATGTCACTTTGTCCTCTTTTTATTCATTCTCACTCATTGCAGATATTGGTATGGCATGTGATGGAATGGGCACACATTTTGGAATTAGATATAAATGGAAATATAGATTCCATAATGTACAAGCCTTGGGACCTTAGAAAAATTATTCCAATTTTTGGGTATCAGTTTATCTGTAAAGTGAGAATACTCAGACCTACCACACAGGATTGACAGGATGATTATACTATGTAATATATTTGCAAGCATGATGCCTGGAATATGGGTGGTCCTTGATCAACTCTAAATAAGAAAAAAATGCAAAATAAATTAAAACTGTCAAGCACAAGCAAAAATGTTGGTGGTCATCATTCTTTCTGTCTCTGAGATCTTGTGAGTACCCAGGAAACAGTGGATAAAGCAGCACAGAGCCCAGAAAAGACATTATCATAGGTTGATTTGATCTTACCCAAGTTCGGTTCTAAAACTAAGAAAAAGCTGGAGGATGTGAATCCCATATCACATTTACAGGTGATGCCTGTGATCCCTGGATTTAACTCTGGCCTAGATTGGGAACAGACTCTATGTTGCCTCTGAGATTTCCTGGAAATATATTATTTTAGATGTTGGGGATCCCCAACTGATCTTGAGGTCATACAGTGGCACGCTTCACTAATGGCTGAGAAAGAAAAGCTGCAGGTAACTACCCTGCTTCCACAGGAAAAAATAAAAGTCATATCAAATTCCACATTTCTGCCTCAAGTAAGTGGCACCCAGAGGCTGACTGTTGTACAATCACTTTTGTACCTTGAGTGTAACATGAGACTGTGCTTTTCCAGACACGTTTCTCAAGTTGCCCACAGGACCACAAGGTCAAAACTATTTTTTTCCAAAAGGTACCTGGAAAGTCTTATTTCACTGTGTTTCCGAGAGAGAAAGTAGCTTACTAGTATGCCGCTGTAATAATTGGGAATCCTTCAATGCTCTTCAGAAGCTAATGGGACAGGATACTGCGTTTGCATTAAAGACCATATTAGTTAAAGTCTCAGCTATTTGCAATGCAGTTTAATGATTTCCTCTTTATTTGATGAGGCTCATTCTGCATGCCAAATAATCCTTGATTTTTCTTGGTGTTGTAGGAGAGTCACAAAAATTCTGAAATAGCCAATAATATTAATTCATTCATATTTGGCTTTGAGATGTATGATATTTTTACATATATTTTTTGTTTGCTGCTGCTTTACCTCATGGGATTTTACTTGGCTTAGTAATAACATGAGTTTATTTGCTAATGAGAATCATGGGGTTACAAGACTCAAAATGCTGGAATTGGGACATTGTAAATTAGCTGTAGCTAATCCACAGAGCGAACAAGACACGTAGAAGCAGTTGAGAGGTAATAGTATTCACAAGAGGATGTGTGGAGGACAATAAATAAGCCTTCCATCTTGTGCGAATACTTTCTGATCCCTCATTTTGGGTTTCTCAAAAAGAATCTTCATTTAGATGTCATTCATTTTCAAGAATAATTCTCGGCCTTTTTTTGCCATATTTCTGGAACTGCCCTGTTTGGGATCAGGGAGCATTTAGTAAGATTCTCTGCTATTTCCCTTTTGAATGCTTCTTCCTGCCTTACTTCACCCTCTTACCAACTCAGTCCAGTTGGCCCTTCCAAGTGAAACAAATGATCTCAGAAAATGTTCTGTGCTTTATTGAGAAGGTTGCTAAATAATACAGGACATAGAAGACCTGAAGCCATATGAAGTGAGGACTTAATGGCTAAGCTACACACAGTGACTGCACTCCAGCCTTTTTACTGGTTGGAGTGCAGCCACTATATGAAGCTTAGCCACTGTTTCAGACAGAAACAGCCTTTTCATGAAGATTCTTAAACAGAACAGATTTTGGTTTCTTTCTCACTATAATCTGCTATATAAGAATTCCTTCCAGGTCTACCCACTATGCCCCTAACCCCTCCCGCATAGTACCCAGATCAAAGACATAACACTTAATCTTACCCAGGTCATTGCTTTTCACACCAGGAGTTCCTTCAACTCAGTACAATTCAACTTCACTAAATTCCTGCCTTAACACATAGCTTAAATGGACCATAAGATTTCTTTCCCTTCGCATCACGTCCCAGCACCCCAGGCCCTCTTTCTTCCCATGTATACTGCTGGGATTCGCTCTCACTCTGGAAAAATGAATAGCTTAATACAAGGTCTATTCTTACAATGTGAAGTTGGGGTGGAGGTTAGTCTGTAATGTATATCCTTGTTGCTAAGGATGGGCCTTCACTTTGACTAACTGTTGGACAATTTATCACCCAAAGTCATGGGGCAATATTAAATTAGAAACAGTCAGGCTTTTCTCCTTTATATAATTTTAGTCTCATGGATCAGACACAAACATTTTCATGGTGCATATAATATCTGTATCTCATCATTAGCTGATTAAGAAAATTTCAAATTCCTATTTATGTTCTAGTAGAATTAATTAGAGCTCAAGCCTGGGAGGTACAGTAGTAAAGGAGTACACAGAGCCAATCTATGCAAGGAATCAGGAAGAAATTGTGCTGCGGTTTTCTCCATCAGCCCTTTCCTCCTTTTCCTTTGACTTTTCTCATGCCACTGCCCATTTCTTATATCTTTTTCCCTTGCACAGATGCAGTGTCTCCTGCAGTGCTGTTCTTGTGTCCTTGGTTGAATCTCTTCATTTTCCATACTGCTTCTCAGCATTCCAACCCAGCTACTATTACGTGTTGAGACTGCCTTGACATCAGACCTAAGCAAACCTAGATCACAGATCAATTCTTGGAAAACAGGTTAAGGATCACCTACTCACAGATAACTACAGCCCATCACATTCACGCGTGGCCTCTCACTCATTCTTTTATGTGAATATGTGTAAGTGTATGTCTGTTTGCACCCCTGATCTGTCCTATATTCTAAAGTGGAGGAGTACAGTATAGTAAGGTGGTATAGTACAGTGGCTAAGAATGTGGGTTTTTGAGTCAGGCAGACAAGAATTTACATAATGGTGCTGAAGTTTCTAGTGATGCAACTAAGTAGAGAAGTTACTTAAACTCTCCTCCGAAAATGGGGAAAATAATGATACCAGCCTCAAGTAGTTGCTTTGAGGATTAACTGAGATAATGCATCTAAGATTAGAATCATACTTTGTATGTGGTAGGTTCTCAATAAATAGTTGCTGGACCAAGCTATTCAAGGGTAAGAACTTCACTTATTATAGCAGGTTTCTTCCAAAGTTCAATTCCATATACCCTATAACAAAGAATGGTTGTGATAGAACCCAGAATATTAAACTGGAAGGGGCCTTAGGAATCATGCTGTCTGATCCTTTTATTTTCTTATTCAGAAGCTGACATGCAGAGAAAGAAAAAGACTTGCCTCAGGTCATTTTTGGAGATTGTGACATATACAGCATTAAAACTCAGGACCCATTATTTTTCTCTTTATTTTATTCCAGTTTGCCTCTATGATATAATTTCAAGAACAGCTTTCCTACATTACCTTTTCCAATACAGCCTGATGGGAAAAGTGAGTGATAGCAAGCTCTATACTATGGAGACCCAGAAGAAGCAAGGGGGGAACACAGAAAATAAAGGAACCAGGTGTCCTACATGTTAGAAGCCAATCCTGTAAATGGAAATAAAAAGCATACATAAATAAAATAAAACAAAAAGCCTGTTTATACATATAAGCATAGATAGAAAAGGCATATATATATATATATATATATATATATATATATATGCCTTTTCTATCCATTTGCAGAACAAGCATCTAACAATCTAACATGCAGGAAACTTGGCTCCTTTCTTATATATATATTATATATATGTACATATAATATATATAATCATATAATATATAATCATATTACATATAATATATAATATATACTGATATTATATTACATATCATATAATATACAGTGATATTATATTATATACCATATTATATATAATATAAAATATAATATATATTATAACATATATAATATATGTTATAATATATATTATTATAACATGTATAATATATGTTATAATATATGTAACATATATAATATATGTTACATATATATTATATATAATATATATAATATATGTTATAATATATAATATATAATATATGTTATAATATATAATATATAATATATAATATATATGTTATAATAATATATTATTACAACATCTATGTTATAATAGATATTATAACATATATGTTATAATAGATATTATATAACATAACATATATGTTATAATAGATATTATATAACATAACATATATGTTATAATAGATATTATATAACATAACATATATGTTATAATAGATATTATGTAACATAACATATATGTTATAATATATATTATAACATATATGTTATAATATATGTTATATTATATTATATTATATATAGCATATTATATTATATGTTATAATATATAATATATTATATATAATATAATATATTATAACATATATA
Source organism: Pongo abelii (assembly GCF_028885655.2). Taxonomy (NCBI): domain Eukaryota; kingdom Metazoa; phylum Chordata; class Mammalia; order Primates; family Hominidae; genus Pongo; species Pongo abelii. Next base: position 134,492,469 of record NC_072008.2, read on the forward strand.
ATATATGTCATTATATATCATATATTATAATATGTTATAATATATCATATATTATAATGTATGTTTTATAATATATCATATATTATAATGTATGTTTTATAATATATCATATATTATAATGTATGTTATATCATATATTATAATGTATGTTATAATATATTATAACATGTATTATATATGTTATAATATATTATATAACATATATTATATGTTATAATATATTATAAAACATATATTATACATGTTATATTATAAAACATATATTATACATGTTATATTATAACATATATTATATATGTTACATAATATATTATATAACATATATTATATATGTTATAATATATTGTATAACATATATTATACATGTTATATTATAACATATATTATATATGTTATAATATATTATATAACATATATTATATACATATTATTATATATACATTATTATATATAATATAATTATATATAATATAATGTATAATGTATACATTATATATACATATATTATACATGTTATATTATAACATATATTATATATGTTATAATATATTATATAACATATATTATATATGTTATAATATATTATATAACATATATTATATATGTTATAATATATTATATAACATATATTATATATGTTATATAATATATATTATATATAATATGTAACATACATAATATGTATATTATATATAACATATAATATATTATATATAAATATAATCTATATATAATATATAATATATATTATATATTATATGTCATATATAACCTATATAAATATGTAACATACAAATACATATAACATATGCAAATATATATAATACATACTATATATCGCATATATTATATATTATATATCGCATATAATACATAATATATATCGCATATTCTATATCATATTATATATCACATATATATTATATATCACATATACAATATATATTACATATTATATGTCACATATATTATACATTATACATCATATTATATATTATATATCATATAATATATATTATATATCGCATATGATATTATATTACATATCACATCTAGAATATATATAATAATACATAATGTATATGTAATAGAGAAGTTACTTAAACTCTCCTCTGAAAATGGGGAAAGTAATGATACCAGCCTCAAGTCATTGCTTTGAGGATTAACTGAGATAATTCATCTAAGAAGATTAGAATCATACTTTATATGTGGTAGGTTCTCAATAAATAGTAAATATATATAAAAGATATATATATTTTATATATATATAAAATAAAGATATATACACATATACCTTTCTTATACCATCACAGATACATGCCAGGCAAAAGAACAAAATGTCCAAAGTTGTAGTGCAATGTAAGTTCACAAAGACTGAGTGGACTGATTCAAAAAACAAGAACAAAAACTTTACAGCCAAGAAAGCTTAACAGAGGATGACTACCTAGAATGGAAAGACGTGAAGACTCTACTCTTGCATTAGCTGTACTAAATACCTTCCCAAACATTTAAGAATAAGAGGACAACACCTTTTTTTTTTTTTTTTTTTGAGACAGAGTCTCGCTTTGTCCCTCAGGCTGGAGTGCAGAGGCGCGATCTCGGCTCACTGCGAGCTCTGCCTCCCGGGTTCACGCCATTCTCCTGCCTCACCCTCCAGAGTAGCTGGGACTACAGGTGCCCGCCACCACCCCCGGCTAATTTTTTTGTACTTTTAGTAGAGACGGGGTTTCACTGTGTTAGCCAGGATGGTCTCAATCTCCTGACCTCGGACAACGCCCTTTTTATCCCACCAGAAACTGTTTTAGCCTGATGGGATTCATTCACAAAAAAGACCAAACACATATCTAAATCTCGGTTTCTATGTTCTCTAAAGACAAGCTTTCTGTATCTGTTCAGCTTTCATGAAGCTTCCTAAGTCATCATTCCACACGTTTACCGCAAACACCATTACCACAAAAGGCTTTGACAGAAGCCATTTAGTTAAAGTGTAATTTCAGCTGCCAAAAATACAATGCAAACTACCCTGGCCAACTTCTCACTCCTAGGGATGATGACCCTCCCCCAGCTTTCCTATAGTGAGCTGTCACACTGACCCTTGCCTCAGCAGGCTCAATGGAGAATAGACGGTAGATATCAGTAATGGATCAGTTCCTCTCCTCAGAATGCCCGATCTATAAGGAAAATGAATTACTGGGTTTTAGTTCACTCAAAATAACCAAGTACGGATCAGTCTTTGATTCTGACTTTACAGATGCCCAAATCCTATTGTCTAAGGCCTTAGCAGGACACCGTAATGTTTCAGGTCCGGATATGCAAAAGGGAGCTCTGCATAGATTAGCCAAATGTCGATTTATTTACTTACATGGCAGAATTCAAATGATACATCTTCCAAAACAATATGCCCTAGTCAGTCTCCTTCTCAAACACATACTTCACAGTTACTAGAGCAGTGTTCTTAGTAGAGCTGCAAAGCAAGAAAAGTTTCTCTACTGGTTTATTGGATCCATCTTGTAAGTACCCTGTCGCCATACCAGAGCATTCAAGGTGCTTCTACTGTCCTGCTGTGATGTCCTACTTGGACTCCAGGCAACGCCTTTAGCCCAGCACTCTCCCTGTCTCATGTCACAGCCCAATATCCTTTACTATTTTATTTAATCCAATAAATACATATTGAGCAGCTACTCTGGGGAAGCTTGGATGTTGCCCACTATTTGCCCCTCCAGGGAGGAAAATGTTTTAGAATCTTAGGCAAGATGTGCAACTGGAAAGATAGGCAAAAATCAGATTGTGAAGAGCTTTGAATACTAATATTTGAAAGTGCTTGGACTTTACCATTCAGCTGGTGGGCATCTATGGGAGGTTTTAATATAGGAAAATAACTGTAAGATTTAGAAAAATCACAGTGGAGACAGTGTGGAGGACATGGATCTGGTGATTAATACTGAGTAGGGATGCAAAGTACTGTTCCTGGGTATGTCTGTGAGGGTGTTGCCAAAGGAGATTAATATTTGAGTCAGTGGACTGGGAGAAAGAGACTCATCCTCAATCTGGGTGGGTACCATCTAATCAGCTGCCAGCATGGCTAGGATAAAAGCAGGCAGAGGAACATGGAAGGACTAGATTGGCTGAGTCTTCTGGCCTCTGTCTTTCTCCTATGCTGGATGCTTCCTATCCCCAAACATGAGACTCCAAGTTCTTCAGCTTATATACTCTTGGACTTACACCAGTGATTTGTAGGGGATCTTGGGCCTTCGGACACGGACTGAAGGCTGCACTATTGGCTTCCCTATTTTTGAGGTTTCAGGACTCAGACTGGCTTCCTGGCTCCTCAGCTTGCAGACGGCCTACTGTAGGACTTCACCTTGTGATCGTGTGAGTCAATTCTCCTAATAAACTCCCTGTCATATATACATCTATCCTATTAGTTCTGTCCCTCTAGAGAACACTGACTAATACAATGGGTGACATTCCGTATGATCATTACAAAGAGCGTAGTCAAGGACCAAAGCCAGGGTTCCTGGAGAAGTAGAATCAATGTTCAAACTCATGCCAAATCTAAGATCCAGGCCATGGATTGGAAAACAGAGAAACTATCACAGAATCATTCAAAAAAGATATAATTCACTAACCTAAAGTGACTTCTGGCCTCACTTTCTAGTAAGGATAGTTCAAGCAAAGAGTTCAGATCTTTGGTGTGGCTTCATTAGGCACTCTTAGTGAGTCAATGAGGGCTTTATTTTTACTCATTAGGTGAGAAAGCGGAATAAAGGAAATGAAAAGAAAATAAAATGGACAAATTTGAAGCAGTTTGACGGACAGGAACACATTTGAGAACAACTTCTACTCATATAATCATCCCAATCACTCTTGCTCCCTGAACCTACAAAGAGGTACCTTGGTATTACTGTCCAATGGGACATTCCTAGAAAAATTACCACAGATTTTAGAGCTGTCATGTTTTAATTATTTCTCAATTACTTTTTCTTTATACAAAGTGAAAGAGGGCAACCATCCTGAGTAAGGCTTATCATAAATACATCTTTATATCTACATACTTCAGCAAGTAAGGAACATATGGAACCACTCAAATTTGACAATCACGACTTATGATGTATCCCAGAGGATAGAGTTGTAGTCATAGGTGTTGCAATGATCTTGTGCTACTGTCTTCCTTTGTATGTAGTGTCTGGGTCACTCATAAACGTGAGAAGTTTAGGTATTGGAGTTAGTTTGCTAGGGCTGAAGTAACAAAGTATGGCACTCTGGATGGCTTAACAACAAATTTGTTGCCTTATAGTTCTGAAGGCTAGAAGTCCAAGATAAAACTGTTAACAGTATTGATTCCTTCTATGGACTGAAAGTGAAAATCTGCTTAATGCCTATCTCCTGGCTCTTAGAGGTATGCTGGCAATCTTTGATGCTCCTTGGTTTGCAGATGCATCACCCCAATCTCTGCTTCATAGGCACATGGCTAAGATCTTCATATGTGTCTGTTCGTCTCCATGTCCAAATTTCCCTTTTTCATAAGAACACAATCACATTGGATTAGTATACAGCCTAATGACCTCACCTCAACTTCCTCACCTGCAAAGATTTTATTTCCAAATAAGGTCACATTCACAGTTACTGAGCATTAGAACTTAAGCATCTCTCAGGGGGACACAATTCAACCCATAACAGATTTCTCCTAGGTTAGTATTGTTACTCAGGCGCATGTGATTAAAGGATAGGCCAGAGTCCAGGTTGACTCACTGAGTCAGATGAAGAAATGGCATCTATGCATGAGAAAAAAAAAAAAGCCATGCATTGTTTATTCTACAATCAAGCATATAATTATTTTCATAATGAATATAAATCTGAAGTAGGTCCAGAATTTAGAGATAGTACATATAAAAGGACAAAACAACCCAAAGACCATAAGAAATTCTAACTCAGTCTTATTTCATGATACAAACATGTCTCCATTCTTGTAACCAGTGGAAATACAAGCAGCAATGACTCAAAAGTGAAATCTAGTAGCCTAGATCAGAGATTACTGAAAAATGGAGATTTGGGTCTAGCTAATTAAATGTGATGTGATCCTGAAAGAGAGGCTGCTTTCTAGTGCTTTGATGTTCATTTAAGATTCACTTTACATACACACAGGCATACACACACACACATATAAATGCATATAATACACATATATGCTTATGGGAAACATACAGGAGACAGAATTGCATAGTGGTTTAGCACAAGGACTCTGTAGCCATACGGTCTCGGTTTCAATCCAGGCTACAATACTTCCTTGTTCTGTAACCTTAGGCAATTCACTTAACATCCTTATGCCTTGTTTTCCTTCCTTGTAAAACGGGTATAATTGTAGTACCTTTATCTTGGAGTTTTAATATGGATTAAGTAACTTAATATATGTAAAGAGCTTATAAAATTCATAGTATGCAGCAATAATTCAATAAATGTTTACAATTGCACATAAATATGTAAAATACATAGATTCATATAAACACATATGTAGTAGAGCCTTGATATTCCCAAAGTATATGTCCAGAGACTTCCACATATAACAAATTTATTAGCAGCTACATTATATAATTTATTTTATAAACAGTTACAAAATAAAACTTTAGACATTTTATGATTCCATAACAACAGGGCAATAATTGGTTATAAAGCTAGAAAATATATTTGGCCACTAAAATAATATTTATACTGCATAATTTTGTAGTATTAACTGATAACTTAGGTAAACCTTCAAACCTGAACCAAAGGTGGTGAGGAAGATCAGCTCATATGGTAATCTGGGGTTCATGAACAGTAAAAGAAATGCAAATACAAGCTCATGTGTGCCATTCCACTAGAAACAAATATTCCACTTGAAATTAGGTAGCAAAATATCCCTCACCTTTTTATTAGGCTGTCCCATGATTCAGTAAACGCATGGATGACCACCTAGTACATAAATATATCTTTTGGAAGCAATCAGAGGGCTTTTTCTCTCCACCCTCCCAATATTACTATTTTTTTTCTGCCTATATCCAGAGACATAAACTCCCAGAAAACATTTGGTTTGTTCCCACAAGTAACATGTCATAGGCAAGCATGAAAACAAGATACAGAGAACAGAACTCCAACCTAAAAATCATGGAGTTTACTGAGGAAGATACCAGAAGCAATAACCAAAGACATGATTAAAGAAACCTTTTCTGAATTTGTGAAAAAGGCAATGAAAAGTGACTTGCACTTAGATACATCTTGACCAAAAAGTTGTATTAGGAAGATGAAGAGAAAGTTCTACAACCATTCACAGAGAAAATAAAATAGGTTATCTATGAAGCCACAACATTAAGCCAGTTTCAAATATCTTAGACACATACTATGTTCCAAAAGGCAACAGATAGACCAATTTTGACAGAATTTTGAAGGAAAATATTGTGGACTAAGAACTATATACTAATCCAAATTATCTTTCATGTGTAAAGGAACAAAAAAGTCTCAGGTATTCAAAGGCTCATCAGACTCATAGTACTGTACAAAGGCTCAATTGTACTATGCTGTATGATTCCTCAAAATAAATATTTGGACTATTTGACTACTGCCCATGGTATGAATAAATATTAAGGATTCAGAAACAGAGCAGTAACAATATGAAAACACTGGTGTCTTCACTACCATAATCAAAGACTTTGGGGACCAAGCATTAACACTAGCAACGCAGTAAAGTATGGTATAAAGGATATTGGACTGATTGATTGGGAAATGACCTGTGATGGAACCTCAACTATATCACGATATTATTTGATTGCAAGTATCAGTAACCTGGCTCAAATTATGTTCATATACCTATTCATATTTATATTTACATTAAGCTAGCTTAAGCTACTTTGAGCTAGATTACTTTCCCTGAAACCGCTCTGAGTCTTAGTTTCTTATTTCATAAAATAACAATAACAACAACAATGATATCTACATCATTGGCTTACAGTGAGGGAAATAACTAATGTAAGGATATAGAGGCACAATATAATTTTAAGAAATTGTCGTAAGTCAGCTAGAATGCTTGTTTTAAATTCTCAGGCTAAAGTGATACCAAGGTTTGTAGTGCGTCCTATTGAAACAATCTCATTCATGTCATTTGGTACCTTACTTCTCCACAATTCTTGTTAAAACAGCATATCACATCAGACAACATAGTGCTCTTTACACACCGTAAACTAAGAAGCCCTAGATTTATTCAGGTGTTTATATGCACCTCATAGTTCTACAGAAAAGGAAATCTTTTGTCTGATTTACAAGATCCTCCAAAATCAAACCATCTTATATATCTACTCTTATTTCTGATTAGCTTTAATAAACCTTCATTCTAGCCTTGGTTTCTTCATGTAGAAGATGATTCTCACATTTAGATCAGAATATATGTGAATTACAATTCTCTTGGTCTAGATTATCTGATTCTCTCCCTGTCCCTAAGTCATACTCTATCCTTCTATACATTTCACCTTTGCTATCACAAATTTCCTGATTTTCTAAAACTCCATTTTAAGCTGAAAATTTAAATAACACAATCACATTATTTATAATATAATCATATTCTCATATTGATTTTATTATACAATTTTGTACTGTATAATTCATTGTTTCATGTGTATTTGTATCACATTCAGTGTGATACAAATCCATATAAAGTGTAATTTCCTCAGCAAGAAAAACATATTCTTCATGAAGAGTTGTAAATGATGTGGGAAAATGCTTATTATTTGGTGTTGAATGAAAAAGAGCTGGACAAAAGTTATATATATACAGTGTGATCTCAACTATACAAAAATGGATAGAAAGACAAATAGAAGCAAATATGCTAAAATAATGATACTGTTTTCCTCTGAATGGTAAAGTTATAGGTGACTGCTGTTTTATGCCTTAAATTTGCCCATTTTACTTTTTAAAATATGGATATGTACCTTTATACTCAGGAAAAAAGATGCTTAACACACATTTTAATTCTTCATCCAAAATTTACCCATGGTGAAGATCTGCTCAAGCAAATACTTTAGTGATTCCTTTAACAGTTGCATTATAGACAGGTTTGAACAGTTTCCTCGCTTTCTCTCAAATCACATTTCCATTAAGAATTACAAGTTTCCTGTGCATATTCTCAAACCTTATATTAATCACCTCTGTTGGTTAGGATACCTTTGATTTCTGGTGAGAAAAAAAAAAAAAAAAAAACCCTGACTCAAAATCTAAACTGTCTTGACACAATAAGGTATCAATGGGTTTATAGGACAAAGATACCCAAAGTAGGGCTTACTTTGGACTAAGTTTGACCCAGAAATTTAAGATAATTAATCAGGTTTCCAGCTCTGTTTTCATGCAAATTTCTCATGCCGTTCTCCTCTACCCTCAAACTTTGTCTTCAGGTTAGCTCTCCTCCTGGTGTCAAAAATGGCTGCAATAATAATCCCAAGTTGAATTTTCAGAGTAGTAAACCCAGTAGAAAAGAGAGGCTTCACCCAGCTTCTCAGTAAAACTCCTAAGGTTCATTATGATTATACTGGATTATATCATGTGCCTAACTATGTCCCAATTATTAGGTGAGTGCCATACCCGGATTGGTTTAGGCCAATCTGTACTCACCATAAACTGAATGTAGAATCAATTTTATATAAATTGAATGGTTAAAAATATGAGAGGGCATGGAAAGGATAATTTCTAAAGGAATTTCATGGTATTGTTATATGAAAGAGATAATAGATGCTAGAAAGCAAAGCTGGGTATCCACTATGCCACTGTGTTTTAGCATACAATAATTTTTCTCTCTTTCTTGATGAACATTTTTGCACTGGTGGAAACAATTTCAGGAGTGAAATTTTCTTAGTTCCACATCGAGCATAAGGGGTGAATTATTCACATCATACATTGAGCTAACACATAATGTGATGCTTTATTTTTTAATTTACCAAAAAACTATTGTCCAATCAAGAACCATCACTTTCTTCACTTTCATCTGTCTTTTTGCCGTATACCTCTAGCAATAACAGTATGAGTTTTTTCACTTTAAGTAATGATTTTTAAAAAAAGCTAATTAATACTGTACATAATGACTATGGAATTCGTTAGTTAAGGACTCACATATATTTTCATCATAGAACATGCGATTTAAATTGTTGCTTCAGCAAAATAAAAAAAATCGCTAAAGGTAATGACTTTTAGGATGATCCATCAATGATCAAAACTCAGAACATTGTAATCACCTACAATACTTTCAATTAAACCATATGAAATTAATAATATTTGACTATTTTTGATCTACAAGAAGGCGTTTCACATGGCTCAGCCTAAAATACAAACACATATCTGCACACATATATACTTCTATGTGTGTGCACACGCATATACACATGCATGCTGGTACTTAGGAATACAGTAATATAGTTTGGAAAGCTATAAATGCCAATTTGATCATTTGATCATTTCATAGTTTATGCCATGACTGATGAAAAAGGAAAGAATGTATATGTTCATGGATATACAGAAGAAATCATGCAGTGCAATCCCTTTTATACAAAGGTACTTGATAATGAAGCTTTGGTGCTTTTGGTACTTGGTCTTCTTATCTTCCTCTAAATTCAAATCTGCCAAAGCACTTCTTGTGTTTTTTTTTTTTTTTTCAATACACTCACTGAGTGATCCTAAATAATCTCTACTAACATCCTCAATTTCCTTCCCTGTCAAAGCAGATAGGCAGTCAGCAGCTGATGACTGGGTGACTCTATGATCCCAGCAATAGAATGACAAATCTAGTTTTCTGAGAACGGACAAGCTGATAGAAAGGAATAATTCACATCTGTCCACTGGAAACAAAAAGAAATTACCAACACATTTCCCAAAGCTGTTCAGCTATTAATGATCTAAATAGAATCTGACCTGAACGAGAAAGATATATTCAACCAAGTATTTTTAGATATTTTGCCTGAAAAACACTACAGCAAAAGTATTTATTGCTTCTGTGTCTGGTTTCTGTTTTGGTGATTCAGTTTATCCTAGCCCACAATTTTCTTATTTCACCTGTCCTTAGAATCAAAAGCTGGCTAAGTAGGTGTAAAAAGTGATAATTTCTTTGCAAAATTATTTAACAAATACAGCAATCAAATGATCTAGGTAAGAACTAGTTTTTCACTCATCTTTTCAAGATCTCAAGCAGCCCCAAACTTTAGTGAGCTGCCTTCCTTTCAGAACAATCCAAAGGAAGAAGTCCCTCTCCAAATTCTTACAGTTATGAGCCTTCCCTTTAGACTAGCTGTGACTTCTGAGGAGTATCATAGGGAAGACAAGCACCATCCCGGCTACATCATCTTGGGAAACTTTAATGACCACATGATGCCTGCCAGCATCAAAGAAGTAGGCAATGTAGAACTTCACATCCTATTCAAATAGACAACATTTACAGATGTTTATGTAGGCTGTCCTCTTTTGCATATTAAAAATGTTTCCTGGTCCTCTCCTAGTACATCATTCCCTCTTCCAATTACCATAAAAATCAATATATCATATAAAGCTGCATGAATTTTATCTGGAGTGATGAAACTAAGCACACCTTGATTGCAACATTCATTCAATTTTAGTGATATTTTAACCAAATCACAGCTGTGACTGATATTTTGACTTAACCACTGCTAAAGTTCACAGAGATAATATAAATATCTGATTATTGGTCTCCTTTGCTTTCTTGAGCTAAAACCACTGAAAATCTATGATTGAAATTTATGGGTTTTTTTTTCTGTTTAAGAGTTGTTTGAAAATTACTTCCTCCGATTAGAGACTAGACACTTAAGGAAATTGTTTATTGCTTAAATAAGATTTTCACAACTTCGAGTACTACAGGCAAGTTTTAAAACATTAGTAAAGTAAATAAAGATGATGGTGTGATTTTTAACATCTCTAAGATCCAGGTAAAGATGAAAATACTTAAAGAACAATTGAGGAGAGGGATTATATTGTACTTTATCAAAACTGACAGGGAAATGTCTGATTGAAATAACAGTAAATATCCCACTTATAGTGGCAGACCAAAACTATATCACAGGATTTCTTTTCCTAGCTAAACAAATAAATTAACAAAAGAAATTTCATAGCAGCATCAATACAGAGACAACAAAACAAACGCTATAAATTTTGAAACGTGGTAGCCATTGAACAAAAGAAAAATTATAGCTTAGGATTGTCTTGGCTATACGGGCTCTTTTTTGGTTCCATATGAAATTTAAAGTGTTTTTTTTTTCTAATTCTGTGAAGAAAGTCAATGGTAGCTTGATGGGGATAGCATTGAATCTATAAATTATTTTGGGCAGTATGGCCATTTTCACGATATTGATTCTTCCTATCCATGAGCATGGAATTTTTTTCCATTTGTTTGTGTCCTCCCTGATTTCCTTGAGCAGTGGTTGGTAGTTCTCCCTGAAGAGGTCCTTCACATCCCTTGTAAGTAGCATTCCTAGGTATTTTATTCTCTTTGTAGTAATTGCGAATGGGAGTTCACTCATGATTTGGCTCTCTGTTTGTCTATTATTGGTGTATAGGAATCCTTGTGATTTTTGCACATTGATTTTGTATCCTGAGATTTTGCTGAAGTTGCTTATCAGCTTAAGGAGATTTTGGGCTGAGACAATGGGGTTTTCTAAATATACAATCACGTCATCTAAAAACAGAGAAAATTTGACTTCTTCTCTTCCTATTTGAATACCCTTTATTTCTTTCTCTTGCCTGATTGCTCGAGGCATCATGCTACCTGGCTTCAAACTATACTACAAAGCTACAGTAACCAGAACGGCATGGTACTGGTACCAAAACAGATATATAGACTATATAGACCAATAGAACAGAACAGAGGCCTCAGAAATAATGCCACACACCTACAATCATCTGATCTGTGACAAACCTGACAAAAACAAGGAATGGGGAAAGGATTCCCTATATAGTAAATGGTGTCAGGAAAACTGGCTAGCCATATGCAGAAAACTGAAATTGGACCCCTTCCTTACACCTTATACAAAAATTATTTCAAGATGGAATAAAGACTTAAACGTAAGACCTAAAACTGTAATAACCCTAGAAGAAAACCTAGGCAATATCATTCAGGACATAGGCATGGGCAAATACTTCATGTCTAAAACACCAAAAGCAATGGCAACAAAAGCCAAAATTGACAAATAGGAACTTATTAAACTAAACAGCTTCTGCACAGCAAAATAAATTGTCGTCAGAGTGAACAGGCATCCTACAGAATGGGAGAAAATTTTTGCAATCTATCCATTTAACAAAGGGCTAATATCCAGAATCTAAAAGGAACTTAAAGAAATTTACAAGAAAAAAAAAGACAACCCCATAAAAAAGTGGGCAAATGATATGAACAGACACTTCTCAAAAGAAGAAATTTATGCAGCCAAAAAACACATGAAAAAAAGCTCATCATCACTGGTCATTAGAGAAATGCAAATCAAAACCACAATGAGATACCATCTCACGCCAGTTAGAATGGCGATCATTAAAATGTCAGGGAACAACAGATGCCGGAGAGGATGTAAAGAAATAGGAAGCTTTTACACTGTTGGTGGGAGTGTAAATTAGTTCAACCATTGTGGAAGACAATGTGGCAATTCCTCAAAGAACCAGAAATACCATTTGACCCAGCAATCTCATTACTGGGTACATACCCAAAGGATTATAAATCATTCTACTATAAAGACACATGCACACGTGTGTTTATTGCAGCACTCCTCACAATGGGAAAGACTTGGAACCAACCCAAATGCCCATCAATGATAGACTGGATAAAGAAAATGTGGCACGTACACACTGTGGAATACTATACAGCCATAAAAAAGGATGCATTCATGTCCTTTGCAGGGACATGGATGAAGCTGGAAACCATCATTTTCAGCAAACTTACACAGGAACAGAAAACCAAACACTGCATGTTCTCACTCAGAAGTGGGAGTTGAACTATGAGAACATGTGGACACAGGGAGGGGAACATCACACACTGGGGCCTGTTGGGTGGTAAGGGGTTAGGAGAGGGATAGCATTAGGAGAAATACCTAATGTAGATGACAGGTTGATGGGTGCAGCAAACCACCATGGCACATGTATACCTATGTAACAAACCTGCATGTTCTGCACATGTATCCCAGAACTTAAAGTATAATAATAAAAAAATAAAGCATTATAGCATGACTCTGTGGGGCTTGCAAAAAAAATCCATTCTCAGTAAGATGGCAGATAAACGAAATGCAGACTATTTTCATGAATAAACTCCAATCTGAAGAAATGTGGGTTGGCGAATCCTAGATAACAGTCAATGTAAAATCTGCAAGAGTAGGAGACCATACCTACCATCGTTAAGAATGCAGCACATGTAATCAAGAACTCAACACAGACAGGAAAACCTTGTAATTTTCCAGAGTTTCATGATGAAGTCTAGGATTGATCTAAAGCCCAAGTATATCCCGACAGAGGAATATGATATATTCCCCAAGTTGGTGAACTGGGTACAGACATAGGATGTACTATAACATCATAAAACAAACAGCAGAATCTAGGTCATCCACACTTTTATATCCCAGCAGTGGTGGAGTTCTTCATCCTTTATCTACCTAAATCTTCTATGCTGCACTTCTCAAAATATACTTGGGGATAAGAACAATATATACTTGGAAGACAAAGAAGAAAGTTTCAAATACAATAGGAAAGGAATGAAACACTGTCCATTTGCCTTGTATAGGAGTAAATGAAACATATGGACAGAGTTTACCAAGCTCATTATGAGCAATATGAAAAGGGATAGCATAGAAATGACAAAACCTCCTTTTAAAATGACAAATGAAAATAATACAAGTGTAGCAGGCAGTGTTAGTGCTCCTCCCAGATTCCCTCAAGTCCTTTTTTACACGTTTTTGTGTGTCCTTGGTTTTGATGTGAATTTGCTTCCAACAACCAGAATAATAAAACTTGGAAGTCGAAATTACTCATTGGTCCATGGACTGCAGAATGGGTATTGTATTAGTGGGCATGAAAACATTAATCTCTTTGTACATCTCCATTCGAGTTCTTGAGTGACTAGGAGCATTCTCAATGAGCAGTAATATTTTGAAAGGAATCTTTTCTTCTGGGCAGTAAGTCTCAGCAGTGAGCTTAAAATATCCAGTTAAACCATGTTATAAACAGATGTGCTGCCATCCAGGCTTTGTTTTACTTGTAGAACATAGGCAAAGGGATGTAGCATAATTCTTAAGGACCCATGGATTTTTGGAATGGTAAATGAGCATTGGCTTCAACTTAAAGTCACCAGTTACATTAGCCCCTACCAATAGTCAGCCTGTCCTTGGAAGCTTTGAAGCTTTGAAGCTTTGAAGCTAGGCATTGACTTATACTCTCTAGCTATGAAAGTCTTAGTTGGCATCTTCCAATAGAAGGCTGTTTAGTATGCATACAAATATGTTGTATAGGGCAGCCATCTTATCAATTTTCTTAACTACATCTTCTGGATAACTTGCTGCAGATTATACATCAGTACTTGATGCTTCACATTGCACTTTTATGTTACAAAGAAAGCTTCTTTCCTTAAACTTCATGAACCAACTTCTGCTAGCTTACAACTTTTCTTCTGCAGCTTTCTCACCTCTTTCAGCCTTCATAGAATTGAAGAAAGTTAAGGTATTGTTCTGAAGTAAGTTTTGGCTTAAGGAAATATTCTGGCTGATTCGATCTTCTACCTAGACCACAAAAACTTTCTCCATATAGGTAATAAGGCTGTTTCACTGACTTATCATTCATGTATTAAATGGAATGGCATTTTTACTTCAAAACTTTCAGAGATACAATCGGTGGAGCAGTCAGAACGCACATAACATTTATTGATTAAATTTGCTGCATTATATGGGATGGCTCATGACACCCCAAAACAATTAAAATAGTAAGACAAAAGATCACTGATATAAGATTACTATAATATTAACAGATATAATAATAATAATAAAGTTTAAAATATTATGAGAATTATCAAAATGTGACACAGAGATATGAAGTGAGTATATGCTGTTGGAAAATGGTGTTTGTAGGTTTGTTAGATGAAGGATTGCCACAGACATTTAAAAAATCTTCATTTATTTGTTGGTATAAATTTAAGGGACACAAGGGCAGTTTTGTTATATGCATGTATTACAAAGTCGTGAAGTCTGAGCTTTTAATGTAACCATCACCTGAATAATGTACATTGTACCCATTAAGTAATTTCTTACCCCTCACCACTCCCTCCCTCCCAAATTTTTGAGTCTCCAATGTCTACTATTCCACACTCTACGTCAATGTGTACGTAACATTTAGCTCTCACTTATAAGTGACAATATATGGTATTTGACTTTCTGTTTTTGAGTTATTTCACTTAAGATAATGGCCTCCAGTTTCATCCATATTGCTGCAAAAGACATGATTTCATTCTTTTTACAGCTGAGTAGTATTCTGTTATGTATATATGCCACATTTTCTTTACCCAGTCATCTGTTGATGGTCACTTAGATGGATTCCTTATCTTTGCTATTGTGAATAGTGTTGCAAAAACTACGCAAGTGCAGGTAGGTTTTCCAATATGATTTATTTTCCCTTGAGTAGACACCCAGTAGTAGGACTGCTGGATCAAATGGTAGTTCTATTTTTAGTTCTTTGAGAAATTTCCATACTGTTTTCCATAGAGGTTGTACTAATTTACATTCTTAGCAAGAGTGTATATGTGCTCCCTTTTCTCCACGTCCTCACCAACATTTGTTATTTTTTTGACTTTTTAATAAAAGCCATTCTGACAGGTATAAAATGATATCTCACTGGGGTTTTACTTGCATTTCTCTGATAATTAGTGGTATTGAGCATTTCTTCCATTCTTTTTGGACATTTATATGACTTCCTTTGAAAACTTTCTATTCATGTCCTTTGCCCACTTTTTTTAACTTTTATTTTAAGTTCAGGGGTACATGTGCAGGTTTACATAGCTAAACTTGTGTCATGGGGTTTTGTTGTACAGATTATTTCAACATGCAAGTATTAAGCCTAGTACCCATTAGTTATTTTTCCTGATCCTCTCTCTCATTCCACCCTCCTCCCTCCAAAAGGTCCCAGTGTGTGTTGTTCCCCTCTACGTGTTCATGTGTTCTCATCATTTAGCTCCCACTTATAAGTGAGAACATGCGGTATTTGGTTTTCTGTTCCTATGTTAATTTGCTGAGGATAATGACCCAATTTTTTATCGGGTTCCTTGGGAGTTCCTGTTTTTGAGTTGTTTGAGTTCCTTGTAGACTCTGGATATTAGTCTTCTATTGGATGCACACTTTGCAAATATTTTCACCCAATCTACAGGTTGTCTGTTCATTCTTCTGATTATTTATTTTGCTGTGTAGAAGCCATTCCATTTAATTAAGTCCCATTTGTCAATTTTTGTTTTTGTTGTTTGTGCTTTTGAGGTCTTAGTCATAAATTCTTTGTTTAGACCAATGTCCAGTAGTGTTTTCCATTGCTATTTGCTGACGATATGATCTTATATCTAGAAAACCCTAAAGACACTTCCAAAAACATCTCTTAGATTTCATAATGAATTCAGTAAAGTTTAAGAATACAAAATCTATATATGAAAATCAGTAGCATTTCTATACACCAATAATAATCAAGTTGAGAAGCAAATCAAGAAAGCAATCTCATTTTCAATAACTATAAAAAATAACACACTAGGAACATATTTCACCAAGGAATTACAAGATCTCTAACAGGATAACTACAAGACACTGATGAAAGAGATTTTAGATGACACAAACAAATGGAAAAACACCCCATGCTCATTGATCAGAGGAAATAATATCATGAAAATGGTCATACTGCTCAAAGCAATATACAGATTCAAGGCAATCCCTATCAAAATACCATCATTTTTCACAGAATTAAAAAAAAATCCTAAAATTCAGATGAAACAAAAAAAAGCCCACATAATCAAAGTAATCATAAGTGAAAAGAGCAAAGCTGGAGGCATCACAATCCCTGACCTCAAATTATACTACAAGGCTATAGCAGCCAAAACAGCATGGTACTGTTATCAAAATAGACACATAAATTAATGGAATACAATAGATATCCAAGAAATAAATTCACATATCTACAGCCAACTGATCTTTGACAGAGTCAACAAAAACATACACTGGGAAAAGGATACCCTTTTCAGTAAACGGTGCTGAAAAATTTGGATTACCATATGCAGAAGAATGAAACTCAAACCCTATCTCTCACCACATACAAAAATCAACTCAACATTGATTAAATACTTAAATTTGACCTGAAACTATAAAAATACTACAATAAAACCTAGAGAAAATTTTCCTGGACATTGGTCTAGGCAAACTTTTAATTTGTAAAAATACAGTGTCTGCAAAGTGCAATAAAATAAAGTTCAATAAAATGAGGTATGCCTGTATTTCTGTCCTTCCTCACACCCCAGTCAATTTGTGTTTTAACCAACAACTGATGTGTGGAAAGAGTACAAAAAGCTTTTTCCTTGACTTGATATGAGGCAACGCTTAGGTGTAATGTTCATTTCAGAATCATCATTCAGATTCAGTCTGAAGCAACCCTCTGGGGCTTTGGCTAAGAAACATTTTTGCATGGCTTTTCCCCTTCCCCATCTTAATTCCCCTGAGATTTCCCTGGAAATATTTCCCTCTTTAATAAAATATTTACTCAGGTATCCTGTGATCGGTGGCTTCTGGAGTTCCCAACTTAAGACATGCAAAGAACTTTAAATAATCCAGTGTAAAAAAAGACGTATCCCAATAAAAAAAATTCCCATAAGTACTTTATGCAATGGAAGAATTTAATAAAAACATAATTTCAGTAAAATAAGATTTTAGAGACAAGAAACTAAAACACAAGATTGTAATGACAAGGAAAATTATTGAAATAAAAAAGCAAACCAAAGTTCAAAACAACACCATTACAGAACTAATAAACATTGATATTCATAATACAGACAAGATATGAATTAAAATCTAATTAATGAAAAAGAGTAAGTACCTGAGATAATCACAGGGAATCCAGGAAAAAGAAAAATAATAAAGCAATCAGAGGTAAGATTATGGGTATGTATACATGTGTGTGCATTAGGCAAAGACAATCTAATCAGGAAGACTAAAATACACACAGACATGCATGTGCACACACACACACACACACACACACACACATCCTTTTATGAGACAATCCCTCTGAATAAAGAACTGACATGGCAGAATAAGACAGCATACCATGTTTTATGAAAATTAATTAAAAAAACTGATACAGGAGACTCAAATCAAGGCATAGTCTGGTTGAGTCATAGAATTTCAATGTTAAAAAGGGAATATTTTTGCATTTAGGCATTAAACAGATTATGTACATGAGGAAAGATTTGGTTGACATCAGAATTCTCCACAGCAATATTCAATGCCAGAAGATGGTAAATATCTACTAAGTTCTGTGTGGAATAAAGGGTGAGCTAAGTATTTGAAACCTAGCCAAATTGCTGAGCAGAATAAAGGCTACAGAGAGTCTTAAGCAGGCATGAGCTTAGAGATTACAGCAACTATTTGTTTTTCTTTTAAAAAAGTACTTGAGAATAAAATATCATTAAATAAAGATGAATAAGATTAAATATATCAGGAACGTAGACACTGAGGTAAAAGTATTGCTGGTGAAAATTAAGTGAGTAACATAGAACTAAGACTAAAAACTATGGAAATTATTGTTACAGAGTTCAATTTTTAAGGGGATTTCAGTCTAGAAAACCTGGTTGAATCACAGTCATAATAATCAAGGTACCAAACTTGTCTGGGAGCAGGACATGGGAGGAATCCTTCTCATAATGACTTATGTTGAAAATCTTAAATTCACAGTCATAACACTATGGTGCCCCTCAAGCTTCTGTAGTTAACAGAGAACCATTTTGCATATGTCTATCCTTTCTTCAGTTCATTAAATGCCATATGTGAGATTATAGTATAGTTAATGAATAAGAACTTCAAAAATTATGTAATCCATGTTACTCTGACCCTTGTTTACACGTGATGATGCAGGATTTTAGTAAATATTGGTTGGATTCTTCCTCTAACATCTCTCCTCCCTCTCTCAAAAATAATTGCATATTCATAGTGATTTTGTAGCCAAAAATAGAATAGGTTCCTTTGTATCAATGTTTTTGATATTCACAATAATTCCATAATTTACAGATAAAACAGACTCAGAGAGGTTAAGTGAGAAAGAGGCAGGAAATCAGATTCAAATCCAATGTCTTCTATTATGAAATATTCTGTCTCCTTTGAAGCTCCGGGTATCAGGCTTTGAATAAAAAGAATCTATTGCAAATGCTCTTTCCCACATGTCTTCTACTTACTTCCCAGTGTCACCAATGAAACTCTCTTAATTCTGAATTTCCAGTACATACTAAGTCACCATGTACATTGTCTGAGTATATCAGAGATATCAATGGGCCCGTGCTGAAGTACAGAAAAATAGAAGACAAAATGAGTAGGCCACAGAAACTGTGGCCATTATTAAACTGAGTCAATTATGAAGCTTTGCTTTCTTCCTCTGACTCCAACTTCAGATTCTGTGATAGCAAAATTGGCAAAATAGAAATTTAGGAAGTTAGCACCTGTATGTGTGTTCATGGAGTGTAAGTTGCATGTGCATTTGTGCATGTGCATATGTATATGGCACGTGTGTTTTGCAGGCAGGGAATGTTTTGGACCACACGGCTATATTTTTATTTGAGATTTTTCTTAATAATCACCAAGTAGGAGATGATTTGATTAAATGGGCAATATCTGTGGTCAACTATATGCCACAGATATTGTACTAAAACCCCAGATTTCTCAGGCTTACTGTTAATTTAGCCATGCAACTTACCATAAAGGAAGCAGTATCCACCTGTTTTTTCTCACTCTGAAAGTTCAGAAATGAGAAAAGGTGATTCCAAAAAGAGAAATGCAGACACACTTAAGCTGGAGCCAGGAAAGAGAAAAAGTCATTCTCCTCTAATTAACTCTTCCTCACCCTATGAGGACAGAGAATAGTATTTTCTCATCCTTTATGTCTAGCTGAAGCGTGAGAAGGTGACATAAGACTATTCGCCAGCTCTGGAGAAGAGAGATACAAGATTAGAAGATTACAGCACAATATTGTAACCCAGGAAACAGACCATAGCCTGCAGTTAAGAGCCTAGAGGAGACTGGTGCTTGAAATTCAACCTATTGAGTCAGAAACACTTTCTGTCATATTGTCTCCATCCTCCAATTTGTTACAAGCATGGTATAAGTCTTTGGAAAATGCATCAACCTCACTGCTGCCTAAAAAATGTCATGGCAGAGCAGGTAAGTATCTATATACAGTGTTCCATTCCGGTGGATTGTCACTGGAAAACCCATTTGTTCTAAATATCTTTGCTTCCCCTCTCCCAGTCCAGTCAGCCTGGATGCATGAATTTAACCTCATCCAAACCAACATATTATACTTTTATTTTTCATGTCATGCGCATTTCATCAGGGTTAAGGCATTATGTTACCTGAGATTGGTAATATCCTAGCTAGCTAACTTAATTGTAGAAACTAATTTACCTTTCACGTGGCAGAGAGCAGAACCTCAAGTTGCTATTTGTTGCCCTGAAAGAATTAGCCTAAGGGAATATACAAACCATGGAACCCTGCTTAGTCCAAGTGGGACAATACAAGGAGGTCCCTAGAGTTTCAAAATTGGTATGAGAGGTCTGGTCTACTTGTAGGATGAAGTGGGAGAAGGAAAAGCCCTGACAGCAACTAAGGGGGTACTGAAAAGTTTCTGTTGTCCCATCTATAATGAGAGGTGTGGTAGGAAGGGTACATAAGAATTAGGAAGATATATAAATAATTAGTATATTGTAAGTGTGAGGAAGATGGAGAACAGTAAAGTTGCTGAGGCAATTTTAACACAGATTTAATCCACAGTGAGTATATTAAATAAACGCGTCCTCTAGGTGAACATGGAAGTGAATCCCACATGAATATCTCCCTATTGGAAAGGTTCAAGAAGTATTTCTGGGAGGGGATTAAACTCCAAGATGTGGAGACTTTAAGACAGCAGCACCAGGTTAATATAAATAAGATTCCACTGAATTCAATTGTGTTAAGAAGGAAGAATATGTATTTACAAGTGCTAGACTATTTTATTTGTTGAGAAATGACTAGAAATGATAAAGGTAGCGGAAGACTAGAGGTGGATAAGTAGCTTGATTTTCAAAACCAAAAAAAATTGTATTCTAGAATTAAAACCCAGAGATAAATGGTGATTTCCAACAAAATTCAAGAATTGATAATTAAGCAGATGGCTTTTAGGCATTTATGAAAACAGCCAATATCAGTTCACTAAAAATTCATATTCGTTTCTTTTTTCTATAGTGTTACATAACTGGCAGCTTACAATTAGAGTTCATATATATTACAAATAGGGATGCGATAACTCTGGCAACTACATAGAATGATGATAACTGGATTCAGCTAAATAGATACTTATAAAGTAGAGATTTATAAAGTCGGATCACCATTGCCAGAGAAGGCACCCCAAAGAATAAATCAGTGACAACCTAGATGAACAGTTTTTTGTCACAGGTCTTATCTACTCTATCAGTAACTTGGAGGAGTCCCAGAAAGTTCACTGATTGAACACATTTACAGATTAACAAAAGCAGGAGCAGATAGTTAACGTGACAAAATCGTGATTCAAAAACATCTCAACAGATGGAAATAGTAGAGCAAATGATATAATATTATAACAAACAGTTCTGCACTTGGGAAGAAAAAACCTGCTCAAATGGAGGAGTAGGGAGCCTAATCGCACCCCCGACTCTCTGGCATGGTCAAGCCAACCCAGAATAAGGTATTTGGATGTAGGCTTCACATTTTTAGATGGATATTGACAACTAGGAGAAAATTCAAAGGACAGGACTAAGTATCTTCAAAACCATGACTTTTAAAAAATATCAGTAAACCTGACAATGTCTAAGTGGCAAAAGCAAATTAAAAAAAAATGGAGGCAGAAGTTGAGAAATTATGGCAGTTACCCTTTGAAGAGCTATCATGGGAGAAAATATAAACTTAATTTGCGCGTGCCCTGGAGGATGGTTAAAAGGAGACAAATTTAGTTCAATGTAAGAAGGTCCATCAACAGAATGGAATGGGTTGCCTCGAATAATATTGAGCTCCTTCACTCTGTAAATGTTTAAGCTGACCAAATACCTAACAAAAATATAATAGTGTATATTTCTCGGTTGCTCATGCTTGTAATCCCAGCACTTTGGGAGGCCAAGGCGGGCAGATCACCCAAGGTCGGGAGTTCAAGACCAGCCTGGCCAACATGGAGAAACCCCATCTCTACTAAAAATACAAAATTAGCCAGGTGTGATGGCGCAGGCCTATAATCCCAGCTACTCTGGAGGGTGAGGTAGGAGAATCGCTTGAACCCGGGAAGCAGAGGTTGCAGTGAGCCGAGATCACACCATTGCACTCCAGCCTGGGCAACAAGGGTGAAACTCCATCAAAAAAAAAAAAAATAGTGTATGTTTCTATACTCAATGGAAGCTAGAAGATTGGATCAGATGACCTCAAAGGCAAAGGTTCTTTCCAACTATAAAATTCTATGACCCTGTGATTCTATAGCTAGACAATGTTTTACGATCAAATTTCCTTAAACAGTGGATTTTTTAAGGAATTGGGTATTTGCTTACAGATTACTACGTGTGAGAAAGCTAGTGTTAGTTGCAAAATGAAAATTTAGCAGGTATATAAATCAAGCACCTACAGAATAATGATGACAACTGTTACTGGTAATCAAAATAGGGTTTGAGCTACAAATCTCTGATGCAAAGATTTTAGAAATATATGAAAAGTAATCAGGTGAAACATGCCTCACTTTGGGTTGTTACTGAGGAAATATAGGCAGGGATGGCCCTGCCTATGACAATTCCTCTTCATTATGAGAGTCAACAAGCATACACAGAAGACATCCTACAAAACTTCCTTTGCTATGCACTGGGTATTATGCAGAGGGTCTCTATTTCCTCAAGGAGCTCAAAGTCCAATGGGAGTAGTAGACATAGGAATAAGGAGAGTGTTCTGCTTGAGGACTTTGCTTGCAGCTTCAAGCCTGAGCAGCGGCAGCACTTGAAACATACTGAGGAGCTCCAGAGAGAAGCACTACTGCCTCAGTACCTATCAGTACCATCACTAAAATTACACCTTCGCACCTTAATACTTCAGCATAGATTGCATTAATTTTTTCTTTCTGTGGCCTTGACCACTCATTATCACCTACCTGACAATCCAGCCATGGAAGTGTGAGACATTAAATGGAAGAGTTTTGATGAGCGTGGGGAATATGTATTACATACTGTGGACAAAGGTCAAAGCACTGGGGGCCAAGAGCAAGACCACTCTCTGAAGAATAAGCACACAGACCGGTGTTGAACTCATGTCCAGGACATGGTTGGTACTCAATAAACATATGTTAGCTAAATGATGGAGTGAGTGAATGAATGGGCAGAATAGATGGAGCAGTGTATGCCTCTATTTGCTACTAAAATGCTGTCCATGTGTGATGACATTACCATTAGCTACTACACCAACAAATATTTAAATAATCAATAAAGTTATATATTTTTTAAAAATTAATATCAACAATTCCATAGTGTAATCTTAGAAAATTTAATCAAGAAAGGTTTGTCTCACTTTTTTCCATTTCATTTTCTTCAATTACAATGTTTTTCCAAAGCTCTTTCTCCATTTTGATGCAAGCTGTTTTGCTAGTCCCACCTCATGAAAACTACCATAAGGAAAGGATCAAAATAGCATTTAATTCATTTCACTTACTATGTTAGGTTCCTGGTCTCCATCAAGTAACTTTTTGTGCTAAGGGTGATTATATTTAATTGTCTACTGAATGTAAACACGTGTAATTATATAATTACAATCTGCAGTTATGTAATTATGATGTATAATTAAGTAAATATTACCAGAATGATGTTATAAAGATCTTCAGAGAACTGTTAGAAGGAGGTATGATTTAGTCTCTGGCAGCCCACAATGCTCAATTTCAAGGTGTGCATATGCACACATATGGGTGTGCATGTACTTTTTTGGAGATGAGAGTTGCAGAGCATGGCAAAGTTCAATATTATTGGTCGTGACTGGAGACGAGAATAAGGGCAAACACAAATAACTGTTTCTGAGGGGTTTTCCACTCTGGTTGCAGATCAACATTTTCATTTTCTTGAAGTATTTTAAATATGCAAAGAGGTATCCCCCAGCTGAGCCTAATTACATGAAGGGTTATATACAAGGATAAATAGGAATTAATTTAAAAAGCACTTTCCAAAATTAATTATTAACTATATTACATATGATCATATAGCAAAACCGGTTCATAAAGGATTGAAAGCAATTATTTTCATAATTTTACATATGCTCAATATTCATTGCTTATGCCACAGGGAAAATGCCAGTCCTATAGCAGTTTTTCTCAGTCTGTCAATGTAAGAATATCATCCAGGTTGTATTCCTTGATTTCCCTAAGCCTTCAAGAAAGTGGTGGTATAAAACATGAGATTTTGCAAATATTCTCACAGGAAGAATGATTTGCAAGATATGATAACTGGGTAACTGGGTGGCCACTGGTCTCTAGGTAGGTCAAATTTGAACACTATGTCCAGTCTACCACCATGTTAGCTGTTTATCAGGCGACCTCCAGAATTGTTATGGAAGTGAAATAGAAATGTAACCTTTTGGAAAGTGAAGTGAAAGTAGGCAACCTGTAACTGTGGAGAAAAACCTCATTCCATCAACATGTTTCATATGGGAATCCTGTCATTGTAAAAAAAAAAACAAAAACAAAAAACAGACCAAAGGCATACGTGCAAGAGATGGCACAAAAAACATTAATTTTCATAAATTTTGCAAGTGTCATATTAATTTTCGTTGTCTCTTAGTAAATTGTGGTGGCTCACTTTTTCATGTAAGTGAAATGCAGCCTCTTCAGTGAATATGAATATGCAAAATTGATTCATCTCAATATGATTCTGAAAACTGAGCTACAGAAATTATATTATTTTGCCTCATCTGTCTCCATTGGAGCCTTCATCAGGTGTAAAGGGCCAGGTATCGTCTTTAGTAGCTTATGGAAAATGTGTCAGACCAATGGCTGAGGGATGCCTGGTTCACTGTTAGTTTTTCCTGAAACTTTGCTGAATGCTGACACCAATGTGATTTGCGACTACTTCAGATATGCTTAGCCACCTTGTGCTTGTGCCTCGTACAGATGTACATTTTTCACCCTATCTGTTTAGAGCAGCAGTAAATATTGATAGATATTGTTAGGATCTGGTTGTTTATTATATAGTACACAGAATGACCTTTGCACTACAGTCACAAAACCACCTTTAGCAAACTCTAACCCACAAAACTGACAAATATATCTGTATACATTGGTGCATACTACATGTAAAATATATAATATAGTTACCAAGAAATGAATCTATAAAGTTTTCAGTTATTTATGCATCACTTGTATTTTTTAAAGCTCCACAGATTATTCTGGGTTGAGAGGCAGTCTATAAGCAGGACTGTCCATTTATCTAAAGTAGATGACTTATGTCTTCACAGAAAACTCACATTATTTGCTCTCACATGCCAGCATATTTCTACAATTACATCCATTTAATAAGGGCCTTTCTAGAGATTAGTGTATTGTAAGCAGATAAAGTTGTCTTTTATTTAAGAGTGCTAGCACATAAACCAGTTTACATACTCTTTTACCTGATTAGTCTATCAATAGTCATTTTGTGCTAAAGACCACAGATGCCTGAAAGGATAATATGAAGCTTAGATGGATTTTATTTTCCTTTATTATTTACGGAGCAACAATTCTGAGTCAGATATTGTACAGGTCTTGTGGAGGGAAATACCTAAGAGTATTCAGGGAGGAGTTTACAATCTTGTGGGGGAGACCTATTTGCCTGAAAAACTATTATATGGGCAGAGAGAGAAAGGAGGGTTTCTGGAGCCAGATCACTGCTAGCAGCTCCACTGCCAATTTCCCTCAATTGACCATGAAAGGAGATCGTCCCCAAAATAGAGAGATCCCTATCAGAGGCAACTAAAAGGAAGCATCTGTTTCTGAGTTGAAGGCACATAAAAAAAACTTCAGTATGCTTTTTTCCACATTTGATTGTTGAATAAAAAGTATGTTTTTATTCCTTATTTCTTGCTTAATTTCCTTGGCAAATATCCAACTGAAGAAGAAAGAGACAACAACTTCATGACAGTAATAGGAATTGAAGATTCTCGACCTGGAAGAATACTCGACATAACCATCTGTAATGTTGTATTCATTTCTCTTATTACTCATGTCTCTCATATTATTAGATACACACCAATTTGTTAATTTTATAACTATACCAAACTCAACTAAAGTTTCTTGTTACTGTTGCTCTGTTGATAAGATATTTTGCTGAGTACACAATAATGCACACCTTTTCCTGTACGGAGCCTTCCCTGACCACTTCAACCTAAGGAACACATTTTATATCTAAATTATTTATTAGGTTCTGTAATACCTGGAGAGTTCTTTATTGCATGCTATCTAGTATCATTTTATACTTTTTATGAGTTAAATACAGCCAAGCCAAATAAAGCTCCTTGAAAACAATAAACTTGTGTGTGATGGTTAATATTAAGTATCAACTTGATTGGATTGAAGCATGCAAAGTATTATTTCTGGGTATATCTAGGTGTCTCTGGGTGTATCTGGGTGTTTCTGGGTGTTGTCAGAAGAGTTTAACAAGTGAGTCAGTGGACTGGGAGAGAAAGACCCACCCTCAGGAAGATCCACCCACAATATGGGTGGGCACCATTCAATTGGCTGCCAGCGTGGCTAGAAAAAGCAGGCTGAAGGTGGAAGAAGCTGACTTGCTGAGTCTTCCGGCCTTCATCTTTCTCCCATGCTGGATACTTCCTAACCCCAAACATCACACTCCAGATTCTTCAGCTTTTGGACTCTTGGACTTACACCAGTAGTTTGCAAGTGCTCTCGGGCCTTCGGCCACAGACTGAAGGCTGCACTGTCAGCTTCCCTACTTTTGAGGTTCTGGGACTCGGACTGAGTTGCTACTGGTTTTCTGGCCTCTCAAATTGCAGACAGATTATTGTGGGACTTCACCTTGCTTTGATCGTGTAAATCAATTCTCCTTAATAAATTCCTTTTCATATATACATATATCTAATTAGTTCTGTTCCTCTAGAGAACACTGACTAATTCACTGTGTTATAGTTCTACCTCCACTGTATTCCATCTTCAGTATAGAACAGATTTATAGCACAGTCTCTGTCCTCACATAATCTGGCTAATTACCTGATTATTTTATTTTCCTTAAAAAGGGAAGTCAGAATATACATGGTTAGTTGTTAATACGTAACCTTAATCAAACTTGAATCAACTAGTAGATTCCATAAGAGGCCAGCCAAAGAGATACAATTGCTAGAAGTTTAAGTCAAAGTGCTCCCTCCCTCTGTTCATAGACTACTCACAACACAGGACAGTTTTTATCCAACTCTCACCAAAACACTGAAAATAGGTGTTAGGGTAGTTTAATCTTGACAAGGTAGTTCTCACCAGATTCCAAATAGCTTTGAAGGGTTATTAGGGCCTCATAAAGACACTTCTAAGAATAGATAAATCAGTTTGGGCTCCTTTAGTTCCCCAAAATCTCCTTTAGTGACTATACTGATATAAATCCTTTCTCAACAAGTCCCCAACATCAACCCCAAATACTCCTTAGCCCGTTACTCTTGCATTTTACTTTACTCTGTTGATGAAAGATTGTCCAAGGGGCAAAATACATTGGTTCTCAGTCAATGTTTCTCAAACGTGACTATCCATTTGGATCACTTGGGGATCTTGCTAAATGCAAATTCTAATTCATTAGGTCTGGGATGTGGCCCAAAGATTCTGCATTTCTAATGAGTCCCCAGGTAATACTAATGTTACTTCTCCACAAACCACATATTTCTTTTACTAGGTTTATTCACAAACAGCAAAATTTATACTTTTTATTATACAGTTCTGTAAGTCTTGACAAATGCATAAGGTCAAACATTATCACAACAATCAAGCTAAAAAACACTTCTATTATCCCCAAATTTTTCCCATGTCCCTTCCTAGTCAATCCTCTCCAGACCCCAGTCCCAGGCAACCACTGATTTCTTTTTCATCTCAATATTTCTTACTTTTTCAGAATGTCTATAAGTTGAGTCATAGATACAGTATGTAACTTTTGCATTTGGATGTTTTTAATTTAATGCATCTGAGATTCAATCATGTTGTTTCATGTAGCAGAAGTTTTTTTATTCATGGTTGAGTAATGTTCCATTGTATGAATGGACTAATTTGTTAATCCTCTCACTGGTTGATGAAGATTTAAGTTGCTTCATAACTTCGACGGTTATGAATAAAGCCACTGTAAACATTCATATGTTTGTTTCATGTGAATTATCTTTTCATAGTGTAAGTGTATACTTAAATGTATAAGAAACAGCTTAACTATTGTCCAAAGTGATTTTACCATTTTACATCAACACCAGCAATGTATGAGCATTCTAGTTGCTATGCATTCTCCCCAAAAGTTGCTGTGATGAGGGTTTGTTGGTTGGTTTGTTCATTTTGGCCATAGTCTGTTAGTTTCATTGTAGTTTAATTTTATATTTCCTTAATGACTAATAACGTGGAGAAACTTTCAATGTGCTTATTATTATCCCTATATGTTCTTTAGTTAAGTGTCTGTTCTAATCCTTTGCCATTTTTTAAAATGAATTGTTTGATTAGCATTAAGGCTTAGAGTATTTTATGGTTTATGGATACAACTCCTCCTCTATCAGACATGTGTTTTGCAAATATTTTTTCCTAGTCTATGGCATGTTTTTAATTTTTTAACAGTATATTCACAAAAAGCATGAGATTTTAATGTTGATGAAGTCTAATTTCTCAAAAAAAAATTAGGGATCATACTTCTATTCATTAAAGAAGTTGCTTTCTAAGCTGAAATTAGTTTCTTCTGTTTTCTTCTGTATATTTCATTGTTTTTGCTTTTAAGTCTATGATTTATTTTAAACAGCTTTTTGTATATGGTATGAGGTGCAGATGTGTTCATGTATCAGAACATTTTCTTCTATACTATAATACCTTGATTACTGTACATTTAGATTAAGTTTTGAAGTCAAATAACGTAAGTCTTCTGAATTCGTTCCTTTTTTTCAAAATTTTTTTGGCTAGTTTCTTTGTTTTTCCACATAAATTTTAGAATTTCCTTGTGATTATCTACAAAAAAAACTATCTGGGAATTTAACTGGGATGACACTGCATCTATACATCAATTTGAGAAGAAATGACATATTTACAAAATACAGTTTTCCAAATCAAGGAGACAGCATACAACTCGATTTATTTAAATATTATTTTTATTTCTTCAATTATTATTTAGTTTTTACCACAGAGGCTTTATTTTGTTAAATTTATTTATTTTCTTATTTTGTTAAATTTATAACTATTACATGGGTTTTTGAGGAGGAGCAGGGTACTATTTTAAATTACATAGTTTTTTCATATTTCAATTTTTCAATATAAAATTGGATTATCAATAAACAATTGATATGATAATTGAAACAATATGTTTCTGTATATTGGTCTTGTTAGATAAACTTTCTAAACTCATTTTTTAGGTAGAATATATTTTTGGTAAATTTAGAAGATTTTCTGTAGACACAAATATGTCATCTATGAATCAAAACAGTTTTATTTCTTTATTTTTAATCTGCAAGATGTTATGGGGTATTTTCCCGTCTTTGCATGTCTACGACTTCCAGCATAATGTTGTATAGAAATAGTGACAGTAGATCTCATTGCCCCAGGTCTTACTTAAGGATAAAACACTCAGAATGTAATCATTAATGATAATATTAGCTGTAGGGAATTTTATTGATGGCTTTTATCATTTAGGGGATGTTCCCATCAATTGGCTGAGATTTTTATCATAAATAATGTCAAATTCTTCCAAATTTGTTTTTGCATTTGTTAAGAGGAAATTAAACTTTGTTTTTCTTTTTATCTGTGATTGTTGATAAATTTTAAAGGTTGAACAAACTGTATTCTCAAGATAATCTCCACTGCACTTGGTCATAATGTATTACTCTATAGTGCTGAATTAAATTTGATGTTTTTGAGAATTTTTATATCTATGCTTGTGAAGGTTATTGTTCTCTACTTTTATCATAATACTGTTCCTTTGTTTTGGTGTCAACATAATGCTGACTGCATAAAATAAGTTGGATAGTGTTTCATATTAATTTCTGAAATATTTTGTAAAGAATTGACATTATATCTCAATTTAATGTTTGGTAGAAATCACCAGTGAAGCTATCTGGGCTGGAGTTTTCTTTGCTGGAAGGTTTCTAATTTAGAATCTTATCTTTAGATAGGTATAGAATTATCCTGATTATCTATTTCTTCATAAGCGAGAATTATTAGTTTCTTTCAAAAGATTTGTTCATCTAAGTTGACATTTTTATGTATGCAAAATTAATCATAATACCCCCTTAATATCTTACAATGTCCATAGAATCTAAAGTTACTTCACTTTCATTCTTGATATCATTTTTGCCTTCTCTCCTTCTGCCTGGATTAGTCTAAGAGTTTAGTAAACTGATGTATGAAAAGAACGAGCTTTTAGTTTCACTGATTTTTTTCTACTGTTTTCCTGTTTTAAACTTAGTTGATTTCTGCACTTTGTTCTATTACTTCACTTGTTTATGTATTTTTCGACCTGGGCTTTTTTCTCTTATTTTACTTACTTTTTTTACTTTTAGGTTAGCGGTACATGTGCAGGTTTGTTACATAGGTAAACTGGTGTTATGAAGGTTTGGTGTTCAGATTATTTCATCACCCAGGTAATAAGCATAGTACCTAATAGATATTTTTTTCTGCTCTTTTTCCTCCTTCCTCCTCCTCCCTCAAGTAGGCTCCAGTGTCTGTTGTTCTGCTCTGTTTCCATTTGTTCTCATTAATTAGCTCCCACTTATGAGCCAGAACACGCAGTATTTGGTTTTCTGTTTCTGCATTAGTTTGCTAGGGATAATGGCCTCCAGCTCCATCCATGTCCCTGCAAAGGACAGGATCTTGTTCTTTTTTATGGCTGCATAGTATTTTATGGTGTATATATACCACATTTTCTTTATACAGTCTACCATTGATGAGCATTTAGGTTGATCCCATGACTTTGCTATTGTGAAAAATGCACTGAACATACATGTGCATGTGTCTTTATGGTAGAACAATTTATATTCCTTTGATTATATACCCACTAATGGGATT
The DNA here is from genome assembly GCF_028885655.2 of Pongo abelii. NCBI lineage: Eukaryota > Metazoa > Chordata > Mammalia > Primates > Hominidae > Pongo > Pongo abelii. The sequence goes on from NC_072008.2 coordinate 134,523,969, forward strand.
GCTAGGTCAAATAGGAGTTTCCCGTTCTTTGAGAAATTGCCCAATGCTTTCCACAAACGTTGAACTAATTTACACTCTCACCAGCAGTATATAAGCCTTCCCTTTTCTTCACAACCTCACCAGCATGTTATTTTTTTGACTTTTTAAATAATAGCCTTTCTGCCTGATGTGAGATGGTATCTAATTGTGGTTTGAATATGCATTTCTCTAATAATTGGTAATATTGAGCATTCTTTTCATATGTTTGTTGGCTGCATGTATGTCTTCTTTTGAAAAATGTTTTCATGTCCTTTGCTCACTTTTTAATGGGGTTGTTTTTTGTTTGTAAATTTAAGTTCCTTATAGATTCTGGATATTAGACGTTTGCACAATTCACACACATTTTTCTCCATTCTGTAGGTTGTCTGTTTACTCTGTTGATGGTTTCTTTTGCTATGAAGAAGCTCTTCAGTTTACTTAGATCCCATTTGTCAATTTTTGCTTTTGTTGCAATTGCTTTTGGCATCTTTTCCATGAAATGTTTGCTACTTTTCTTCTTGTTTGGGGTTTAATTTGTTCTTTTAATAATTTTCTAAGATACAAGCTTAGATCATTGATTTGAAAACTTTCTTTTCTTATGTAATCAGTAAATGCTATATTCTTCCTCTAAGAAGTGATTTAGCAGCATCCCACACATTTGGATATATTAATATTTTGTTTTCATTGCATTAAAAATAATTTATAATTTCTCTTATGAATTATTAAATTTATTTTTATGTTTTGTTGGATTTGTACATAATTTGGAATTTTCAAACTATCCAGCTATTATTTATTTCTACTTTAATCTCTTTCTGTCCAAATCATATATTTTCTGTGATTCCAGTTAGCTTACATTCGTTTAAGTGTGTTTTATAGCCCAGAATATTATCTGTCTTGGTGAATGATTCATGTGCAGTTGAAAGGAATATATTAAACTCTTGTTTTGTCTATTTGTCTATAAATGTTAATTAGCACATGTTAGTTGTTAATGTTGCTCAAGTCCTCTATATTTTTGTGGGTTTTCTGCCTAAAATCTCTATGAAATATGAATGTGTCCATGTACATATTAGTTTCCATTCTTTTACTTTTAACCTGTCTTTATATGCAAAATTGATTTCTTGTACACAATCTAATCTGACCATCTCTGCCATTTAATTTGTGTGTTTAGACCATTTCTATTTACTATAATTATTTACACAATCACGTTATGACATATTCTCTATTCTGTTTTCTTTTTAAAATTTTTGTCTTCTTTTAGATGTATTGAGTATTTTATATAAATATTTTTTTTTCTCCCACAAAAAGAGGTGTTTTTCAGCCACCTACTCTACTCCATTTCTCATGAATACCCATTACTCACTCATGGAAAGAGCTTACAAGTTTATAAAAATTTCTCTTGTATTTAGTAATCCCAAAGGTTCTATACTTTCACATTAGCCATTATCAAGCCCTTAAACATTTTACTTGCATTTTTTACTTACATGTATAGCTTTTCACTTCTTGTTCTAGTGTTCTGTCACAGGTGAGTCAGTACTTACATCTCACTTCTCCTTGGAGAATCCTGTATTTCCGTAGATTTCAGGCTATTTGGTTGTTCTTCAACTTCCATTATCTGATATATTCTAATAAAGTTATCAGTAACTTATCTATCTTTATTTTTTTAATTGAGGGAAAATCTCTCTCTAGTTTTCTACATCCTAAGTATAAAAAGAACTCTTCATAGGCCATACTTTGAGTAGAAAAATTCTAGATAAATTAATGCAAAAGAAGAAGAAAAGAAGTAAAATGTCTCACCAATATTTTTAATAATTATTACATGTTGAAATGATGATATTTTGGGTATATTGAGTTAAATAAAATATATTACTAAATTTTAAAAAATGAAAAGAAACATTCTTAAAGCAGCCAAATATCATCCTAATTTCTAGTTAGAGCTCTTAACTTCCTTTTGTTGAGTTCTATATTCATTAAGAAATATAGTTTATCTTAAGAAGATTCTACACAGACACCTGACTCTTAGGCTATATAGATATCTATGTTATTTTCTTACTACAAACCAATTTAAGATAAATTTTGAGGAAATGACTGACTATTCTTTGATAAGGTGATTGTTCGTCTTTGTACAAAAAGCAGCTAGCAGAGCCAGCTACTCACCATGGGAAGTTGTGACCTTTGGTTGAATGAATAAATACAAAACTTGGTTCTAGACCTATCTAGATCTAATCAACTAAGTCTAATCAAACTAAAGTCACAAACTTGTTTCAGGCTAATTTTTTTCATTAGTACAGGACATGTTAACACTGCACTTGACTGAGTTTCCTGCACAGTGGCTTTGATGATGAAATATATGTAACCTACTGGTGACTGATCAGTGGAGCTCAGATGTGGCTACTCTGATTTATTACGATTGATTATTGTCTCTGAACTGGTCTCATACAAGGAAATTCTTCTGAGTACCCCTCCATCTAATATCTCAGTAGATATTCCATAGAAACAAAGTACTAGTTAAATGTTACTTAGGTCTTTGAAGGTTAAAAAAGTGTTCTATTCAAACCTTTTTTGAGCTTCACTAACAAGTCAGTGCTTTGTTCAGGTTCTTTCAGTTGGAGTAGCTCAGTAAGACTCCACTTTTGAATTTCTAACTGGGTCTTAGAATTGAAGTACAGACATAATGACCTACTTTGTATATCAAAAAATAATAGTGACCTTTTTATATGCTCTGGAATTCTTTATTTCATCCTTTTGACCAAACTCCCATTCTTACAATCTTAGAATTATTTAAAAAAGGAAAAAGAAATGACTGTCTTGGTTGCTTAGGTAGTAAAAACTTGAGTAAAAATGTTAGGAATTCCAGTCCACAATGGAAGAGATTCTCCTTTGGTCAACCCCGCCAAATTCATGTAACCTTACCAAATTCAAGAATTATTCACTGAACATCTGTGCTCAAAAATGTCCTAACTGCTAACAGAATATATAAAGAAGAAAGACACTCGTATCTGTCCTGAAGTATTGTATCAAACTTGAAGAAAACAAGACAGACACACAGAAAACAAGAGAAGGTTACATGTAATCAGTATTGTGTAGTAGAGATATTAGATGCCATGAAACTTCAAAAATATAAAGAATGCTCAAATAATTAATCAGATTTCCTGGTGGTTAATGGGCAAATCTGGCCTAAGGATCTGTTTTGTTTAGTAAGAAGAGTGTTGTCTATTTGTTTAGTTTTATTGATCTCATTGCTTTTTATCTTTTTCATTTTTCGAAGTCTTCTAATCTATATAAGTTCTAATGACAAAAAGATTGATCCCCTGTACCCTTCACCAAATTTCACCAAATGTTAACATTCAATCTCATTAGCCTGCATGCGCTCACATACATTCATTCCCTCTCTCTCACTCTCTCTGTCTCTCTCCTCTCATTAGAGATCAAGAGAGAGACAATGAATATTTAACCCAAAATACTATAGTATACATCTCCTAGGAACAAAGACATCCTTTCATTCTTTAACAAAATGATGCAAATTTTTTTAATTTAGACAATTTAACTCCACACACTATTATCATTTAAAGTAAACCAGGTATTTAATTATTGCCAACATTTTCTTTTATGGAAAATTTTTATGATCAAATATCCAATCTAAAATCATGGATTGCATTTAACTGTCATGTCTCTTTCGTATATTTTAAACTGAAATAGTTTGTCAATTTCTGGCTGTCTATATTTACAGTGTTCAGTTATTTCTTTTTAATGAGTTTGTTTAACGTTTATTTTAAGTTCAGGGGTACATGTGCAGGTTTGTTACATGGGTAAATTATGTGTCACAGGGGTTGGTGTACAGATAATTTTGTCACCCAGGTGATAAGCATAGTACCCAATAGGTAGTTTTTCAATCCACACCCTTCTGCCATGCTCGACCCTCAAGTAATCCATGGTATCTGTTGTTCTCTTCTTTGTTTCCATATTTACTCAATGTTTAGCTCCCACTTATAAGTTAGAACATTTGGCATTTGGTTTTCTGTTACTGCATTACTTCACTTAGTATAATGACCTCCAGGTCTATCCATGTTGCTGCAAAGGACATGATCTTGTTCTTGTTATGGCTGTGTAGTATTCCATGATGTATATGTATCACATTTTCTTCATCCAGTCTACTGTTGATGGACATTTAAGTTGAATCCATGTCTCTGTTATCATTAATAGTGCTGTGATAAACATATATGTGTGTGCATGTGTGTCTTTATGGTACTTTTTAATAAATTTGAATATCTTATGTTTTAACATGGACATTTCAGATCTTCATAATAAGTGAGGCAGGGTTACCATCACAACCTACATGAATTATATGCATAAATTAAGCTTAAATAGTTCACTTTTGAATTAACTTTCAGGCCAATGGAAACATTCAAGTTTGAGATCCAGTTATGAAAGAATTTCTGGATAAAGTGGAAAGATTTGAAGAAAAGAATGAGGGCATTTAAGATGTGGAGAGACTTGTCAGGGTATATGATTATGGCATAAGAATAAGGTAGTTAAAAGAACGACCTAAGTGTGCTAGATTAGTCCAAAGGAGTATGTAGCCTACGGTTATGATTTGCAAATAGTATTTTTACATTTTAAATCTAATAAGAGTATCTCTGCAGTTAATCTTGAGGAATCCTTAGCAAGAGAGTTCCTGATAACTGTGCCAATCAATTGAGATACAAAGACAATAGTAAGCAGCAAACTATGAACTGACTTTCACTTCTGATTATGCTGTAGTAACAAGGATCAGGTAACGTCCCAATATAAACAATTAGAAAACGGGAAAAAATATGTGAAACAGCTGTTTTCATATATCTCCACTAACAGCATAGGCCTGGGATTCCTGTGAGAAGGTAAACAAACATGATAAGCCCCACAGGAGGTCCAGCTTTCAACCTGGAGGCGATTTCCACAATGAGGGGATAATGAGGAATCTAAGCAGAGCTGATGGCCCTTGCTAAGTTGGAGAAATAGAGATCAGGGTCAAAAGATACTGAGGATGCAGGAATATGTGATCCCAGGGATGTTCCGTGGAGGTGGTATAGTTGAACTATTCCTAGAATAAAGGCTGACCTAGAACTCCCTTAGTGTGAAGTGGGATCCCCATGCACTGGTTATCAATCTACTTGCACAAGTATGGTAACAAAAAACACTCACTCAACAAGTTAAGCAAAGCAATTTTGTTATTCACCAATAGGCAGCGAGGGATAATAAGAGCTTAAGGTTCAAGGTGAACCAGTCTGCCAAAGCTCAGAAAAGCTGTTCAGGGCAGGTGTAGTCTCATCTGTGCATGCCCCATGTGAAATCATTCTTCTCTGGGTTTTATATCTCAGGGGAGGGGTGACTTGGATCACTAGGCTAAAGTGTTTCAGGACATTCTGTCCTAGAAGGGATGGCAACAGAGCCCAGGCTTTTCTGAACAGTTTCTCCTTATCTCAGAATGTTGTATTCCCAGTACATTCTACAGTTATTCTAAGAACTGCAACTGAGAAACAGGGGAAGAGCTGGGTTGGTCAAGGTTATCTGGGCACCCGTCCTGCACCTTAGAAAACATTAAAAACAGTGGATCAAATCAATCTGCAAGTAACTTGTTTTGGCTACATTAAAATTCAACACCTTTCAAGGAAGATGACAAAATGCAGACAACCAACAATGTAACATTCACAATGTCCAGTATCTCAGTAAAAAAATAAATAGATATGTCAATAAGTAAAATATCATGACCCATAGAATGAAGTTGTCAAATTTCCCCAAATTGATCTGTAGATTTAATGCAGTTTAAATCAAAGTCCTCACAGAATTTCTGGAGATGTCGATAAGTTTACCCTAAAATTTATTTGGAAAGGCTAAAGAGCAAGAAATTTTGTTCAAAAAAGAATAAAGTTAGATGATTCACTTTACCTGATCTTAAGATTTTCAAAAATAAACTACAGTAATTAAGAAAGAGTGGTAGTGGCAAAGAATAAACATACAGATCAGTGGAACTAAAAAGAGTACAGAAATAGACTCACACAAATATGGTCAATTGATTTTTTATAAAAGTGAAGAAGCAATGCAATGAAGAAGGAATAGTCTTTTTAAATTATTTATGTATTTTATTTAACAAATAAAAATTTTATATACTCAGAGTGTACAACATGATGTCTGATACAGATACACACACACACACGCACACACATTGTGAAATGGCTAAATTAGGCTTATTACCACAAACATTACCTCACATATTCATCTTGTGTGAGTGTGTGGTGTGAACATTTAAAATCTACTCTCTCACAACTTTCAGTATATAATACATTGTTATTGACTATAGCCACCATGTTGTACAATAGATCTTGAACTTATTCTTCTTGACTAAATAAAAGATTTTATCTTTGACCTGTGTCTCTCCAATCCCTCCTTCCACAGCCCCTGTTAACCACCATTGTACCTTGCTTCTATGAATTCAACATTTTAGATTTCTTATATATATGTAAGATCACATAACATTTGTCTTTCCACGCCTGGTTCATTTCTCTTTTGTTCTGTCTTTTCTTTTTTGAAAGGGCCACCACTCCCCGCCAGTTCATTTCATTTAACATAATGTTCTCCAGGTTCATCTAGTCACAAATGACAGAATTTTTTTTTATTAAGGCTAAATAGTATTCCTTTGTGTACATATACTACATTTTCTTTATCCATTCATCTACTTATGAGCACATAGCTTATTTCCATATCTTGGCTATTGTGAATAATGCTGCAGTAAACATGAGGATGCAGATATATATATTTTAGAGATACTGCTTTTATTTCCATTGGATATATACCAAGAAATAAGATTGTTGAATCATATAGTAGTTCTATTTTTAATATTTTGAGAAGGCTCCACATTGTTTTTCATAATGGTTGCACTAATTCACATTCCTACCAACAGTGTATAAGAGTTTTCTTTTCTCCACATGGTTGCCAAGACTTTTCTTCCTCTTTTTGAACATAGTCATTGTAACAGGTGTGAGGTGATTTCTCATTACAGTATTAATTTTTATTTCCCTGATGATTACTGATTTTGAGCGCTTTATTGTATAGAGAGGATAGTGTTTTAACAAATGGTGTTGAAACAATTTGGCATCCATGTGCAAAATAATAATAGTCTCATTATGGACATCTGTTATGGTTTGAATGTATATCCCAAAGTATAAGTGTTGGAAACTAATGCATAATGCAAGAGTATTGGGAGGTGGGGCCTAATAAGAGATTATTAGGTTATGAGGGCTCTACTCTCATGAATAGATTATTAATGGGAGTGGCTTATCACAAGAGTGGGCTTATTATAAAAGTGAGTTTAGTCCCCTCTTTCTCTCTTGCTCAAACCCTCTCTTTCTCTTCTGCTTTTCACCATGGGATGGGGTAGCATGAAGGCCATTGTTAGATACCAGAGCCATGGTCTTGGACTTCCAGTCTCTAGAACTGTGAGCCAAATATACTTCTGTTTATTATAAATTATCTAATCAGAGGTACTTTGTTATAGCAACATAAGACAAACTAAGACAGAAAACTGGTAACACAAATTGGAGCTATTGATATTACAAATATATGAAAATGTGGAAGTGGCTTTGGAATTGAGTAATGGGTAGAGGCTGAAAGAACTTAGAGGAGCAGGTTAGGAAAAGCCTAGATTGCTATAAATAGAGTATTAAGGGCAATTCTGGTGAGGATTTAGAAGACGAGAGCTGTTGGGAAAGACTAAAACTTCTTAGAAATTGCTTAAGTGGTCATGATCAAAATGTTGGTAGAAATATGGACAATAAAAGACCATTCTGATGAGGGCTCGGGCAGAAAAGAGATATATCTTATTGGAAACTGGACTAAATGTCATCCTCGTTATGAAGTGGCAAAGAATTTGGCTGAATTCTATCTATGCCCTCAGGCTTTATGGAAGTTGAAATTTAGAAATAGTGAACTAGAATATTTGGCAGAAGAAATATCTAAGCAGCAAAGTGTTTAAGGTGCCCCATGGCTCTATGGCTGCTTACAGTAAAATGAGATAATAAATAAATTATTTAAAGATAGAAAGGGAAACAGAACAAAAATATTTTTAAAAATATCAGTCTGGCCACATAAAGAATAAAAAAAAGCTTGTTTCGGAGAGCAAACCAAGGATATGGTTACATGACCCTTGCTAAGAACATCAGTATGGATAGAAGGCATCATCAGGACAATGAGAGAATGAAGATGACGGCATTTCAGAGATCTTCAAGGTTGCGCCTCCCATTACAGGCCCAGAGCTCTAAGAGGGCAGAATGGTTTTGCGGGGTGGGCCCAGGGCCCCCTCTATGGGTTGACTGCCCAGAGCCACCTTGGGTCTCTGCTCCCTGCATTGGGCACAGTGTTCCTCAGTTGCCCTAACCATGGCTCAAATGGGCCCAGCTGTGGCTCAATCCATCACTCTAGAAGGTACAAGCTGCAAATTTTGGTGGCATCTGTGTGGTGCTACTCTGCAGGTGTGCTAAATGCAAGAGCTATGGGGACATAATTTCCTCCACATAGATTTCAAAGGACGGCATGGACGGCCTGGGAACCCAGGAAGTGACTTATTGCATGGGTGGAGCCACCACAGATAAGCTCTAATAGACCAGTGTCCACCAGAAATGTGGGGTCAGCGCTGCCACAGAATTCTCACTAGGGCGATGCTTAGTGGAGCCATGGGAGTTGGGCCAAGACCCCAGAACTGTAGATTTACCATTGTGCAAAATGAGCTCGGGAGAGGTACAGGCATGAGACTCCAGCCCGTGAGAGCTTCCAGGTGAAATGAGCCCAGCAAAACCATGGAGGTAGAGCTGCCTGAAGCCTTGAGGGCCAAAACCACACTCCACTGTGTGCAGGACATGGGACATGGAGTCAAAGAAAATTATTCTAGAGCTTTAAGATGTAATGTTATTTTCCCTGTTGGGTTGTGGATTTATTTGGGACCAGTTACCCCTTTCTTCTTGCATATTCATCCCTTTTGAAATGGGAATGTCTATCCTATGCTGTCCCACCACTGTACTTTGAAAAAATGTCACTTGTTAATTTTATAGGCTCACAGCTGGAGAGGAATTTGTCTCAAGATAAATTGCGCCTTGAGTCTCACCCATATCTAATTCAGATGATTCTCTTAACTTTGGACTTTTGAGAAGATGCTAGAACTAGTTAAACTTTTGGGATTATTGAGATAAAATTAATGTATAGTCACTCACCAAATAATAATGCTGTGTTCAAGGACAGACAGCATACACGATGGTGGTCCCATATGATTATAACGAGCTGAAAAATTCTTATTGCCTAGTGATGTCATAGCCATCATAAGATTATAGCACAATGTATTGCTCATGTGTTTGTGGTGATGCCGATATGGACAAATCTACTGTGCTGCCAGTCATCCAGAAGTGTAGCATATACAATTATGCACAGTACATATAATTGATAATGATAATAAATAACCATGTTACTGGTTTATGTATTATTTTTATTTTTATTTTAGAGCGTATTTCTTCTACTTATGAAAAAAGTTTATTGTAAAAGAGCCTCAGGTAGCTCCTTCAGGAGGTATTCCAGAAAAAGGCATTGTTATCACAGAAGATAAGAGCTCTGTGTATGCTACTGCCTCTGAGGACCTTCCAATAAGACAAGATGAGAAAGTGGAAGACAGTGATATTGATGATCCTGACCCTATGTGGACTTAGGCTCATATGTGTGTTTGTGGGGTTTTTTTTAACAAACAAACAAAAAAAACAGTAAAAAGTAAAATAATTTAAACATATAAAAAAACTTATAGAGTAAGGATATAAAAAATATTTTTGTACCGATATACAATATGTTTGTGTTTTAAGCTAAGTGTTACGAAAAAGTCATAAAGTTAAAAAATTAAAGTTTGTAAAGTAAAAAAATTACAGTAAGCTAAGGTTAATTGAAGAAATTATTTTATAAATGTAGTACAGTCTAAGTGTACAGTGTTTATAAAGTCTACCGTAGCATACAGTAATGTTCTAGGCCTTCACATTCACTCATCCCTCAATCACTGACTCACACAGAGCAAAGCCCAGTCTTGCAAGCTCCATTCATGGTAAACATCCTAAATGGGAGTACTATTTTGTATCGTTTATATGATATTTCTATTGGAGCTTTTCTATGTTTAGATATGTTTAGAGACACAAATACACACCATTGTGTTTCAGTTGCCTACACTATTCAGTACAATAAAATGATGTACAGGTCTGTAGCCTAGGAGTACTAGGCTACATCATATATCCTAGGTGTGTGGTAAGCTATGCTACCTAGATTTGTGTAAGTACATTCTATAATTTTGTACAATGAGGAAATCGCCTAACAACTCCTTTCTCAGGACATATTCCTGCTATTAAGTAATACACGACTGTATTTTGCATTGTGAGAAAGACATGAATATGGGGGGTGCTGGGGTAGAATGTAATGGTTTAAATTCCTCACTTTCAACAACAGATAGATCATCCAGATGAAAAATCAACAACAAGGATACAAAAAGTAAAGGGAAATACAGGCCAATAATTAACATAGATTAAAAATCTTCAGCCAGGCGTGGTGTCTCACATCTGTAATCCCAGCACTTTGGGAGGCTGAGGTGGGAACATCATCTGAGGTCAGGAGTTCAAGACCAGCCTGGCCAGTATGGTAAAACCTTGTCTATTAAAAATACAAAAAAAATTAGCCAGGCATGGTGGCAGGCGCCTGTAGTCCCAGCTACTGGGGAGGCTGAGGCAGGAGAATTGCTTGAACCTGGGAGGCAGAGGTTGCAGTGAGCCAAGATCGTGCCATTGCACTCCAGCCTGGGCAACAAGAGCAAAATTCCGTCTCAAAAAAAAAAATTCAACAGAGAATTATCATACTGAGTTCAAGAGCATATTAAAAGAATTGTACAACTTGTTTAAGTGGGATTTATGTGTGGAATGCAAAGATAGTTCAACCTGTGCAAATCAATAAATGCGATACACCACATTAACAGAATGAAGGACAAAATATTATATACTCCTCTTAACACATACAGAGAAAAGCATTTTACAAAATTCAAAATCCTCTCATAAGAAAGAAAAACTCAGCCAGGCGCAGTGACTCATGTCTGTAATCCCAGCACTTTCAGAGGCCGAGGAGGGCAGATTATGAGATCAGGAGATCGAGACCATCTTGGCTAACACAGTGAAACCCCGTCTCTACTAAAAATACAAAATATTAGCTGGGTGTGGTGGCAGGCGCCTGTAGTCCCAGCTACTCAGGAGGCTGAGGCAGGAGAATGGCGTGAACCTGGGAGGCGGAGCTTGCAGTGAGCCGAGCTTGTGCCACTGCACTCCAGCCTGGGCCACAGTGCAAGACTCCATCAAAAAAAAAAAAAGAGAGAGAAAGAAAAAGAAAAAGAAAGAAAGAAAAACCCTCAACAATTAAACATGGAAGAAATGTGCCCCAACATAATAAAGACCACATAGGACAAGCCCACAGCCACTATTATATTTAATGGTGAAAATCTGTAAGCTTTTCCTTTAAGATCAGAAAGAAGTCAAGAATGCCCACTCACACTACTTCTGTTCAACACAGTATTGAAAATCTTAGCCAAAACAATTGGGCAAGAAAAAGAAATAAAAGGCACTCTAATTGAAAAGAAAGATGTAATATTGTGTCTGCTTAAAAGTAACATTATTTAAAAAATCAAAAACTTCCAGAAAAAACTATTAGAAGTAAAAATAAATTCAGTAAAGTTGCAGGATACAATATCAACATATAAAAACACACTGCATTTCTAGATACTAACAATGAATTATCCAAAAAATTAAGAAAACAGTTATATTTACAATAGCATCAAAACTAATAAAATACTTGGAAATAAAATGTACTCTGAAATCTATAAAACATTGATGAATGAAACTGAAGAAGAAACAAATAAATAGGAATATATCCCATGTCCTTGAATTAGAATAACTCATATCTTTAAAATATCAACACTACCTAAAGCAATCTACAGATTCAGTGCAATCCCTATCAAAACTCTAATGGCAGTTTTTACATAAATAGTAAAAACTATCCTAAAATTCGAATGTAACCACAAAAGACTCAGAATAGCTAAAGCTATGTACAGAAAGAATAAACCTGGGGGCATCATATTTCTTATTTCAGATTGTATTACAAAGCTATAGCAATCAAAAAGATATGAAATAGGCATAAAGACAGACATACAGATGAATGGAACAGATTTGAGAGCCCAGAAGTAAACGCATGCATATAAGGTAAATTAACCTTTGACAAAGGTGCCAAGAATATTCAAAGGAGAAAGAATTGTCTCTTCAAAAACTAGATAACCACATGCAAAACAATAAAACTGGATACTTTTCTTACACCATATAGAAATATAATTCAAAATGGATTGAAAGATTTAAAATGCAGGACCTGAAATCATTAAGCACTTAGAAGAAAACAGGGAAAAAAACCCTTTGACATTGGTTCTTTTTAATGATATTTTAGATGTGACACCAAAACTAAAAGCAACAAAAACAGAAGGAAACAAATGGGCCTAAATCAAATTTAAAGTTTCTGCATAGTAACAAAATAAAAATTAACAAGAAAAAATTAACAAAAAAGCAACCTACAGAATGGGAGAAAATAGTTGCAAATCATATATCTAATAGGAGATTAGTCTTTAAAATATATTAAAAACTCATACAAATCAATATAAAAAACCAAACAAGCCAATTAAAAAATGAGAAAAGGGATGAAATACACATTTTTTAGAAGAAGACATAAAATGGCCAATGGATATATGAAAAGATGCTTAACTTCTCTAATTATCAGGAAAATACAATTCTAATTATCTGGAAAATACAATTCAAAACCAGAATGAGATGTCACCTCATATTTCCTAGAATGGCTATTATCAAAAGAATCAAAAGATAACAAGTGTTGATGAGGATGTGAAGAAAAAGGAATCTTTGTACAGAGTTGGCATGAATGTGAATTTGTACAGCCACTATGGAGGTTCCTCAAAAAGTTAAATGTAAGACTACCATATGATCCACGAATACCACTTCTGAGTATACATCCAAAGGAAAGGAAATCCTCTCTTGAAATCCTAATCCAATCTTGAAGATATATCTACACTACCGCATTCATTGCAGCACTAATTCACATTAACCAATATGGAAACAACTCAAATGTCTGTTGATGGATGCAGGAATACAGAAAAGTTTTTATATATTCATATTATATATATATATAAACATATTCTTTATTCGTCTATCAACGTATATTCCATATATAGTATATATATATTTTATATATGTGTATATATAAAATATATTCCAAATATATACACATATATATGATGGAATATATTTCATATATATATTTTATATATGTGTATATTTCAGCCTTAAAAATTAGAATATCCTAACATTTGCAACAACATGGATGAACCTGGGGGTATTATGCTACGTGAAATAAGCAAGACACAGAAAGACAAACACTGTATGGTATCACTTACATTTGGAATCTAAAATACTTGAACTCATAAAAACACAGAGCAAAACTGCAGTTACCAGGGGTTTGAGTAGGAGGAAAACAGGAGATTTGGTCAAAGGGAACAAAGTTTGAGTTTTAAGATGCATAAGTTCTGGATATATAATATACAACATAGTAACTAGAGTTAATAATAATGTATTGTAGACTTGAAATTTGCTGAGTTTAGATCTTAAGTGTTCTTGCCACACAAAGGAACGGTAACTGTGTAAGGTAATGGATATGCTAATTATCTTGATTGTGGCAAACACCCCACAATGTATAAGTGTATCAATTCATCACATTGTATATCTTAAATATATACAATTTTTATCTTTCAATCATACTTCAATAAAGCTTGGGGTTGGGGTGAGGGGAAAGAATAAGGAGAAAATAAAGAGAAACAAAGCAGTGGAAAAAGACAAAATGTAGACAACAGCCCAGTAAAAAGGAAATAGTCAGAAATCTGGGTGTTAAATTTAAAAAATAGATAAACTGCAAAGTAAAACATAAAATCACTATCAAAATTTTTGACACTTCATGAAATAATTGTCCTAAAAAATGTGGCACTTCCAATACCTGCAGTCCTGCCAAAGCTCAATACTTACCGCACACTTTTCAACCCATGGCAACCCTAAAAAACTGACGAGGGCTTGAGATAACACAAATTAAGAAACCAGCTGGGTAATCAAGAGATCAACACACAACTGTTAAACTCTGAACTCAAAACTTATTCTTAGAGCATCAAGTATAATAAAAACAATTCACCAATAGCATTTACCTTCTGAAACCAGAAAATCCACATATCTAATTAAAAAGCAGTGGTAAAAGAGATAACTAAAAAAATTTTTACCTGAAAGGTTTCCTCCAGAAGAGCTTCAGTTTATGAAAGGAAAGAAGAAAAGAATGAGTTTTAACATTTTGCCTTTTATTTGAGTTCCCTTCCACTATCTCATTTTGTATGAAGAGAATTTAATTTTGAATGTAAAGACCCAAATCCTGAAAATAGATAACAAAGTTACAATTGGCCTTACAAAGGTGATTTTTCCCTTCACAAAATAATTCACAGGAGCATTTTTAAATTGTGCATTTAAGTGTTGGTTTACAGAACATTAACTCCATTGCAGAGAGGGTGAGAGCTAAAACGTAGAGCCACTGTTCTCTGAAGACCAATTCAATATGAGGATAAATAATTGTAGAAATAACAATGAAAATCAATAGAAAAAACATGGATGAAACTGGAAACCATCATTCTCAGCAAACTATCGCAAGGACAAAAAACCAAACACCGCATGTTCTCACTCATAGGTGGGAATTGAACAATGAGAAAACATGGACACAGGAAGGGGAACATCACACTCCGGGGACTGTTGTGGGGTGGGGGGAGGGGGGAGGGATAGCATTAGGAGATATACCTAATGCTAAATGGCGAGTTAATGGGTATAGCACACCAAAATGGCACATGTATACATATGTAACAAACTTGCACATTGTGCACATGTGCCCTAAAACTTAAAGTATAATAATAATAAAATAAAATAAAAAAAACAAAAACAAAAGCAAATAAACCAAACTAATATTGAAAGCTTAAAAAAAAAAAAAAAAAAAAAAAGGCAACGAAGAAGAAAATTAGCCAGGCATAGTAGCACACACTTGTGGTCCCAGCTACTTGGGAGGCTGAGGCAGGAGAATCACTTAAGCCTGGGAGGCAGAGGTTGAAGTGAGCCATGATCATGCCACTGAACTCCAGCCTGGGTGACGGAGTGAGACCCTGTCTGTAAATAAATAAATAAAGTCGTTCAAAAGATCAAAAAAAAAAAAAAAGAAAAAGAAAAAGAAAAAAATAAATAAATTTATCAAGACGTGGTTGCAAATGTCCATTCAAAGTCTTGAGAATGAAAGAATGAGGGAAGCTGCTATATGGCTAATCACTAAGGGAAAATAGTAGGAAAAAGAGAAGAGAAAATAATGATAATGCAAGCTTTAGAAAAACTTTGGGGTGGCTACCTATATCTATCAGCTCTTCACCTTCTTGCCTTGTATCATTTGTAACTGCACAAAAATATCTTACCCAGTGCTATAGACATTTTTATTAGGTATCTGAATTTCAGGCCACAGGGAAATAATTCAGAAAAGTTTAAGTAAAAACACAAAATATAATTGGTCTGCACTAATGTATCAAACAGTTCTTGTTTCCAGGAGCTTTGGCCATTTGTTACAGCCCCAGCTACCAACAGAACAAGCCATTCTGCATAATCTCTGATCTACTCTATATGGGCAAAGCAAGGACACTCTTGGAGCCCTTTTATGCGCAACTCAGTGGATAATGAAAGCCCCATGGGCTTAACTTTGAACAAAGGGAGGTGGTTTCTGGAGAATAAATTATTTCCCTTTACTTTCCTGGACCCACTGTCAAGTAGTTATTTATACAATCATATATGGCAGTTTTTTTAATACAGCCTCTCAGAAAATAGTCCCATGAACTCAAGCAATCAGTATCAACTTTCAAGTAGTGAACTTGATATATCAAGTAGTGCTTTCAATATCAAGTAGTGAACATTTTAATATTGCATTGTTGTAATATTAAAATGCCTCACTCACATTTTCTTTCACTCCATCTCCCTGAAATTGCATTTGCTAATAAAGAATTTGCCTCAGGTTATATTTTCTGAGGAACCTAACCAAAGACAGCCCTTAAAATCCTAACAGACTATTTTAATGCAATATTTATATATTCAGGAAGCACAAAAAATGGTGCAAAATAAGGAGAACATAAAAGTCTGGAGCAGGCTGACATTGAAGCCAACCCAGGACTCTCTTCTTCACTGATAGTTCTCTCTGGTGTCAAATGTCACAGAGTTTGTTTCTTTTAATAAATAATGTTTAAATTTCTGACTTGTTTTATCCATTGAGTGAATTGATCCATAATTTACTCCCTAGCCTGTAAAATAGCTCTTATTCAACTAAGCAACTGAAAAACTGTTATTAAATTTAACTATATGCAAAGCAATCCTTTCAAGTATTTTTTCTCATTACCCATTCCCTATTGCTAGGGACATTTGACCACACAAACCCCAATCATGCCTCATTCTTGCCTTGCTCTTAGTGACTTTATCTTAATAATTTTAGCAACCTCAGTCTGGGAATTGCCTTTTATTCACAAGTTCTTATAACATGAAATTCTTCATATTCCTGCACTTAATCCTAAGTCCCTGCTGCCAAAGTTTCCTGATACCTGCTTGGCTAGGGGAATCTGTGAGTATAAGCTGCTTTGAAATTCTTTGACACAATTCTTCACCCACTCTTCAGGATACCTCCATTACTTCATGTTAGAAATTGCTTATTAATGTGTTCTGCTATTCTCTTATTGATATCATGTTCTATAAGAGTAGCTTCTATTATGAATGTCAACCTTGAATAATGAGATTCAGAAAATATGATTAAGTATAAAATTTATTCAAGCACAAAGCTTGAGGATGGCCACTCAGGACTCCAAATGAACAGGGTCAGCATTTCCAAAGTGGAGAAGTAATGATTTCACTTATGTAGGCAGAGACAGAAAAGTTCCAGCAGGATTACATTTACCATATAAGACAAGGCACCTAAGGTGCATATGCCATAGCAATTTGGTTGGTTACAGATTGCTACATTCCAAGATAGAATACTGTATTACTTTGTGAAAAGTGGTAGTGATCTGAGGGTGTCCTATCTTTGGCACTGTTTGGTTGTAATTATTCACAAAAAAAAAAAAAAAATCAGAGGCAGAAGAGATTGCAGTTGCATGCATGTGACTCAGGTTGCATAGTTACATTTCTTCAAGGCTCAGGATAATTTAAAGTTCCAACAGCTTTACATTTAAATTTTGTAAGTTGAACTATTAAGTTCGCATTCTCCCCTTTTCATCAAGATCTTCTAAAGAAAGCTTCATAGATACGTACAAATGGTTTGGCTTCTTTTTTGCTCAGATTAGTCCTGCATTCCTAGGAAGGCTCATTATTAAAGTTTCATGTCCCATGGTAGGGAAAATTTGTCACATTATAAACTGATGGGGAATAGGCCAATTAAAATAACATGAGGGAAGTGATTTTGTGACCTGAGTCAGACTACTTAGTTGCATCTTCAACTAATGCAGTTTTTGAGTGAACATTAGTTTAGTCTTTTTGGTCATGTATTGACTCCACTGGAAACAAATACTGCAGCAGCAGTAAAGACAAAAACAGGACAAAATGCAAAAAAATATTGTAATTCCTAGAATTAGCATTTACTACCAAGTTTCCCAAGATCCAAACCAGCTGCTTAGCCAATCATTTAGAAAAGATGTTGATCTGAAAGGTTAGTTATTTGTGTTTTTATATTAGCCATTAACTTAGTGATGTTATCCAATTCATCTGGGATACAGACACAGCAATCAGTCTTCATGGTAGGGCAGGTTTCTCCTTAGGCTGCAGTGAGTATGTCTGTACTAACACATTTCTGTAACACAGCCTTTCTCATGAAAGTGATTTAATTGGAGGGATGAGATGGCTGACTAGACACAGTCAGGAAATGCCTCTCCCACTGAGATAAACCATAATATTGAGTAAACCATCACACTTTAAACGTATCTTTTGAGAAAAAACAATGAAAGTCAATACAGAGGCGAAGCAAACATGGACACTGAAGACAGAGGAAGCTGGGAAGCTTGCATGGAGTCATTGAGTGCCAGGACCAGCTCCTAGTCCTGAGCAGGTCTGAAGGAAAGGGTAAGTGAAGAAACTATAGGGCACCATTCTCCCGCTGTAGACCTCTGGTTTCCTAGCTTTAAGAGATTTCATGACCCCTACAGACATTTGAATTAACAGGGGGAACAAGCCACAGAATATGCAGAGGCCCAGTAGGTTTAACACACGGGACAGCTGTAGCAAATCGTGATCATAGGTGCTCATCCACTAAGGCTCTCCAACTTGTTCTGAATGATCACAGCCTCTGCTGAATGTCTGGCTGGGAGAGAGCAAGACTGCCTTTCCTGCAGGACCAGAGCACGTCTGATCTGCATTCTCCCTTGTTTTCCAGCCCCTGCCACGGTTACCTGGCTGCTCCTGCAAAAGCATACACATAGCATAACCTCTATTGCCCCAATTTTGTATTCTACTGGTGACCTAGGAAAAGAATGGTCCCCAAAGTACAGCTGGTGCTCAACCCTGAGGGGCCAGAGGACAAAGCCACAGGCCTGATCCCAACCAACCCCAACCCGGGTCTGAGCACACTTCTCAGGGGTATTGAGCTGAGATCTGTGCCCTGACCTCCAGTGAGAGAGGAGCCCCCATTCCCAGAACACTGAGAAGAGTGAGTCACAGATTTGAGTTCTGGCATGGGAACTAGGCATTCCTCTCCCTGCAAGACTGGTCCAGGAATGGTGTAGCCTGTTTACCAACCATAGCCTCTGCCTGATGGAGCACTGAGGCCTGGAATACCTAACAGCTCAGTGATCTGGGTGCAGAAGGCTTGGGACAAAACTAGCTGGCTGGACCTGATCCTGGGATAGACATCAGAGGAAGACCACATTGGGAGAGTACAAGCTGGATGGCTCCTACAGTCATTTGATGGGCAAAAATCCCCAGGCCCCAGGTACCACACAAACTGCAAATCCACAACACCACTGCCCTGCCAGGGAATCCTTCACCCTTAACCCACTGCATCAACAGACCACCCAGCAACATACTCCACAACCCGCTCTGACTCTGCCAAGCTCAGAGGACCAGCAGACCCCTGGGGAATTGCAGGCCTCCTAGTGACCTAACCTTCAGCTCAGGATGCCTCCAAAGGAGAGGAGGGTGTGCAGCTTGCCAGAACCTCCACTGGGACTAAGGAAACATGGGCATGGTGTTGGAGTGATTGGAGGGGGATCCCCAAGGCCCAGGAAAATACTTGATGAGGGAGTCATCGCTCACCTGCTCCCCATCTCCATCTCCCCAGAGCACTGTTATGAAAACACTGAAGTACAAAAAGAGATGCACTGCTGAGTAAGAGCCTATCTGCCAGACCCTACCCTTAAGCACCATCTACTGGATTGCAGCCTGAATTACACCACCATACCAAAATAAAATCCTTCAGCACACATCACCTCTGAAACCGAAGCAGAAAACTAGCCACAACTAGGGAACCCGTACAGAGCCTTTACTCTCTGAAACCACCAAGAAATGAAGCCAAGAAACTGTACACAACATGTACCACAGTCAAATTCTTAAGGGAAACAAAGAATAAAAACACTAAAATCCCCCTTCAAACAATAGCAATTTCAAAAAGATAAAGAAATACCAGCTCTCTTAAATGGAAAAGAATCAGCAAAAGAACTCTGTCAATTCCAAAAGTCAGAGTGTTTTATACCTTCAAAGAATTGCACTAGGTCCCCAGCCATGGATCCTAACCAAATTGAAATGTCTAAAATAACATATATAGAATGCAGAATCTGAAAGGAAACTCAATGAGATGCAAGAGAAAGTTGAAATCCGATACAGGGAAGCTAATAAAATGATCCAAGTATTGAAAGATGACATAGTCATTTTAAGAAAGAGCCAAACAGAGCTTCTGGAATTAAACAATTTACTACAGGAATTTAAAAATACAGTTAGAAGTCTTAATAAAGGATTAGGGAGGAAGAGGTGGAGCAAGATGGCAGAATAAAAGCATCCACTGATTGTCCTCCCTGCAACGACACCAATTTAACATCTTCTACACACACACACACACACACACACACACAAATAAAAAACCTTTATAAAAAACAAAAACCAGGTGAGTACTCACAGTACCTGGTTTTAACTTCATATTGCTGAAAAAGTAGAAAAGAAATAGTCTTGAATTGCCAACGCCACCCCTCCCCTACACCCCAACAGCAATGGCATGGTGTGGAGAGCATTTCTGTGTGCTAGAGAAGAAAGAGTGCAGTAATTGTGAGGCACTCAACTCAGTGCTGCCCCGATAGAACAGAAAGAAAATAATAGACAAAACCAGCTGATGCTTGCCAGTGAAGGGAGCATTTATACGAGCTCTGGGCAAAGCGAAATTGCTAATCCCAACAGTCCAAACTCCACTTTCAGGCAAGCATCGCCACCATGAGATAAAGTATTCTGGGCTTCTAAGTAAACTTGAAAGATAGTCCGGCCAAGACCACAAATCCTAGGAGAGTCCTAATGCTGAATTAGGCCAAGAGACAGTGGACTGGGGTCGGGAGGTACATAACCTACTGAGCCACAAACTGGGGTGGCTAAGGAAGTGCTGGCATCACCCCTCCCTTATCCCCAGCCTGCACAACTTACAGCTCCAAAAGAGGCCCCTTCTTTCTGTTTGAAGAGAGAAGAGAGAAGACTGAGGAGGACTTCTTCTTGCATCTTGGATACCAGCTCAGCCACAGCAGGATAGGGCACTTGTCAGAGTTTTGAGGCCCCCTTTTCGGGCTTCAGCTCAAAGATGACATTTCTAGACACACCCTGGGCCAAACAGGGAACCTGCTGCTTTAAAGGGAAAGAACCAGTCCTGGTAGAATGCATCACCTGCTAACTAAAGATCCCTTGGGCTCTTAATAACCAGCAGCAATACCCAGGTACTAGGTCAGGAGCCTTCGGTAAGACCCTGAGACTTACTGGCTTCAGGTGAGACTTAGCACATTGCCAGCTGTGGTGGCTTAAGGGGCGAGAATCCGTTTGATTGACAAAAGCAGAGGAAAAAGTAAAGGGGTTTTTGTCTTCCTTAGGTACCAGCTTGGCCTCAGAATGGTAGAGCACCAAGTGAACTCTTGGGGTCACCAGTTCAAGGATGTGACTCTGGGACGACACTTCTGGACCTGCCCTGGGCCAGAGGGGAGTCTACTGCCCTGAAGGGTGAGTCCCAGGACAGGGAGCATTCAGCAGAAGCTGACTGAAGAGCCCTTGGGCCTTAAGGGAGCATTGGCGGTAGTCTCTCTGTAATCCCCATGGGCCTGTGGTGGCAGTGGCCACAAGGTGAGGCCCCTCTACCTTGAAAAGGGGAAGGAGTAGAGGGAAAGACTGCATCTTGTAGTTTGAGTGCCAGCTCAGATGGAGTACTATAGAATACCCGGTGAACTGCTAAGGTTTTTGACTTTAGTCCTAGGCTCCCATACAGCACTTCTGAACATGCCCGGAGCCTGGGAGAATTTCCCGTCCTGAAGGGAAGGACATAGGCCTGACTGTCTTTATCATCTGCCGATTGTAGAGATATCGGAGCTTTGAGAAAACACAGGAGATAGCCAGGGAAGTGGCTGCATCAGTCCTTGGGCAAGACCCAGTAATGTGCTGGCTTCAGGTTTGACCCAGTGCAGTCATGGTGCTGGTGGCCACAGGAGTGCTTGTGTCACTCCACTCTCAGATCCAATTGGCTCAGAATACAGAGAGAGGGAGGAAGAGAGAGACTCCGTTTGCTTGGCGAAATGTAAGGGAAGGGAACAAGAGTCTCTGCCTGGTTGAAAATTCAAAGAATTATCCTGGATCTTGTACAAGATAATCAAAATGATGCCTCCATGAGTCTGCAAGAACCACAGCATTAATGGGATTGGGGTGCTTCCTAAAGCAGACATGTCTTAGATCACAACACCCAATTCCTTTAGAACTAGAAAGCCTTCTCAATAAGGATGAATACAAACAAGCCCAGGCTGCAAACACGATAATAAATACATAATTCTTCAATGCCCAAACACAAGAACATTTACATGTATCAAAGAAGACGAGGAAAACACGACCTCACCAACTGAACTAAATAAGGCACCAGAAAAAATTACTGGATAAACACTGATATGTGAACTTTCAGACAGAGAATTGAAAATAGCTGTGTTGAGAAAACTCAAGGAAATTCAAGATAACATAGAGAAGAAATTCAGAATTCTATCAGATAAATTTAATGAGGAGACTAAAATTATTAAAAAGAATCAATTGGAAAATTTCTGGAGTTGAAAAATGCAATTGACATGCTGAAAAATGCATCAGAGTCTTTTAATAGCAGAATTCATCAAGCAGAAATAAGTAGTGAACTTGAAGAGAGGCTATTTGAAAATACAGTCAGTGGGGATGACAGAAAAAAGAATTTAAAAAAATGAAGCATGCTTACAGAAGCTAGACAATACCCAAAATGAAAAATCTGAATTATTGGCCAGAACGAGCATATAGAGGATGGGGCGGCAGTATTATTCAAAAGGATAATAAAACAGAATTTCCTAAACCTAGACAAAGACATCAATATCCAAGTAAAAGAAAGTTATAAAACACCTAGCAGATTCAACCCAAAGAAGACTACCTTGAAGCATATAATAATCAAACTCCCAAAGATCAAGGATAAAAAAGGGATCCTAATAGCAGCAAGAGAAAAGAAACAAATAACATACAATGAAGCTTCAATACATTGACAACAGACTTTTCAATGGAAACCTTACAGGCCAAGAAAGAGTGGCATAACATATTTAAAATGCTGAAGGAAAAAAAAATTTACCCTAGAATAGTATATCCAGCACAAAAGCTGAAGGATTTTATCAACACCAGACCTGTTTTGCAAGAATTGCTAAAGAGAATACTTCAATCCAAAAGAAAAGGACATTAATGAGCAATAAGTCATCTCCTGAAGGTACAAAATTCACTTCTAATAGTAAGTACACAAAAAACAGAAAATTATAACACTGTAACTGTGGTGTATAAATTACACTTATCCTACGTAGAAAGAATAAATGAAGCATTCAAAAAAAAAACACAACAACTTTTCAAGACATAGACAGTGCAATAAGATTTAAATAGAAACAACAAAAAGGTAAAATGTAGGGAATATGGATAAGGCATAGAGTTTTTATTAGTTTTCTGTTTACTTGTTTGTTTATGCAAACTGTTAAATTGTCATCAGCTTAAAGTAATATAAGATACTATTTGCAAGCCTCATGGTAACCTCAAACCAAAAAGTATACAACTGATACACAAAAATATATAAAGCAAGAAACAAAATCATATCACCAGAGAAAATCACCTTCACTAAAAGAAAGATAGTTAAAGAAAAAGAAAGAAAGAGAGAGAGAGAGAGAAAGAAAGAAAGAGAGAGAGAGAAAAAGAAAGAATGAATAAACAAACGAACCACACGACAATCAGAAAACAAATAAAAAATGGCAGGGGTAAGTCTTTACATATCTACAGTATCATTGAATGTGAATGGGATATACTCTCCAATCAAAAGACATAGAGTGGCTGAATAAATAATAGAACAAGACTCATTGATATGTTGCCTACAAGAAACATACTTTACCTATGAATACACACATAGACTGAAAATAAAGGAATGGAAAAAGACACTCTATGCCAATGGAAACCAAAAAAGTGTAGGAGTCACTATATTTATTTCAGAAAAAATAGATTTCAAGACAAAACTATATGAAGAGACAAAGAAGGTCACTATATAATAATAAAGGGGTCAATTCAACAAGAGGATATAATAATCTTAAACATATGTACTGAACACTGGAGTACCCAGATACATAAAGCAAATATTAAAGAGAGAGAGAGACTCCAATGCAATAATAGCTAGAGATTTCAATACTCTACTCTCAGCATCAGACAGATCTGCCAAACATAAAATCAAAAGAGTCATTGGATTTATTCTGCACTATAGACGAAATGGTTCTAATAAGTATTTACAGGATATTTCAACCAACAACTGCAGAATACACATCCTTTTCCTCAGCATATGGATTATTCTCAAGATAGACCATATGCTAGATCACAAAACACATCTTAAAACATTCCAAAAATTGAAATAATATCAAGCATCTTCTCTGACCACAATGGAATAAAACTAGAAATCAATATCCAAAGAAATGTTGGAAACTACAAACACATGGAAGTTAAACAATATGCTCCTGAATGACCAGTGGGTCAAAGAGGAAATTACAAAGGAAATTTTAAAATGTCTTGAAATGAATGATAATGGAAACACGACATACCAAAACCTATGAAATACACCAAAAACGTACTAAGAGGGAAGTTTATAGCTATAAGTGTCTACATTAAAAAAAAGAACTTCAAATAAACAACCTGACAAAGCAAGAACAAACAAAATCCAAAATTTGTAAAGGAAAAGGAATAATAAAGATCAAATCCAAAATAAGGGCAAATGAAATGAAAAACAATATAAAATATCAATGAAACAAAAAGCTATTTTTGAAAAGTTAAACAAAATTGACAAATGTTTACCCAGACTAACTAGGAACAAAAGAGAGAAGATTTGAATAAATTAAATCGGAAATGAAAAAGGAGACATTACAATTGATGCTGCAGAAATTCAAAGGATCATTAGTGGCTACTATGAGCAACTATATGCCAATAAATTAGAAAATCTCAAAGAAATAGAAAAATTCTGAGACACATAAAATCTATCAATATTGAAGCAGGAAGAAATCCACAACCTGAACAGAACACTAACAGGTAACAAGATAGAAACCAAAATAAAAAGTCTCCCAGTAAAGAAAAGCCTAGGACCTGATGGCTTCACGGCTGAATTCTACTAAACATTTAAAGAAGAACTAACACCAATCCTATTCAAACTATACCAAAATATAGAAGAGTAGGAAAAACATCCAAACTAATTTTATCTGACTTTTATTCTACAGAGCTATAGTAACCAATGTAACACGGTACGGGCATAAAAACAGACACATAGATGAATGGGACAGAATAGAGAACCCAGAAACAAATCTGCATACCTACAATGAACTCATTTTTAACCAAGGTGCCAAGAACATACACAGGGGAAAAGATATTCTCTTCAATAAATGGTGCTGGCAAAACAGGATATCCATATGCAGAAGAATGACTATAGACACATATCTCTTGCCATATACAAAAATCAAATCAAAATGGATTAACGACTTAAATGTAAGACCTCAAACTATGAAGCTACTATAGGAAAACATTAGAAAAAAAATCTCCAGGATATATGCCTGGGCAAAAATTTCTTGAGCAATATGACACAGTCACAGTCAACCAAGACAAAAATGGACAAATGTGATCACATCAAGTTAAGAAGCTTCTGCACTGCAAGGATACAATCAACAAGTGAAGACACAACCCACAGAATGAGAGAAAATATTTGCAAACTACTCATCTGCCAAAAGATTAATAACCATTATATATAAGGAGCTCAAACAACTCTATTGAAAGAAACTAATAATCTGGTCAAAAAAATGGGCGAAAGATTTGAATAGACATTTCTCAAAAGAAGACACACAAATGGCAAGCAGGCATGTGAACAGCTTCTCAACATCATTATGATCAGAGAGAGGCAAAACAAGACTACAGTGAGATATCATCTCATCCCAGTTAAAATGGCTTATATCCAAAAGACAGGCAATAACAAATGCTGTTGAGGCTGTGGAGAAAAGGGAACCCTCGTACATCATGTTTTTTTGGAATGTAAATTAGTACAACCACTATGCAGAACAGTTTGGAGATTCCTCAATAAATTAAAAGTAGTGCTACCATATGATCCAGCTATCTTACTCCTAGGTGTAGTCCCAAAAGAAAAGAAATCAGTATATCAAAGGGATATCTGCACTGTCATGTTTTTGCAGCACTGTTTATTATAGCCAAGATTTTTAGACAACCTAAGTGTCCACCAAAAGATTAATGGATAAAGAAAATGTGATGTATATATACACAATGGAATACTATTCAGCCATAAAAAAAGAATGAGAGTCTGTCAATTGCAAAAACATGGATGGAACTGGGGATCATGATGTTAAGTGAAATAAGCCAGATGCAGAAAGACAAACATCGCATGTTCTCACTTATCTGTGGGATCTAAGAATCAAAACAATTGAGCTCATGGAGATAGAGAGTAGAAGGATGGTTACCAGAGGCTGGGAAGAGTATTGAGGGGGTGGGGGGGACGTGAATATAGGTAATATGTACCAAAACAATGTTAGAAAGAATGAATAAAACCTGCTATTTGATAGCACAACAGGGTAACTGTAGTCAATAAGCATTTCATTGTACATTCAGAAATAACTTTAAGAGTATAATTGGATGGTTTATAACACAAAGGATAAATGCTTGAGGGATGGATACCCTATTCTCCATGATGTCATTATTTCACATTGCATGCATGTATCAAAACATCTCCTATACGGCATAAATATATACACCTATGTACCCACAAAAATTCAAAAATTAAAAAAAACAGATTAGAACAAGCTAAGAAAATAATTTCAGAGCTCAAAGACTTGTCCTTTGAATAAATCCAGTCAGGCAATAACAATAAAAAAGAGTTTGAAACATAAACAAAGCCTCCAGGAAATAAGAGAGCAAACCTACAACACATCAGCATTCCTGAGAGAGAAGGAGAAAGTAAACATTTTGGAAAATATATTTGAGGATATAGTCCACAAGAATTCCCCAATATTACTATAGGTTGACACATAAACTTAAGAAACTCAGAAAATCCCCATGAGATACTATAGAAAATGACCATCCCTAACACCAATACACACAATCATCAGACTTTCCAAAGTGAATGCAAAAGAAAAATTTTAAACCCAGCTAGAGAAGAGTCATGTCACTTACGAAGGGAACCATGGCACACTAACAGAAGACTTGTCTGCAGAAACCTTACAAGGCAAAAGAGATTGGGGTCATATTTTTAGCATCCTTAAGGAAAAGAAATTCCAACCAATAATTTCATGTCCAGCCAAACTAAGCTTCATAAGCAAAGGAGAAATAAAATATTTTCTAGACAAGCAAAGACTAAGGAAATTTGTTATCACTAGACCAGTCTTTCAAGAGTTTCTTAAAGGAGTTCTAAACTTGGAAACAAAAGAATGATACCTGCTACCACAAAAACAAACTTATGTACATAGCCCACGGTCCCCATAAGGCAACTACAAATCGAGACTACAAAGCAACCAGCTAACAACACAATGAAAGGAACAAAATGTCATATATCAATATTAATCTTGAAAATAAACTCTTCTGAATGTCCCACTTAAAAAGCACAGTCGCAAGTTGGATAAAAAAAATAAGACCTAGGCTTCTACTGTCTTCAAGACACCCATCTCACAAGTAATGATAGCCACAGCCTCAAAATAAATGGATGCAGAAAGATCTATCATGCAAATGAAAAACAAAAAGAGCAGGGATCCGTATTCTTAAATAAGATAAAGCAGATGTTAAACTAACAACTGTTAAAAAGGACAAAGCAAGTCACTACACACTGATAAAGGATTTGATTCAACAAGAAGGCTTAAATATATATTACATAAATATATATACATATATACATTTATATTATATATAATTATATATAATATATAAAATATATAATATAGTATATAGTATATATAAAATATATAAAAAATATATGTTATATATAAAATATAAATATCTTATATATAAAATATATATTTTATATATAATATTATCTTAGATCCCACAGATAATATAGTATATATAAAAGATATACTATATTATATACTATATATAAAATCTATACTATATTATATACTATATATGAAATCTATACTATATTATATACTATATATGAAATCTATACTATATTATATACTATATATGAAATCTATACTATATTATATACTATATATGAAATATATACTATATTATATACTATATTATATAATATATAATGATATATAAATATATTTATTCATATATAATAAAATATATAATATAAACAAATAAACACATATATACACACACACACACACACACACACACACACACATATACACACAACCAATAGTGGAGCAACTAGATTCAGAAAACAAGTATATCTAGATCGACAAAAAGACAGCCACACAATAGTGGGGGACTTCAATACTCCACTGGCAGTGTTAGAAAGATTACCAGGGCAGAAAACTCACAAATAAATTCTGGACTTACATTTCATACTTGACCAATTGGACCCAGTACTCATCTACAGAATACTTTACCCATGAACCACAGAATACACTTCCTTCTCATCTTGTATTCTAAAACTGGCCATATTTTCATCCATAAAGCAAGTCTCAATAATCTTTTTAAAATAGAAATTATATCAAGCATACTTGCAGAGAACAGTAGAGTAAAAATAGAAATCAATACCAAGAAGATATCTCAAAATCACAAAAATACATGGAAACTAAACAACTTGTTTCTGAATGTCTTTGGATAGACAGCAACATTAAGGCTGAATTCAAAACATTATTTGAAATTAATGAAAACAGTGGTACAACATATTAAAATCTATCAGATGCAGCAAAAGCAGTGGTAAGAGAAAAGTTTAGAGCACTAAATGCCTACATTGAGAAATTAGAACGGTCTCAATAAACAATCTAAATTGTACCTAGAAGAGCTAGAAGACTAGAAACTAACTGCAGAGCTAGCAGAGGAAAAGAAATTACTAAAATCAGATGAGAAATTAACAAAATTGAGAACCCCGCAAAAAGCAAAGGATCAACAAAAAAAAAGTTGTTTCTTTGAAAGAAGAAGCAATATCAACAGACCACTATCTAGATTAGCAAAGAAAAAAAGAAAGAAGATCCAAGTAAGCATAATCAGAAATGACAAAGATGACAACACAATTGATTCCACAGAAATAGAAAATATCATCAGAGACTATTACAAATATTTCTATACACACAACCTAGAAAATCTACAGGAAATGTATAAATTCCTGAAATCACATGACCACCCAAGATTGAACCAGGAAGAAATTAAGCCCTGAACAGAACAACAATGAGTTACAAAATTGAATTGGTAATAAAAAACCTACCAATAAGAAAAAAGCCCTGGACCAGACGGATTCACATGTGAATCCTACTAGACCTAAAAAAAGAGTTGGTACCAATCCTACTGAAATTATTCCAAAATATTAAGAAGGGAGGATTCTACTATAACTCATTCTACAAAGCCAGCAATATCATGACACCAAAATCTGGCAGACACATAAAAAACACACATACACACACACACACACACACACACACACACACACACACGCCAATATCCTTGAAGAACATAGATATAAAAATCCTCAACAAAATGCAAGCAAACTAAGTCCAGCAGCACATCAAAAAGTAAATTCACGAAAATCAAGTAGGTTTTATTCCTGGGATGCAAAGTTGGTTCAATATATGCAAATCAATAAATGTGATTCACCATGTAAACAGAATTAAAAACAAAAAAAAAACAGATGCAGAAAAAGCTTTTATAAAATCCAATATCCCATCATAATAAAAACCTTCAACAAACTAGGCATCACAAAGCATACCTCAAAATAACAAGAGCCATATATGACAAACTCACAGCCAACATCATACTGAATAGGCAAAAGCTAAAAGCTTTCCCCTTAAGAACTGCAACAAGACACAAGGATGTCTGTCCACTCTCACCACTCCTATTCAAGATAATACCAGAAGTCCTAACCAGAGAAATTAGGAAAGAGAAAGAAATAAAAAGGATGCACATATAAAAAGAAGTCAAACTATCTCTTTTCTGACTATATGACTGTATAGCTAGCAAAACCTAAAGAGTTCACGAAATGCTTCCTAGAACTGATAACTTCAGTAAAGTTTCAGGATACAAAATTAATGTATACAAATCAGTATTAGTTCTATATATCATTAACATTTAAGCCAAGAGACAAATCAAGAATGGAATGCAATCCCATTTATGATAACCAAGGAAACCTTAGGAATACAGCTAACTAGGGAGGTAAATGATCTTTATAAGGATAACTACAAAATATTGCTGAAAGAAATCAGAAAAGACACAAAGGGAAAAACTTTTGATGCTAATGGATTGGAAGGTCCATATCATTAAGAAGGCCGTACCACCCAAAGAAATCTATACATTCAATGCAATTCAAATCAAAATACCAAAGTCATTTTTCACAGAATTAGAAAAAACAACCCTAAAATTCGTATGGAACTATAAAAGAGCCCAAATAGACAAAGCAATCTTACATTTAGAAAAAAAGCTAGAGTCATCATATTACCTGACTTTAAAGTGTACTACAAAGCTACAGGAACCAAAACAGCATGGTATTTGGTACCAAAAAAAAAAAAAGACACATAGACCAGTGGAACACATTATAGAAACCAGAAATAAAGCAGCACACCTACAACCATCTGCTTTTCATCAAAGTTGACAATAACAAGCAATGGGGAAAGGACTTTCTTTTCAATAAATGAAACTGAGATAACTGGCTAGCTATATGCAGAACAATGAAACTGCACCTCTACCTATCACCATATACAAAAATTAACTCAAGGTGGATTAAATACGTAAATGTAAGACTTTAAACTACAAAAATCCTAGAAGAAAACTTAATAAATATGCTTCTCCACACTGGCCTTGGCAATAAATTTATGGCTAAGTCCTCAAAAGCAATTGCAATAAAAATGAAAATTGACAACTGGGATCTAATTAAACTAAAGAGCTTCTGCACAGCAAAAGAAACCAGCATCAGGGTAAACAGATCACTTACAGATGGGAGAAAATATTCACAAACTATGTATCCAATAAAGATCTAATATCCAGAATCTATAAGGACCTTAAATCAACAAGCAATAAACAAATAACCCCATTAAAAAGTGGGCAAAGGACACGAACAGACACTTCTCAAAAGAGAACATACAAGCAGTCAACAAACATGAAGAAAATGCTCATCGTCACTAATTATCAGAGAAATGCAAATCAATACCCTAATAAGATACCACCATGTTACACCAGTCAGAATGGCTATTATCAACAAGCAAAAAACAAAACAAAACAAAAACAAAAAAAAAGAAAAAGAAACAGATGTTTGCAGGCCTATGGAAAATAGGGCATGCTTATACACTGTTGTTGGGAATATAAATTAGTTCATCCACTGTGGAAAGCAGTTTGGAGGTTTCTCAAAGAACTTAAAACAGAATTACCCTTCAACCCAGCAATCCCATTACTGGATATATACCCAAAGGAAAATAAATTTTTCTATCAAGACTCATGTGTGCATATATTCATCGCAGCACTACTCACAATAGCAAAGGCATGGAATCAAGCTAAGTGCCCATCAATGGTGGGTTGGATAAAGAAAATGTGGCATGTATACACCACGAAATAGTACACAGCTATAAGAAGAATAAAATCATGTTTTTTGCAGCAACATAGATGTTGTTGGAGGCCATTATCCTACGTGAACTAACACAGAAAAGGAAAATCAAAGACCACATGTTCTCACTTATAAGTGGGAGCTAAACACTGGGTACACATGGACATAAAGATGAGAACAGACACTGGAGAGTACAAGAAAGTGGGGGAAGGAAGGGGTAAGAGTTGAAAAACTACCTATCAGGTACTATCCTTACTACCTGGGTGACGAGTTTAATCACACCCCAAACCTCAGCATCACACCATGTACCTTTGTAACACAGCTGCACATGTACCCTTGAATCAAAAATTAAATATGAAAAGAAAAAGTGTCTCCCATTTTATCACACAGAATATTAAAAAGACATGTTCTTTGGGGGAAAATATTTAATTTAATTATTATCCTAAATAAAACTCCTGATTTTCCCATGAATGCATATCATTGAAGAACAGAAGCTTGTAAAGTCAGGTACCACCATCATGATTCATGCCAAGTCTCCGCCAATTTAACCATTACTGCCTTCTGTACCATTTGCATAAATGCTGACACTGTGATAAAAGACCAATACATAGTATTATTAACAGTAACCAGGTCAGAATTATTTTCTTTAAGAAAGCATTGTATTTTAACATTATAATACTCTTATTAAAGGTATTATTATAAGTACTGTGTATAAGTAGTATTATGATGCTTAATATTTTCTTAATATACCTAATAAATTACTTTCTTAATAATTTTTATCTTGTTATCCTCCTGAAATTGGCCACTGGCACCCCTGAGAAGTCCATAGAACATACTTTGATAACTGCTGCACTAATGAATATAGCAATTAATAATAGTCAAAGACCAAGTAATGGAAGAAAATGAGATCTGAATAGAACCATTAGTAGGATACTATTGCATTTTGAGATTTGGAAATAATAAAAATGTTGAACTTTCTTGGATAGCAATAAAAACAGATAAATACCAAAATTAAAAGGGTTTAATAACAAGAAACTCACGCAGCTGTCATTTAGGGCTGTTTTGTATAATTGATTAGGACTTCTACACAACAAACGACATCCTCAATATCCAGTTGTGGCAAAAAGATGGAAGCTAAATTATCATACTAACAAAATACAGAAGAAACCCAATAAGATTATAAATAAAGAAGATATTCAGGCTTTGGAAGATTTTTGACCTTGTGCCTGGGCACAAGCTAAAGAACACCATCCTAACCATGCTGAGGTAACCACAGCGATAGATTCGTGCAGCACAACCAAGCTGTTCCATTTGGAGATAGCCAACAAACACCTGGTCACTATTCCCATTCAGTGGCATGCCAATTAGTACATTGTAATATAATGGTGTGGATACATAATTCTTTGGATATCTGCTACATATCTTTAGTGTTACTGGGCCATGTATCTTTTGTGTGATTCTTCTGTTTTCAACATAAAGGGGCCTGCTGACTAAGCTGACCAAAAGAGGGAGTAAGCCAGATAAAACCATACCATATTTTTATTATACAAGCACCGAATTGAGTTATCTCTCAATTGTGGCAATGCCAGAGTGAAGGTTAATGAATTTGTTTCTTTTACTGAAAAGCTCTTCCCACACTCTTTGCTTTGCAAAACATTATTAATAAGTCAAATATGTATATCATCCTTAGTCATACCAGTGTTAAGCACTGATGACTTTTCTTGAAAAGCATAGATATGTTTCTGATATGTTATACAGTCTTGTTCTTGGAGAGGAGATACCCACTATGGAGGCCAAAGCCACTGGAAAACGGCATGAAGTTGCATACCCAACAAGTACTTTTATGTAACCTGTTGGCATAGTCCTGAGCCTATTGTAAGAACAGGTTTGTTTCATGGGGAAAAGCTGGTAGTAGTATCAACAAAACATAAGAGCTAGGTATGAAAAGAAAGAAATTTAATGAGAACTTATAATACCTTCCCATTTATTACCCATTATTAATATGAAGCATTCATTTAGATACAGGCCTGGTCTGGTGACTTGGGAAAGCTGACTACTTCAGATGTCATCTTCTTCTCACCCTTGTTGATTCTTGAGAATTTCAATTTTAGATCACCAGTTTGAGATGAAGTCAAATTGGCAAGGTAGCTTTCTTTAAATGAGTGACATGTATGCAGGAATCAATTCCTTTTAGCTTGGTGACACACAGGTTGCTTAAGAGCACCTAATAAGGTCCCTGCCACCTTGGCTGGAGAGAGTCTTTTTTAAAATGTCATTTCCAATAGACAAAATCTCCTAAAGTCCATGATCTGAGTTTTTGTCTCCCGGGAGCCCACCGTAGAAACAGTCTTTTACTAAATTAGTTTTTAGTTAGCTGCTTTATAAAGCCACTGCAATAATAAAATGTATTTAATTTTAATATCATAGATCCCAGATTTCCTGAAGACAATTTCATAGGTCTGCTCATTATAATTTCAAATGGAGACAGTTGGTGTTTACCAAAAGGGGATGATCTTAGGTTAAGCAAGACCAATGGAAGAACTTTTGGCCAAGGCATTTTTAAAAACCTCAGTTAATTTTGCCAATTGAGTTTTGATTATTCTGTTCGTACATTCCAATAACTCAGATGTGTGGGAACGATAGGCACAATTGAAATGTTGGAGAATGGGTCAGATTTGGCATACTGACTGTATTATTTGTTCAATAAAATGATTACCTCTGTTGCTCAGAAGTTCTAGAGGAACTCCTCAAGTCAGAATAATTTTCTCTATGAGAATTTTACTTACTGCTAAGGTTGTTGCTCTTCTGAATGGAAATGCTTCTGCTCAATGAGAAAACATACAAACCATCACTAAAATATACTTGTATCCTTTGGTGGTTGTAGCTGAATAAAATCTAGTTGCCATACCTTAAAAGGGACTTCTAGTAAAGGAAAATACCTTGAGAACTATCTAAAGGTTTCCAATAATATTGTATTTCCCAATCAACTATCTTATCTGGGCTCCAAAGAACTATACCTTGTGCATAAATTAAGAAAGACGACTGTAATTTAGTTGGAAGTATGGGTAGATCATTTGTTCCATACAACAGCCCAGTCTTTGAGAAGTGTGGTCCCACTTTTATTTCCCAGTTTTCTTGTTCTGTTTTCAGAGCTTTAGATTGAGCTAATTTTATATCATAATCAAGTGCTTTCTTAAAAGCTAAAATGGGTTTTCTTGTACAGGTACATTTAGGGTGGCCCTTTTTGCTATATTATGTGCTTATTGGTTTCCCTTGCTTTCTGGAGTGTCTGGCTTTGAATAGGCTGGAATATTGATAATGGTTAACGACTTTGGCAATATTTTGACTTCTAATAACCTAAGACAAGCTACCCATTTTTTTATGGACTGACTGGAAGAGGTTAAACATCCTCTCTTTCTATAGCATCCTAAAGACATGAGATACTACAAAAGCATATCTTCTATCTGTATAAATATTAGCACTTATTATTTTGCCAATTGAAAGGCTTTAATTCATGCAATTAACTCTGCTTACTGAGCTGAGGTTGCTGCTGAAAAATAAGCACTTTCCATTTCTTCAGTCAAAGATGCTATAGCACAATCTGCATGATACATTCCAGATTCATTCTTTAAGTAAGATCCATCTGTAAAGCATATAACATCAGTATTAGTAAGGGAGGTTTCTTGCAGGTATATTCTAGGACAGAGAAGCTGGTTAGTTAAGATTATGCAATCATGTATTATTTTATCTGAAGGCAGAGGGAGAAGTATAGCAGGATATAGATTATTACATATGGAGATGGTAATATGGGGAGCAGAGAGAAGGACTTCATAAGAAGCCAATCTACTAACTGAATAATATTGAGTGTGGTGCGAGTTTAGAAGTGCTTCTAGATTTATTGTAAAAGTTACAACTTTTATTAACATGGTGGTAGCAATTTTTGCTCTCACACAAAGTGGCAATCCTTTAGCAAAAGGGTCCAGTCGTTGACTATAGTATCCTACAGGTCTATTTGATCTCCATGTTTTTAAGTCAGAATGCCAAAAGTGTTTCCCTGATTTTCATAAACAAGATGAAAGATTATAATTTGGATGTCCTAACACTGAGGCATCTCTAGGACTCTTTTTAATTTTTTCTAATGTCAACTGATCTTTCTTTGTCCATTCCAGGATGTCTCGCTTATTTTGTTTTCAAAGAGTGTATAAAAGTTGAATTTTTAAAGAGAAGTTTGGAATCCAATTTCTACAGTATCCTGCTAACCTTAAAAATCCTCTCAGTTATTTCTTAGCTTTAGGAGTAGGGAAGGACAATATTCCTTTTATTTTACCCAGATTGATAAAAAGGTCTTTCTTTGATCTCAGGTGACCCAAATATCTTATTTATTTCTGGCGGAACTAAAGTCTTTCTTTTGAGACCTTGTTTCCATTTGAACCTAATTGTTGCAATAAATACATTCCAGCATCTATACAGGTTTGCTTATCCTCTGAGCAAAGAAGTAAATTATCTACATGCTGTATCAGGGTGGATTTCTTAAGGAACTTGATATCTGAAAGGTCTGAATTTAGTATTTCTTAAAAATAATTTAGGCTCTCAGTATACTGTCCACATATTATCTGTCTTCCCAAATGAAGATGAAGAGAAATTGACTATATTTATCCACAAGAAAGCTAAATAATGCACTATGTAGGTCTATTACAGTAATAATTCACTCTCAGTTGAGATGGCAGTCAACAACATATGGGGGTTTGGTTACTGGATGTTGAGGAATGACTATGTTATTAATTGCTCTCAGATCCTGTACCAAGCTCCATCTTTTGGGTTTGGTTTTCTCATGAAGAGAACTGGAGTGTTACATGGGCTTGTACAGGAATAATGAAGCCTCTTTTACATAATTCAAAACTATAGGTCATATCTTTCCCAAGTCCTCTGATATTATTTAAATTTTAGAAGAGCTTTCGACTGATATATTTGAATTTTCATTGGAGCAAACGAGATAATTTTCTGAAAATTATCTCAAATTTATTGAGATATTTTAATTAGTAATTAAATTATTATTTTGAGGTATTTTCTCCAAAATTATTGTTAGTGGAGGATTTTGACCACAATTGATCAGGTACTATATTTAATAGCTCTTGTAATTATTCATTATTTAACAATTTAGTTTCCTGCATGACAATATGAATTGCAATATGGGAATTAAAAGAATCAGATTTTGAAAAATTTTTGAACTCAATTTTATTTTATCTTTTAATTCTAAGTACATTTCCCCTTTCCAAGGAAAGAGATAGAAGTATTGTATGATTCTAAAAAGTCTCCCTTATCAAATGGATGGAGGCTGAGGAACTCGACGAAAATATGTGATCCATGTGGGGGACCTAACTGAAAAACAATAGACTGAGATTTATACACTGATATAACAGTATGTGTTTCACTCATCATTTCTATATTTTTTTGACTCAAAAGAGTAGGACATTGTAATAAGGTGAAATTTCTCACTGATAATGCAGCTGTAGTATGTATAAGAACTTCTATTTGTTCTCCATTTAATTTCAATTTCTCTTAGGGCATTGGTGAGAAGAAAAAAAAATGTCCCTTTGATTTTTTTGCAGCACCCCTATTTTTCTTTTTCTCTGACCTGTTGCTATTCTATCCATTTTAATTTTCTAAAATCTTTTTAAAATGTCCAAGATTTTTGCAGTAATTGCAAAGTGGAGAATTGGGCCTGTTTTCAAACTTATTAGGTTATCTAGGAATTACAAATTGTGTGGACAATCGTTATTAGTTGTAAACTCATAATCTCAATTTTCCTTTCCTTTACCTCCTTGCTTAGGGTACAAGACATTTGATTACCAAAATTAATTAGATCATGAGTTTGAGAGGTAGCCCAACTGCGGTGTTGTTTCTTTATAATAATTGCCGATTCTTCATGTAAGGCATTTATATAGTTTGAGTTATAATGTCATGTTGCTGGTTAGCACAACTGTCTGCTGACAGGCCTGAATATCGTTTAAACATTTTTAAAAATCTTTCATAGTATGACAATGTAGGCTTAGCAAGATTTTGTTAGCATTGTTATACCTTATTTCAAAAAACTACTCTTTAGAAAACAAAGAGGATAGCATTTTGTACATTTTTGGCAATATCACGGGTTCCTTCACGATCTGCTTCAGAAAATTTATGGAAGTCTTCAAAAGGATTCAACCAGTTTGCCTTTGCTATACAATCTTTGGCTTTCTAACACTAACATGTGAACGCAATTGATATAAAGCAGAGCATCTAGGGTCACAAGATAAAATGTTTAATTTGAATTCTTTAGCAAATCCATTAGGGCTCTGAAGAGGATCCGATAATTCTTTAATTATGCTGTTAAGTTCTTCTTTTGACCACATTAATAAGCCAAGGCAGGTCTCCTCCACTGGACACAGGGTTTTCCCAAAATAGAGCCATTATGCCAGAGAAGGAAGAGAAGGAAAAGGAAGCATGTTTGGACAAGGAAGTTTTGAGAAAAGAGCTGAAAAGGGGTGGGAATTTTTTAATTTTAATTTCCGGAATATATGTGCAGAACATGCTGGTTTGTTACATAGGTATACATCTGCCATGGTGGTTTGCTGCAC
Organism: Pongo abelii; assembly: GCF_028885655.2. NCBI lineage: Eukaryota > Metazoa > Chordata > Mammalia > Primates > Hominidae > Pongo > Pongo abelii. The sequence continues at coordinate 134,562,260 of NC_072008.2, forward strand.
CTATTGACCCATCTTCTAGGTTCCCCCCACTCACCCCCAAATCCTCAATATGCCCCGGTGTGTGCTGTTCCCACCTCTGTGTCCATGTGTATATATTGTTCAATTCCCACTTATTGTTTTCTGTCCCTGTGTTAGTTTGCTGAGGATGATGATTTCCAGCTTCATCCATATGGCTGCAAAGGACATTATTGAATTTATTTTATGGCTGCATAGTATTCTATGGTGTATATGTACCATGTTATCTTTATCCAGTCTATCACTGATGGGCATTAGGGTTGGTTCCATGACTATGTGACTGTAAATAGTGCTGCAATAAACATACAAGTGCATGTGTCTTTATAGAAGAATGATTTCTATTCCTTTGGGTATACACCCAGTAATGGCATTGATGGGTCAAATGGCATTTCTGGTTCTAGATACTTGAGGAATCGCCATACTGTCTTCCACAATGGTTGAACTAATTTACATTCCCACCAACAGTGTAAAAGCATTCCTATTTCTCCACAGCCTCGCCAGCATCTATTGTTTCTTGACTTTGTAATAATTGCCATTCTGACTGGCGTGAGATGGTATCTCATTGTGGTCTTGATTTGCATTTATCTAATGATCAGTGAAGTTGAGCTTTTTTTCATACGTTTATTGGTAACATAAATGTCTTCTTTTGAGAAGTGTCATTTCATATACTTTTGCTCACTTTTTGATGGAGTTGTTTTTTTTCTTTTACATTTGTTTAAGTTCCTTGTAAATTCTGGATATTAGACCTTTGTCAGATGGGTGGATTGCAAAAGTTTTCTCCGATTCTGTAGGTTGCCTGTTCACTCTGATGATAGTTTCTTTTGCTGTGCAGAAGCTCTTTAGTTTAATTAGATCTCATTTGTCAATTTTAGCTTTTGTTGCAATTCCTTTGCCATTTCCATCATGAAGCCTTTGCTCATGCCTGTGTCCTGAATGGTGTTGACTAGGTTTTATTTTGCAGTTTTTATAGTTTGGGGTTTTACATTTAAGTCTTTAATCCATCTTGAGTTAATTTTTGTACAAGGTGTAAGGCAGGGTTCCAGTTTCAGTTTTCTGCATATGGCTAGCCAGTTTTCAAAGCACCATTTATTGAATAGGAGAACCCTTCCCATTGTTTGTTTTTGTGAGGTTTGTCAAAGATCAGCTGGTTGTAGATGTGTGGTGTTATTTCTGAGGTCTCTATTCTGCTCCATTGGTCTATATGTCTGTTTTGGTACCAGTACCATGCTGTTTTGGTTACTGTAGCCTGGTAGTATAATTTGAAGTCAGGTAGCATGATGTCTTCAGCTTTGTTCTTTTTGCTTAGGATTGTCTTGGCTATACGGGGTTTTCTTTGATTTCATATGAAATTTAAACTATATTTTCTAATTCTGTGAAGAATGTCAATGGTAGTTTGATGTGAACAGCATTGAATCTATAAATTACTTTGGGCAGTATGGCCATTTTCACGATATTGATTCTTCCTATCCATGAGGATGGAATGTTTTTCCATTTGTTTGTGTCCTCTTTTATTTCCTTGAGCAATGATTTGTAGTTCTCCTTGAAGAGGTCCTTCACATTCCTTTGTTAGCTGCATTACAAGGTATTTTATTCTCTTTGTAGCGATAGTGCATGGGAGTTCATTCATGATTTTGCTCTCTGCTTGTATATTGTTGATGTAAAGGAATGCTTGTGATTTTTGCACATTGATTTTGTATCCTCATACTTTGCTGAAGTTACTTATCAGTTTAAAGACTTTTTGGGCTGAGATGATGGGGTTTTCTAAATATAAAATCATGTTGCCTGCAAACAAAGACAAATTGACTTCCTCTCTTTGTATTTGAATACCCTTTATTTCTCTCTCTGGCCTTATTACCCTGGCCAGAACTTCCAACACTATGTTGAATAGGAGTAGTGAGAGAGGTCTTGTGTCGGTTTTCAAAGCGAATGCTTCCAGCTTATGCCCATTTGGTATGATATTGGCTGTGAGTTTGTCGTAAATAGCTCTTATTATTTAGAGATATGTTCCATTAGTACCTAATTTATTGAGAGTTTCTAACAGGAAGGGACGTTGAATTTTATCAAAGGCCTTTTCTGCATCTATTGAGATGATCATGTGGTATTTGTCATTGGTTCTATTTATGTCATGGATTACATTTATTAATTTGGTTAAGTTAAACCAGCCTTGCATCCCAGGGATGAAGCTGACTTGTTAGTGGTAGATAAGCTTTCTGATATGCTGCTGGATTTTGTTTGCCAGTATTATATTGAGGATTTTTGCATCACTATTCATCAAGAATATTGGCCTAAAGTTTTCTTTTTTTGTTATATCTCTGCCATGTTTTGGTGTCAGGATGATGCTGGCCTCATAAAATGAATTAGGGAGGAGTCCCTCCTTTTCAATTGTTTTGAAGAGTTTCAGAAGGAATGGTACCAGCTCCTCTTTGTATCTCTGGTAGAATTAGGCCTTGAATCTGTCTGGTCCTGGGCTTTTTTTGGTTGGTAGGCTATTAATTACTGACTCAACTTCAGAACTTTTTATTGGTCTATTCAGGGATTCGACTTCTTCTCGGTTTGGTCGCGGGAGGGTGTATGTGTCCAGGAATTTATCCATGTCTTCTAGATTTTCTAGTTTATTTGCATAGATGTGTTTACAGTATTCTCTGATGGTAATTTGTATTTCTGTGGGGTCAGTGGTGATATTCCCTTTATCATTTTTTATTGTGTCTATTTGAGTCTTTTCTCTT